>NC_080380.1:115970183-116276037 GCF_014773155.1 Arachis stenosperma | reverse complement strand
TGTTAGTTAAGTAATTTTAAAAATTAAATCTTTTTCAAAATATCTTTTTCTTAAAAATCTTTTTATCTTTTTATCTTATCTTCTTATCTTTTTCAAAATTTGATTTCAAATCTTTTTCAATCAACCAACTAACTTTTTGTTTGTTTCTTATCTTTTTCAAAACCAACTAACTACTTCTCTCTCTTCTATTTTCGAAAATATCTCACTCTTTTTCAAAAATTCTTTTTAATTAACTAATTGTTTCAAATTTTAATTTCAATAATATTTCATCTTTAATTTTCGAAAATTACTAACCTCTTTTTCAAAATTATTTTCGAAATTTCTCTTCTCTTTTCTTCTTCTATTTAATTATTTAATTACTAACACTTCTCTCTACCTCTCTTCATCCAAAATCCGAACCCTCTTCTTCATTCTTCTACCCCTTTCTTTTTCTACTAACATAAAGGAATCTCTATACTGTGACATAGAGGATTTCTCTTTCTTTTCTTGTTTCTTCTCTTTCATATGAGCAGGAACAGGGATAAAGGCACTCTTGTTGAAATTGATCCAGAACCTGAAAGGACTCTGAAGAGAAAATTAAGAGAAGCTAAATTACAACAATCCAGAAACAACCTTTCAGAAATTTTCGAACAAGAGAAGGAGATGGCAGCCGAAAATAATAATAATAATGCAAGGAGAATGCTTGGTGACTTCACAAAGCCAACGTCCAAGTTTGATGGAAGAAGCATCTCCATTCCTGCCATTGGAGCCAATAACTTTGAGCTTAAGCCTCAACTAGTTGCTTTAATGCAACAAAACTGCAAGTTTTATGGACTTCCATCTGAAGATCCTTATCAGTTTTTAACTGAGTTCTTGCAGATCTGTGAGACTGTAAAAACGAATGGAGTTGATCCTGAAGTCTACAGACTCATGCTTTTCCCTTTTGCTGTAAGAGACAGAGCTAGAATATGGTTGGATTCACAACCCAGGGATAGCCTGGACTCATGGGATAAGCTGGTCACTGCCTTCTTGGATAAATTCTTTCCTCCTCAAAAGCTGAGCAAGCTGAGAGTGGATGTTCAAACCTTCAAACAAAAAGATGGTGAATCCCTCTATGAAGCTTGGGAAAGATATAAGCAGCTGACCAAAAGATGTCCATCTGACATGTTTTCAGAATGGACCCTATTAGATATATTCTATTATGGCCTCTCTGAATTTTCGAAAATGTCATTGGACCATTCTGCAGGTGGATCTATTCACCTGAAGAAAACGCCTGAAGAGGCTCAAGAACTCATTGACATGGTTGCAAATAACCAGTTCATGTACACTTCTGAGAGGAATTCCGTGAATAATGGGATACCTCAGAAGAAAGGAGTTCTTGAAATTGATACTCTGAATGCTATATTGGCTCAGAACAAAGTGTTGACTCAACAGGTCAACATGATCTCTCAAAATCTGAATGGATTGCAACATGCATCTAACAGTACTAGAGAGGCAGCTTCTGAAGAAGCTTATGATCCTGAGAACCCTGCCATGGCAGAGGTTAATTACATGGGTGAACCTTATGGAAACACCTATAACTCATCATGGAGAAATCATCCAAATTTCTCCTGGAAGGATCAACAAAAGCCTCAACAAGGCTTTAACAATGGTGGACGCAATAGGCTAAACAATAGTAAGCCATATCCATCATCTTCTCAGCAACAGACAGAGAAATCTGAACAAAACAATTCTAATTTAGCCAACATAGTCTCTGATCTGTCAAAGGCCACTTTCAGTTTCATGAATGAAACAAGATCCTCCATTAGAAATTTGGAGGCACAAGTGGGCCAGCTGAGTAAGAAAGTTATTGAAACTCCTCCCAGTGTTCTCCCAAGCAATACAGAAGAAAATCCAAAAGGAGAGTGCAAGGCCATTGACATAGTCAATATGGCCGAATGCACAAAGGAGGAGAAGGACGAAAATCCTAGTGAGGAAGACCTCCTGGGACGTTCCTCAAGCAAGAAGGAGTTTCCTATTAAGGATCCTGAGGAATCTGAGGCTCATCTAGAGACCATAGAGATTCCTTTAAATCTCCTTCTGCCATTCATGAGCTCTGAAGAATATTCATCCTCTGAAGAGAATGAAGATGTGACTGGAGAGCAAGTTGCTCAATACTTAGGAGCTATCATGAAGCTGAATGCCAAGCTGTTTGGTAATGAGACTTGGGAAAGTGAACCTCCCTTGCTCATTAGTGAACTAGATACTTGGATTCAGAGAACTCTACCTCAAAAGAAACAAGATCCTGGCAAGTTCTTAATACCTTGCACCATTGGCACCATGAGCTTTGAAAAAGCTCTATGTGATCTTGGGTCAGGGATAAATCTTATGCCACTCTCTGTAATGGAGAAGCTGGGGATCATTGAGGTACAACCTGCCTTGTTCTCATTACAACTGGCTGACAAGTCATTGAGACAAGCCTATGGGATAGTAGAGGACGTGCTAGTAAAGGATGAAGGCCTTTACATCCCTACTGATTTCATAATCCTAGACACTAGGAAGGAAGATGATGAATGCATCATCCTAGGAAGACCTTTCCTAGCCACAGCAGGAGCTGTGATAGATGTCAACAGAGGTGAGTTAGTCCTTCAATTGAATGGGGACTACCTTGTGTTTCAGGCACATGGCCATCCCTCTGTGACAAAAGAGAGTAAGCATGAAGAGCTTCTCTCAGTTCAGAGTCAAGAAGAGCCCACACAGTCAAACTCTAAGTTTGGTGTTGTGAGGCCACAACCAAACTCTAAGTTTGGTGTTCAAACCCCATATCCAAACTCTAAGTTTGGTGTTGGGACTACACACTAAATTGACCTGATCACCATGTGGCTCCATGAGAGCCACTGTCAAGCTATTGACATTAAAGAAGCGCTTGTTGGGAGGCAACCCAATTTTATTTATCTAATTTTATTTTATTTTGTTTCTTTGTTATTTTTGTGTTTTATTAGGTACATGATCATGAGGAGTCACGAAAAAAATAAAAAAAAAATTAAAAACAGAGTCAAAAACAGAAGAAAAAAATTTTTACCCTGGAGGCAGCGCAGACTGGCGTTCAACGCCAGTAAGGTGCATCTGGCCGGCGTTCAACGCCAGAACAGAGCACCATTCTGGCGCTGAACGCCCAAAACAAGCAACAACCTGGCGTTAAACGCCAGGATGGTGCACAGAGAGGACAAACTGGCGCTGAACGCCAGGAACAAGCATGAAACTGGCGTTCAACGCCGAAACATGCATTACATGGGCGTTGAACGCCCAGAACATGCACCAATGGGCGTTTGAACGCCAGAATGATACATGAAGGCATTTTACATGCCTATATGGTGAAGGAATGATATTTGTTTTCACCTCAGGATCTGTGGACCCCACAGGATCCTCACCTCAGGATCTGTGAACCTCACAGGATCCCTACCTACCTCGCCCTCTCTCTCTCCATTCATGGTCATCCCTTCTGTTTTTCATTCACCATCCACTCTTCCTCATACACCCCACCTACCTTTACAATTCAACTTCTCCTTCCCACCCAATCCCACCCATATAGCCGAACCCATCTCCCCTCACTCTCCTCCATTTTCTTCTTCTTCTTCTTCTCTTCTTTCTTTTCTTGCTCGAGGGCGAGCAATATTTTAAATTTGGTGTGGTAAAAGCATAGCTTTTTTGCTTTTCCATTACCATTAATGGCACCTAAAGTCAGAGAAACCTCAAAGGGAAGACAAAAAGCTTCCACCTCTGAGTCATGGGAGATGGAAAGACAAAAATATAAGCCGTCATAGCTCAGTGGTAGAACATGTGGCTGCAAATCAAGAGATCCCTGAGATACCTCAGGGGATAAGTTATCCTCCACACAAACATTGGAAGCAACTAAAGGTAGAAACACCAAAATTACTAGGAATCATTCAACAGAAGCAAGGAAGAGACATAGAGGAGCTCAAAGAGCACCATTGGACCTTCAAGAAGGCGCCACCCTCACTCAGGTGGATTCATTCCTTGTTCTTTATTTTCTTTCTGTTTTCGGTTTTTAAATGTGGTGTTTATTTATGTTTTGTGTCTTTATTTCATGATCATTAGTATGTAACCATGCCTTAAAGCTATGAATAAAATCCATTAGTCCTTCACCTCTCTTAAAAAGAAAAATGTTTTAATTCAAAAGAACAAGAAGTACATAAATTTCGAAAATAGCTCTTGAATTTAATTTAATTATATTGATGTGGTGACAATACTTTTTGTTTTCTGAATGAATGATTGAACAGTGCATATGTCTTTTGATATTGTTGTTTATGAGTGTTAAAATTGTTGGTTCTTGAAAGAATGATGAACAAAGAGAAATGTTATTGATGATCTGAAAAATCATGAAATTGATTCTTGAAGCAAGAAAAAGCAGTGAATAAGAAAGCTTGCGAAAAAAAAAATGGCGAAAAAAAAATAATAGAAAAAAAAAAGAAGGAGCAGTAGAAAAAGCCAATAGCCCTTAAAAACCAAAAGGCAAGGGTAAAAAGGATCCAAGGCTTTGAGCATCAATGGATAGGAGGGCCCAAGGAAATTAAATCCAGGCCTAAGCGGCTAAATCAAGCTGTCCCTAACCATGTGCTTGTGTCATGAAGGTCCAAGTGAAAAGCTTGAGACTGAGTGGTTAAAGTTGTGATCCAAAGCAAAAGAGTGTGCTTAAGAGCTCTGGACACCACTAACTGGGGACTCTAGCAAAGCTAAGTCACAATCTGAAAAGGTTCACCCAGCTATGTGTCTGTGGCATTTATGTATCCGGTGGTAATACTGGAAAACAAAGTGCTTAGGGCCACGGCCAAGACTCATAAGTAGCTGTGTTCAAGAATCAACATGCTTAACTAGGAAAATCAATAACACTATCCAAAATTCTAAGTTCCTAAGAGACGCCAATCACTCTAAACTTCAAAGGAAAAAGTGAGATGGCAAAACTGTTCAGAAGCAAAAAGCTACAAGTCCCGCTCATTTAATTATAATTAATATTCATTGATATTTCTGAATTTATAGTATATTCTCTTCTTTTTATCCTATTTGATTTTCAGTTGCTTGGGGACAAGCAACAATTTAAGTTTGGTGTTGTGATGAGCGGATAATTTATACGCTTTTTGGCATTATTTTTAGGTAGTTTTTAGTAGGTTTAAGCTACTTTTAGGGATGTTTTCCTTAGTTTTTATGTTAAATTCACATTTCTGGACTTTACTATGAGTTTGTGTGTTTTTCTGTGATTTCAGGTAAAATTCTGACTGAAATTGAGGGATTTGAGCAAAACTCTGAAAGAGGCTGACAAAAGGACTGCTGATGCTGTTGGAATCTGACCTCCCTGCACTCAAAATGGATTTTCTGAAGCTACAGAACTCTAATTGGCGCGCTCTCAACGGCGTTGGAAAGTCGACATCCAGGGCTTTCCAGCAATATATAATAGTCCATACTTTATTCGAAGAATGACGACGTAACTTGGCGTTGAACGCCAAGTACATGCTGCTGTCTGGAGTTAAACGCCAGAAAAACGTCATGATCCGGAGTTGAACGCCCAAAACACGTCATAACTCGAAGTTCAACTCCAAGAGAAGCCTCAGCTCGTGGATGGATCAAGCTCAGCCCAAGCACACACCAAGTGGGCCCCGGAAGTGGATTTATGCATCAATTACTTACTCATGTAAACCCTAGTAGCTAGTCTAGTATATATAGGACATTTATCTATTGTATTAGACATCTTTTGACAGTTTAATCTCTTTGAATATTCGGTCACTTGATCATGGAGAGGGCTGGCCATTTGGCCATGCCTGAACCTCTTTTACTTATGTATTTTCAACGGTGGAGTTTCTGCACACCATAGATTAAGGGTGTGGAGCTCTGCTGTACCTCAAGTATTAATGAAATTCTACTTTCTTTTATTCAATTCCTCTTTTATTCTTATTCCAAGATATTCATTCGTACCCAAGAACATGATGAGTGTGATGAGTTAGATAACCCTCATTATCATTCTCACTTATGAACGCGCGTGATTGACAACCACTTCCGTTCTACATGCAACCGAGCTTGAATGTATATCTCTTAGATTCCCCAACAGAATCTTCGTGGTATAAGCTAGATAGATGGCGGCATTTATGAGGATCCGGAAAGTCTCACCTTGTCTGTGGTATTCCGAGTAGGATCCTGGGAATCCGGAAAGTCTAACCTTGTCTGTGGTATTCCGAGTAGGATTCCGGTAATGAATGACTGTGACGTGCTTCAAACTTGCAAGTGCTGGGCGTTAGTGACAGACGCAAAAGAATCAAGGGATTCTATTCCAGTAGGCGCAGGAACCAACCAGTGATTAGCCGTACTGTGATAGAGTGCGTGAGCATTAGTTTTCACTGCGAGGATGAGATGTAGCCATCAACCATGGGTGATGCCTCCAGACGATTAGCCGTGCGAGTGACAGCCGCATAGGATCATTTTCCCGAGAGGATTGAAAGTAGCCACCGCTGATGGTGAACCCCTATACAGAGCTTGCCATGGAAAGGAGTAAGAAGGATTGAGTAGAAGCAGTAGGAGAGCAGGCGTCCTTGGGTCATACAGCATCTTCATATACTTAACTGAAATTCCCACCAATGAATCTACATAAGTATTCTATCCCTTTTATTATTTCTATTTTATTATTTGAATCTAATCAAGTATCATGTTTAATCTGCCTAAATGAGATTTACAAGGTGACCATAGCTTGCTTCATACCAACAATCTCTGTGGGATCGACCCTTACTCACGTAAGGTTTATTACTTGGACGACCCAGTACACTTGCTGGTTAGTTGAACGGAGTTGTGTCCACTCATGCCAAAAATCCTAAGTTCCACAATTCTACAATAAATGCAAATCAAAGAACATGGATCACAATTTCGTCCACCAGTACTTTATCATGTTGAATTATCCTTCTATAGTGCTTAAGTAGCTGTTTGGAGGGTTGGAATGCTGGAAGTGGTGCAAGAACACGAAAATTTTTGAAAAAGCACCTTTCCACCCGTGCGTGCACCTGGCGCGTACGCGCCCATGAAGCATTTTCGCCATCCATGCGGACGCGTGACGTGCGCGGACGCATGGATTGCAATAATTACCCCTCCATACATCTTCCAGAAAGTTGCGCCCACACTACGCCAGCACCATGCCTGAGGCACAAGGCAATCACGCGTGCGCGCACATGGCGCGTACGCACTCTTTGTCAAGTCCGCAGATCGATGTGCTAGCGCACCTGGCGCGTGCACGCCGATCACCCGTGTGCACTCCTGGTACATTTTCCAGAGAGTTAGGCCACTCTCGCGCCTGCACTGAGCCCCCAGCCCACCACCTCTGCCGCGGGCGCACCCTTGGCGCCGACGCGTCCATACGCTCACAACACGAGGGACGTGCCCGCGCCCATGCCGCGCACGCGTCCCTCGTCCTGCACCAACCTCTAGGCCACTCTCCAGAGAGTTGAGCCGAACCCAGGCCCATTTCATGCTTGGGGCATAATCGCATTACCGCGTGCGCGCACCTGCCGCGCGCGCGCCAACATCCCTGCAGCCAACTTCTGGTACCTCTTCCAGAGAGTTGTGCCGCCTCTGAGCCATCCTTGTGCTACCAGCACAAGCACATGGGTGCCTACGCGCAATGTGTGCACGCGCGCCACTACCCCATCCCGCTTCCCTGCGTGGGCGCGCACCGTGCGCGCACGCGTGGGTGACCGACGTAAATATAACAGGGGAGCACACTTGCTCCCTTCATTCTTCTCTTCCCTTTTTCTTCTTACCTCCTTTACTACCCATTACCATCTTTCCTCCCAAACACCCACCTCCTACCATCACCTCCGGCGACCACCCACCTCCGGTGGTCCCTACATTGCTCCCTCCATTCTCCATCATTCCACTCTACAACTTCCTCTCCCATCCCCCTTTTCCATCTCTCTCAAGGTACTATAATAGGCTTCCCTCTTGCTCTACTTCCTTCTTCTGCTTCTTAGTTACTTAATTTCATTCTCTTTTAGTTAGTTTTTTTCTTTTTTCTCCCTTTTTTGAGCCACTCACTTCTTTGGGGTGTTTTTGTTCCTTTTCAAATTAACTCTTCACAGGCATTTGGGTCATAACTTCTCTTGCATTGGTAGATGAGATGTGTTGCATGATTCTCTTACAACCACTGAGCATTGTAGTGATTAATATTGGTTTGTGGAATGTTACATTGCTTCCCCCTCATCTATTTGCATACTACAAAAAGGATGTACGCCAAGTGTTTGAGGAAAAGCATACATGATTTTTGAGCTCATTGTGACTCATTGCTTCTTAACTAGTCACTTTTGGGTGCACCCTCACATTCTACAATCCACCCAATCACCTTTTCATAAATTGCTTTCCACTTTTGGTATTTGAGGGTATATGCTTCTCATGCCTTTTCCTTGCATGCTTACACTTCCCCTATACCACATGCCAATGATTTGCCTTGCTTGTCAAATGTTATCTTAGTTACACGTTGCAGCTGTCATGTAATAAGGATACCCATATTCTTACGGCACAATTTTTCATTTGCATAATCACATTCAATTACGCTTCTTTGGGTTTGATGTTATCTCCTTTCTTTACTATCACAGGATGGTCATAAAAAAGAACAAAGGGAAAGCCCCGAAGAAGCCAACCGTCAATAGAGCGCACCAAGAACCAACAGTCAAGCCCCTCCTCAAGAAGGCTACGGGCCCTGTTGATGCTCTAGAGAAGGACAACCCTCCAAAGGATCCAAACAAGTTCCCTAACCGCTACTGCGTATTGTTTACTCAAGGATGATTGAGCGGAATTATCACCCGGAGCCCCTTCTAGTCTTACCGGCCCACCTCACTCCGATAGTGATGCCACACATTGACCAGAGGCAGTGGAGGTTCTTCTTGAGGCAACCAAAGTAGGTTAATTTATCATGGGTGGTGGAGTTCTACTCCAACTACCACTCACCCTTTCTCACATCAGTCTTTGTGCACCGAAAGCAAGTGTCAGTCACAATGGAAGCCATCCAAGGAGTACTTAAGATTGGGCCATTAGCGGACGGATATGACGCCTATCAGGAAGTCTTGTCAGCATGCGACGAACGTGAGTTCGATTGGAGCGCGGTCCTCCGCGTAATCGCTTTGCCTGACGCATATTGGATTTGGGGGACTATAAAGCAGAGACCAAAGGGTTTAGATGCGCGTTTCCTCACTCAAGAAGCCGCGACATGGGCCCAAATTCTAGCTCACTACGTGCTCCCGAGCACACATGGGTCATCCATTACCGCCGAGCTTTCCTTATTGATATGGTGCATCTTAACCGAGAAACCGGTCGACATTTCGCATGCCATTCGCCAATCCATGGGGCGCATTCATGCCAAGGGAAATTTACCCTTCCCCGCTATGGTGACCAAATTAGTAGCGACAGCCGGAGTCCACCGAGAGGCTAAGGATAGGAGGACCTCAATCCCGGTCGAGGGCGATGTTATTCCGACCAAGAGGTGCCTCAAGCCTCCGAAAGTCACCAAGGACCTTGGACTAATCACACCAACTCGCAACACCACTACCTCATCCGCACCACAAAAATCAGCCACCCAACGCCTTGAAGACCTTCACAGGAAGTTGGACCGTTATGAGAGGCGTAACCAGCGCCGATATGCTCACGTGAAGAAGCTTCTAAGCATTGTCACCCCATGGTGTACGAAATTGTGATCACTACAACTTCGCACAACTAACCAGCAAGTGCACTGGGTCGTCCAAGTAATACCTTACGTGAGTAAGGGTCGATCCCACGGAGATTGTTGCTATGAAGCAAGCTATGGTCACCTTGTAAATCTCAGTCAGGCAAACTCAAATGTATATGGTGATGAACGAAAATAACATAAAAGATAAAGATAGAGATACTTATGTAATCCATTGGTAGGAACTTCAGATAAGCGCATGAAGATGCCTTCCCTTCCGTCTCTCTGCTTTCCTACTGTCTTCATCCAATCCTTCTTACTCCTTTCCATGGCAAGCTTTTGCAAGGGTTTCACCGTTGTCAGTGGCTACCTCCCATCCTCTCATTGGAAATGTTCAACGCACCCTGTCACGGCACGGCTATCCATCTGTCGGTTCTCAATCAGGCCGGAATAGAATCCAGTGATTCTTTTGCGTCTGTCACTAACGCCCCGCCCTCAGGAGTTTGAAGCACGTCACAGTCATTCAATCATTGAATCCTACTCAGAATACCACAGACAAGGTTAGACCTTCCAGATTCTCTTGAATGCCGCCATCAGTTCTCGCCTATACCACGAAGACTCTGATCTCACGGAATGGCTGGCTCGTTTGTCAGGCGAGCACTCGGTTGTCAGGCGATCAACCATGCATCGTGTTATCAGGAATCCAAGAGATATTCACTAGAGCTTTGATTGCTTGTAGAACAAGAATGGTTGTCAGTCACCTTGTTCATGAGTGAGAATGATGATGAGTGTCACGGATCATCACATTCATCAAGTTGAAGAACAAGTGATATCTTGGACAAAGAACAAGCGGAATTGAATAGAAGAACAATAGTAATTGCATTAATACTCGAGGTACAGCAGAGCTCCACACCTTAATCTATGGTGTGTAGAAACTCCACCGTTGAAAATACATAAGCATAAGGTCTAGGCATGGCCGAATGGCCAGCCTCCCAATGATCTAAGATAGCATAAAACTCAAAGATAGCTACCCAGATATCTTAATACAATAGTAAAAGGTCCTACTTATAGAAAACTAGTAGCCTAGGGTGTACAGAGATGAGTAAATGACATAAAAATCCACTTCCGGGCCCACTTGGTGTGTGCTTGGGCTGAGCAATGAAGCATTTTCGTGTAGAGACTCTTCTTGGAGTTAAACGCCAGCTTTTATGCCAGTTTGGGCGTTTAACTCCCATTTGGGTGCCAGTTCCAGCGTTTAACGCTGGGATTTCTTGAGGTGACTTTGAACGCCGGTTTGGGCCATCAAATCTTGGGCAAAGTATGGACTATCATATATTGCTGGAAAGCCCAGGATGTCTACTTTCCAACGCCGTTGAGAGCGCGCCAATTGGGCTTCTGTAGCTCCAGAAAATCCACTTCGAGTGCAGGGAGGTCAGAATCCAACAGCATCTGCAGTCCTTTTGAGTCTCTGGATCAGATTTTTGCTCAGATCCCTCAATTTCAGCCAGAAAATACCTGAAATCACAGAAAAACACACAAACTCATAGTAAAGTCCAGAAAAGTGAATTTTAACTAAAAACTAATAAAAATATACTAAAAACTAACTAGATCATACTAAAAACATACTAAAAACAATGCCAAAAAGCGTACAAATTATCCGCTCATCACAACACCAAACTTAAATTGTTGCTTGTCCCCAAGCAACTGAAGATCAAATAAGATAAAAGAAGAGAATATGCAATGAACTCCAAAAACATCTATGAAGATCAGTATTAATTAGATGAGCGGGGCTTTTAGCTTTTTGCCTCTAAATAGTTTTGGCATCTCACTTTATCCTTTGGAATTCAGAATGATTGGCTTCTTTAGGAACTCAGAATCCAGATAGTGTTATTGATTCTCCTAGTTAAGTATGATGATTCTTGAACACAGCTACTTATTGAGTCTTGGCCGTGGCCCAAAGCACTCTGTCTTCCAGTATTACCACCGGATACATACATGCCACAGACACATAATTAGGTGAACCTTTTCAGATTGTGACTCAGCTTTGCTAAAGTCCCCAATTAGAGGTGTCCAGGGTTCTTAAGCACACTCTTATTGCCTTGGATCACAACTTTATTCTTTCTTTCTTTTCTTTCTTTTTTTTCGGTTTTTTTTTCTCTTTTTTTTTTCTCGCTTGCTTCCTCTTTTTTTTTTTTGTATTCACTGCTTTTTCTTGCTTCAAGAATCATTTTTATGATTTTTCAGATCCTCAGTAACATGTCTCATTTTTCATCATTCTTTCAAGAGCCAACATCCATGAACCACAAATTCAAAAGACATATGCACTGTTCATGCATACATTCAGAGAGCAAAAGTAATGCCACCACATCAAAATAATTAGACTGCTATAAAATTCAAAATTCATGCAATTCTTTTTCTTTTTCAATTAAGAACGTTTTTATTCAAGAAAGGTGATGGATTCATAGGAAATTCATAACTTTAAGGCATAGACACTAAGACACTAATGATCACAAGACACAAACATAGATAAACATAAGCATAAAATTCGAAAAACAAGAAAACAAAGAACAAGGAGATTAAAGAACGGATCCACCTTAGTGATAGCGGCTCTTTCTTCCTCTTGAAGATCCTATGGAGTGCTTGAGCTCCTCAATGTCTCTTCCTTGCCTTTGTTGCTCCTCTCTCATGATTCTTTGATCTTCTCTAATTTCATGGAGGAGAATGGAGTGTTCTTGATGCTCCACCCTTAGTTGTCCCATGTTGGAACTCAATTCTCCTAGGGAGGTGTTTACTTGCTCCCAATAGTCTTGTGGAGGAAAGTGCATCCCTTGAGGCATCTCAGGGATCTCTTGATGAGAGGGGTCTCTTGTGTGCTCCATCCTTTTCTTGGTGATGGGCTTGTCCTCATCAATGGGGGTATCTCCTTCTATGTCAACTCCAACTGAATAACAGAGGTGACAAATGAGATGAAGAAAGGCTAGCCTTGCCAAGGTGGAAGACTTGTCTGCCACTTTATAGAGTTCTTGGGCTATAACCTCATGAACTTCCACTTCTTCTCCAATCATGATGCTATGAATCATGATGGCCCGGTCTAGAGTAACTTCGGACCGGTTGCTAGTGGGAATGATTGAGCGTTGAATGAACTCCAACCATCCTCTAGCCACGGGTTTGAGGTCATGCCTTCTCAATTGAATCGGCTTGCCTCTTGAATCTCTCTTCCATTGTGCGCCCTCTTCACATATGATTGTGAGGACTTGGTCCAACCTTTGATCAAAGTTGACCCTTCTAGTGTAAGGATGTTCATCTCCTTGCATCATAGGCAAATTGAATGCCAACCTTACACTTTCCGGACTAAAATCCAAGTATTTCCCCCGAACCATAGTAAGATAATTCTTTGGATCCGGGTTCATACTTTGATCATGGTTCTTGGTGATCCATGCATTGGCATAGAACTCTTGAACCATCAAGATTCCGACTTGTTGAATGGTGTTGGTAAGTACTTCCCAACCTCTTCTTCGGATCTCATGGCGGATCTCCGGATATTCACCCTTTTTGAGTGAAAAGGGGACTTCGGGGATCACCTTCTTCAAGGCCACAACTTCATAGAAGTGGTCTTGATGCACCCTTGAGATGAACCTATCCATCTCCCATGACTCGGAGGTGGAAGCTTTTGCCTTCCCTTTCCTCTTTCTAGAGGTTTCTCCGGCCTTGGATGCCATAAATGGTTATGGAAAACGAAAAAGCAACGCTTTTACCACACCAAACTTAAAAGGTTTGCTCGTCCTCGAGCAAAAGAAGAAAGAAGAGAGTAGAAGAAGAAGAAATGAGGGAGAAGGGAGATGGTGGTTAATTCGGCCAAAGAGGGGGAGAAGTGGTGTTTAGGTTGTGTGAAAATGAAGGAGTGAAGAAGGGTATTTATAGGAGAGAGGGGAGATGGTGTTCGGCCATTATGGGTGGGTTTGGGAGGGAAAGTGGTTTGAATTTAAAGGGTGAGGTTGGTGGGGTTTTATGAAGGATGGATGTGAGTGGTGAAGAGAAAGATGGGATTTGATAGGTGAAGGGTTTTTGGGGAAGAGGTATTGAGGTGATTGGTGAATGGGGGAAGAAGAGAGAGGGTGGTGGTGGGGTTGGTGAGGGTCCTGTGGGGTCCACAGATCCTGTGGTGTCAAGGAAAAGTCATCCCTGCACCAAATGTTGCTCAAAATCACGTTTTGAGCTATTTCTGGCGTTAAACGCCGGGCTGGTGCCCATTCCTGGCGTTTAACGCCAGGTTCTTGCCCTTTCCTGGCGTTTAACGCCAGTCTGGTGCCCCTTTCTGGCGTTAAACGCCCAGAATGGTGCCAGACTGGGCGTTAAACGCCCAACTGCTAGGCGTACTGGCGTTTGAACGCCAGCAACATCTTCCTCCAGGGTGTGCTGTTTTTCTTCCTGTTTTTCATTTTGTTTTTGCTTTTTTCATTGATTTTGTGACTTCTTACGATCATCAACCTACAAAAAAGATAAAATAACAAAAGGAAATGGTTAATTATAAAACATTGGGTTGCCTCCCAACAAGCGCTTCTTTAATGTCATTAGCTTGACAGATGGCTCTCATGGAGCCTCACAGATACTCAGAGCAATGTGGGAACCTCCCAACACCAAACTTAGAGTTTGAATGTGGGGGTTTAACACCAAACTTAGAGTTTGGTTGTGGCCTCCCAACACCAAACTTAGAGTTTGACTGTGGGGGCTCTATTTGTCTCTGATTTGAGGGAAGCTCTTCAAGCTTCTTCTCCATGGTGATAGAGGGATATCCTTGAGCCTTAAACACCAAGGATTCTTCATTCACTTGAATGATCAACTCTCCTCTATCAACATCAATCACAGCCTTTGCTGTGGCTAGGAAGGGTCTGCCAAGGATGATGGATTCATCCATGCACTTCCCAGTCTCTAGGACTATGAAATCAGTAGGGATGTAATGGTCTTCAACTTTTACCAAAACATTCTCTATAAGTCCATGAGCTTGTTTTCTTGAGTTGTCTGCCATCTCTAGTGAGATACTTGCAGCTTGTACCTCAAAGGTCCCTAGCTTCTCTATTACAGAGAGGGGCATGAGGTTTACACTTGACCCTAAGTCACACAAGGCCTTCTTGAAGGTTATGGTGCCTATGGTACAAGGTATGGAAAACTTCCCAGGATCCTGCCTCTTTTGAGGCAGTTTCTGCCTAGACAAGTCATCCAGTTCTTTGGTGAGCAAAGGGGGTTCATCCTCCCAAGTCTCATTTCCAAATAACTTGTCATTTAGCTTCATGATTGCTCCAAGGTATTTAGCAACTTGCTCTTCAGTGACATACTCATCCTCTTCAGAGGAAGAATACTCATCAGAGCTCATGAAAGGCAGAAGTAAGTCCAATGGAATCTCTATGGTCTCATTTTGAGCCTCAGATTCCCATGGTTCCTCATTGAGGAACTCAGAGGAGATTGGTGCACACCCATTGAGGTCTTCCTCAGTGGCGTCCTCCTCCTCTCTTTCCTCTCCACATTCGGCCATGTTTATGGCTTTGCACTCTCCTTTTGGATTTTCTTCTGTATTACTTGGGAGAGTACTAGGAGGGAGTTCAGTAACTTTCTTACTCAGCTGTCCCACTTGTGCCTCCAAATTCCTAATGGAGGACCTTGTTTCATTCATGAAACTTTGAGTGGTCTTTATTAGATCAGAGACCATTGTTGCTAAGTCAGAGGTATTCTGCTTAGAACTCTCTGTCTGTTGCTGAGAAGTTGATGGAAAAGGCTTGTTATTGCTAAACCTGTTTCTTCCACCATTATTATTATTGAAACCTTGTTGAGGTCTCTCTTGATTCTTCCATGAGAAATTTGGGTGATTTCTCCATGAAGAATTATAGGTGTTTCCATAGGGTTCTCCTAGGTAATTCACCTCTTCCATTGAAGGGTTCTCAGGATCATAAGCTTCTTCCTCAGATGAAGCTTCCTTAGCACTGCCAGGTGTATTTTGCATTCCAGACAGACTTTGAGAAATCAAATTGACTTATTGAGTCAATATTTTGTTCTGAGCCAAAATGGCATTCAGAGTATCAATCTCAAGAACTCCTTTCTTCTGACTTGTCCCATTGTTCACAGGATTCCTTTCAGAAGTGTACATGAATTGGTTATTTGCAACCATCTCAATTAGTTCTTGAGCCTCTGTAGGCGTCTTCTTCAGATGAAGAGATCCTCCAGCAGAGCTATCCAAAGACATCTTGGATAGTTCAGAGAGACCATCATAGAAAATACCTATGATGCTCCATTCAGAAAGCATGTCTGAGGGACATTTTCTGATCAATTGTTTGTATCTTTCCCAAGCTTCATAGAGGGATTCTCCATCCTTCTGTCTGAAGGTCTGGACTTCCACTCTAAGCTTACTCCATTTTTGAGGTGGAAAGAACTTTGCCAAGAAGGCATTGACTAGCTTTTCCCAAGAGTCCAGGCTATCTTTAGGTTGTGAGTCCAACCATATTCTAGCTCTGTCTCTTATAGCAAAAGGGAATAGCATCAGTCTGTAGACCTCAGGGTCAACCCCATTAGTCTTGACTGTGTCACAGATTTGCAAGAACTCAGCTAAAAACTGATGAGGATCTTCCATTGGAAGTCCATGGAATTTGCAATTCTGTTGCATTAGAGAAACTAATTGAGGCTTAAGCTCAAAGTTGTTTGCTCCAATGGCAGGGATAGAGATGCTTCTCCCATAGAAGTCGGGAGTAGGTGCAGTAAAGTCACCCAGCACCTTCCTTGCATTGTTTGCATTGTTGTTGTTTTCGGCTGCCATGTGTTCTTCTTCCTTGAAGAATTCGGTCAGGTCCTCTAAAGAGAGTTGTGCTTTAGCTTCTCTTAGCTTTCTCTTCAAGGTCCTTTCAGGTTCAGGGTTAGCTTCAACAAGAATGCCTTTGTCTCTGCTCCTGCTCATATGAAAGAGAAGAGAAAAAGAAAATGTGGAATCCTCTATGTCACAGTATAGAGATTCCTTGAGGTGTCAGAGGAAAAGAAAAATAGAAGAAAAGAAGGTAGAAGAATTCGAACTTGATTAGATAGAGTTCGAATTGTGCATTAAGAAGGAGTAGTACTCCATAAATAGAAGGATGTGGGAAGGAGGGAAGAGAATTTTCGAAAATTCAATTAAAAAGATTTTAAAAACATTTTGAAAAATTGATTGATAATTTTCGAAAATTGAAAGTGGAAAAGAAATCAAGTGATTTTTGAAAAAAGATTTTGAAATTAGAAATTAAAAAGATTTGATTAAAAACTATTTTGAAAAAGATGTGGTTGAGAAGATATGATTGGTTTTAAAAAATGTGATTGAGAAGAGATGATTTGAAAACAATTTTAAAAAGATATGTTTTGAAAACAATTTTAAAAGATTTGATTTTGAAAATTAGTAACTTGCCTAACAAGAAAAGATATGATTCAAATATTAAACATTTCTCAACAGAAAAGGCAACAAATTTGAGATGTTCAATCAAATCATTAATTGTTAGTAAGTATTTTTGAAAAAGGAAAGAAATTGATTTTGAAAACATTTGAGGGAAAAGATATGATTTGAAAAAGATTTGATTTTGAAAAACTTTGAAAACTTGAAAAAAAATTGATTTGAAAACAAAATCTTCCCCTTAGCACCATCCTGGCGTTAAACGCCCAGAATGGTATACATTCTGGCGTTTAACGCCCAAAATGCTACCTCTTTGGGCGTTAAACGCCCAACCAGGTACCCTGGCTGGCGTTTAAACGCCAGTCTGTCTTCTTCACTGGGCATTTTTGAATGCTCAGCTTTTTCTGTATAATTTCTCTGCAGCATGTTCTGAATCTTCAATTCTTTGTATTATTGACTTGAAAAGACACAAATTAAAAATATTTTTGGATTTTTAATAATCAAAATGCAACAAGAATCAAATAACAATGCATGCAAGACACCAAACTTAGCAGTTTGTATACTACTAACACTATATGAGGCACATAAACACTCAAGCCAAAAGAATTCAAAGATCAGAGTAAGAAATCATCAAGAATTACTTGAAGATCCTTAAGACACATGAATGAATGCATGCAGTTGACACCAAACTTAAGATGAGACACTAGACTTAAGCAAGAAACATCAAATATTTTTGGTTTTATGATTTTGTAATTTTTTTGTGTTTTTCGAAAATTAAGTGGAAAAAGATATCAAAATTCTTAATGAGAATTCCAGGAATCAGTGCAATGCTAGTCTAAGACTCCGGTCCAGGAATTAGACATGGCTTCACAGCCAGCCAAGCTTTCAAAGAAAGCTTCGGTCCAAAACACTAGACATGGCCAAAGGCCAGCCAAGCCTTAGCAGATCACTGCTCCAAAAGCAAGATTGATAAAGATCAACAAGCTCTTGTGATGATAAGTTGAAACCTCGGTCCAATGAAATTAGACATGGCTTCTCAGCCAGCCAGATTTCAACAAATCATCATGAAACTCTAGAATTCATCTTCAAGAATTTCGAAAAAAAAATACCTAATCTAAGCAACAAGATGAACCGTCAGTTGTCCACACACAAACAATCCCCGGTAACGGCGCCAAAAACTTGGTGCACGAAATTGTGATCACTACAACTTCGCACAACTAACCAGCAAGTGCACTGGGTCGTCCAAGTAATACCTTACGTGAGTAAGGGTCGATCCCACGGAGATTGTTGCTATGAAGCAAGCTATGGTCACCTTGTAAATCTCAGTCAGGCAAACTCAAATGTATATGGTGATGAACGAAAATAACATAAAAGATAAAGATAGAGATACTTATGTAATCCATTGGTAGGAACTTCAGATAAGCGCATGAAGATGCCTTCCCTTCCGTCTCTCTGCTTTCCTACTGTCTTCATCCAATCCTTCTTACTCCTTTCCATGGCAAGCTTTTGCAAGGGTTTCACCGTTGTCAGTGGCTACCTCCCATCCTCTCATTGGAAATGTTCAACGCACCCTGTCACGGCACGGCTATCCATCTGTCGGTTCTCAATCAGGCCGGAATAGAATCCAGTGATTCTTTTGCGTCTGTCACTAACGCCCCGCCCTCAGGAGTTTGAAGCACGTCACAGTCATTCAATCATTGAATCCTACTCAGAATACCACAGACAAGGTTAGACCTTCCGGATTCTCTTGAATGCCGCCATCAGTTCTCGCCTATACCACGAAGACTCTGATCTCACGGAATGGCTGGCTCGTTTGTCAGGCGAGCACTCGGTTGTCAGGCGATCAACCATGCATCGTGTTATCAGGAATCCAAGAGATATTCACTAGAGCTTTGATTGCTTGTAGAACAAGAATGGTTGTCAGTCACCTTGTTCATGAGTGAGAATGATGATGAGTGTCACGGATCATCACATTCATCAAGTTGAAGAACAAGTGATATCTTGGACAAAGAACAAGCGGAATTGAATAGAAGAACAATAGTAATTGCATTAATACTCGAGGTACAGCAGAGCTCCACACCTTAATCTATGGTGTGTAGAAACTCCACCGTTGAAAATACATAAGCATAAGGTCTAGGCATGGCCGAATGGCCAGCCTCCCAATGATCTAAGATAGCATAAAACTCAAAGATAGCTACCCAGATATCTCAATACAATAGTAAAAGGTCCTACTTATAGAAAACTAGTAGCCTAGGGTGTACAGAGATGAGTAAATGACATAAAAATCCACTTCCGGGCCCACTTGGTGTGTGCTTGGGCTGAGCAATGAAGCATTTTCGTGTAGAGACTCTTCTTGGAGTTAAACGCCAGCTTTTATGCCAGTTTGGGCGTTTAACTCCCATTTGGGTGCCAGTTCCAGCGTTTAACGCTGGGATTTCTTGAGGTGACTTTGAACGCCGGTTTGGGCCATCAAATCTTGGGCAAAGTATGGACTATCATATATTGCTGGAAAGCCCAGGATGTCTACTTTCCAACGCCGTTGAGAGCGCGCCAATTGGGCTTCTGTAGCTCCAGAAAATCCACTTCGAGTGCAGGGAGGTCAGAATCCAACAGCATCTGCAGTCCTTTTGAGTCTCTGGATCAGATTTTTGCTCAGATCCCTCAATTTCAGCCAGAAAATACCTGAAATCACAGAAAAACACACAAACTCATAGTAAAGTCCAGAAAAGTGAATTTTAACTAAAAACTAATAAAAATATACTAAAAACTAACTAGATCATACTAAAAACATACTAAAAACAATGCCAAAAAGCGTACAAATTATCCGCTCATCACAACACCAAACTTAAATTGTTGCTTGTCCCCAAGCAACTGAAGATCAAATAAGATAAAAGAAGAGAATATGAAATGAACTCCAAAAACATCTATGAAGATCAGTATTAATTAGATGAGCGGGGCTTTTAGCTTTTTGCCTCTAAATAGTTTTGGCATCTCACTTTATCCTTTGGAAGATCGGCTAACCGATCTTCGTAGGTAACACCCGAATAAATTTTTTCTTTCTTTGAACTCATTTGTAGTTAGGATAGGTTGCATGATTAGGTTTTCTTTGACATCATTTGCATGATAAGTCTACTTGGTTGGAACAATGAAACTCTCTCTTAGGAAACTAATACTTTGGGGCAACCTTGAGATTGCCAATTTTGAATATTTTGATGCCAAACTTGCTCGAAGAATTGTATTTGGGAACATGGATTTTGAGCTAAGAACACAAGCTAGTGAGCTTTGAGCCTTGTTTTGTGGCTACATCTTATAGTCACTTATTCTCCTTCTTGTGTGCAATTGTTTTCTCTCTATGAGTGTGATCCTTGCTTTGTTTGAGTCTATATATCCATTATTCCTTGTATTCATGCATTTATATGATTGAGGCCATCACTTCATTAGCCCACTTACCAAATAGCCTTACCCTTTATCTTCCCTTGTTAGCCGAATTTGAGCCTACGCTTAACCCACTTGTTCTTTAAATTAGCACATTACAAGCCTAAAGCGAAAAACCATAAATGTCCCTCTTTGGATCCTTGATTGGCTTAGGCAAGTGTGTGTGAGTATCATTCAAATGTGGGTATCTTGGGACATTGGGTAAACAATAGGGTAGTTTTATATTTCTATCGAAAATGTTGGGAATTGGGTACATGCTCATGTATTGATCAAATGTATAGACCTTATGCATTGATGCTCTTGTATATAGAAAAGAAAAAAAAGAGAAAGAAGAAAGAAAAAAAAGGGGGGGATAAAATACCCCAAAGCAAAGTGTATCTCAATAAAATCAATGCATGAGTGTTGTGAATTGGAAAAGGGATACATGAGTATGCGAAAAGTGAAGAATGGGTAGTTAGGTTAGCTTGGAATTTGTATAGGACATCATAGGCTAGGTGGGGAGCTCAAGCTTATCAAGGATTCGAAAATTTCAAGCTCACTTAGCCAAATATGCATCCTACCTTGACCCTAGCCCCATTACAACCTAAAGACAAGACCTCATGATATTTGTACACATGCATGAAATAAATGTTGATTGTTAGATGGAGAACAAATCTTGGAAAGCATGATTA
The DNA here is from genome assembly GCF_014773155.1 of Arachis stenosperma. NCBI lineage: Eukaryota > Viridiplantae > Streptophyta > Magnoliopsida > Fabales > Fabaceae > Arachis > Arachis stenosperma. The sequence continues at coordinate 116,254,865 of NC_080380.1, read as the reverse complement.
AGAGAAAATTGAGAAAATCAACCCTAGACACTTGAGCGAATAGAGTGTAAACACTTCCGGTGAGGGTTCGAAGGCTCTAATTCATGATTCCCGGCTCTCACGAGCATTCTTCATGCAAAGTTGCGTATATTGCACTTGATGCCTGAAAATTGGTAAGTCCCATATATTGGTCACTATCGTACCCTATATGCTTGCATGTATCTTAGGAAGGTTGATTTGTTCCTAACCAAGTAGATAGTAGAACTAGTCATAGTTGCATTCATGTAAGTAGGTTGCACCTCATGAGTCTTATACCTTTATGATCCTTCGGTCTTTTGCGTCTCTTTTTCATTTCTCTAAGCATGAGGACATGCTAGAATCTAAGTGTGGGGAGGTTGATAAATCCCATTTTGAGGGTTTATCTTTTATTGTTTCAGGGGTTTTATCAATGATTCCACACGCTTTTTATATGAAAATACAAGACTTTGTGTTCCTTTCCTAATTTTTGCCTCATTGATGAAAACATGCTTATTTTGCACTAAACTAGATACATTTCTAATCTTCTCTTGGTGCCATTTGATACCGTGAGCTATGTGTTAAGTGGTTTCAGAATATAGGGCAGGGATGAACCGAAAGAGAGAAGGAGAATGGGCGCAAAGGAAGGGAGCATGAGAAATTTAGCCTTGGGAACTTCAGCAAGGGCGCGGGCGCGCTAGAAGTCAAAGTCAGAAGCCAAGCTACGAGCCGGCATGTGTAGCGGCTAAGCCATAATCCCCATGGGCGCGCACGCGTACGTTGTGCCTCCGCTCGCATTGCAAGATGCCCCAGTGGCGCGCATGCGTGCTTTGCGCGTGCGCGCCGATGCTCGAATATGATTTTTTAAAGAGTCACGTGACCTGGGCGTGGAGACAGTTGGAGATCCCATCTTGGGGAAGTGCCTTGGCGGGAAGAGCTTAAGAAGACCAGGGGTTGAAGGGTTAAGGGACTTTTGCTCATTTTTAGATTGTTCTAGATATTTTTGCTATGGGTAGTTACACTCTTGGGTAGAGAGAGAGGGAGATTCCAAGCTCTCATTAGGGTTCATCTTCTTCAACTAATGAATTCTCAATCACTCTTTGGTGAGATCCATTGAAATTCTCAATTTACTTTGTTCATGTTATAGATCTTCTTCTCTAATCTCAATTAGTGTTTGTAATTGCTCAATTCTCATAGATCTTAGATTCAACTTTGTAGCTTTGGATTCTATAAATTTCTTGAGAAGTTCATTTCCATTGTTGTTCTTTGTTAATTGTTGTTAGTTTCTTGTGTTGAAGCACTTTCAATTCTACTTTCTTCTCATTCTTACTATGCCTTTCATCCATGCTCATCAATTGTTTGATAGAATGCCAACATTAGTTATGGAGTAAAAGTTTCTTACTTGGCATAGGGTTTGGACCATTAGAAAAAGTTGAATAGTTTATGTCAATTGTTGATTTGGAATTAGAAATTGCTAATTGACTTGGAGTGCACTAAAGCTAGATTTCCCTAAGGGTAAAACTAGGACTTGTGACTCAAGTTAGTTACTCTCATTTGACTTTCCTCTATACCTAGGGGTTAACTAAATGAAGCAAGGCCTAATTGTTATCATCATTGAAGGAACTATAAGGATAGAATTTCTAATGCCGACCCTAGGCCAAGCCTTCTAAAATTGATTGTTTGTCATCTATTTTGCTAAACCCTCAAAGAATCATAACAAGGCTTCCTACTCAATAAAATGCATTCTCTAGCAATTCCAAGGGAGGACGACTCGGAAGACTAGTACTCTCAGTTATAGATTGTAGGATTGTTTGATGCGAAGTTTGAATGTCGATTGGACTATACTCACGTTTATATCCATTATTAAATTCTATATCGGCATGATAAATTTCGTTTATCAATAAACTATGAAGAAAATGCAATGCAACAATTAAAAACACTCCAAATATCTACAAGAAACATAATAAAAGAAAATAAAAAATGAAGTGTAAAGTGTTCGGAAAAAAAATTTACGCCCCAAAAATGGTGAATCCTCCCCCACACTTAAGCGTTGCACGGTCCTCCGTGCATGAACATGATCCTGAGGGGTGTCTCTCAAGAGCTCCACCTTCAGTTGGCGGATGCGGGGGCTTGGGTTGCATGAAAATTGCCAAGTTCAATGCATTCTTGGCATTTCCCTCTTCGGCGTCCTTCTCCTCTCCCGGCTCCTTGCCGTTATGTCTCATCCTCAAAAGGAGTGAATAAGGTATAGTTAGAAATCATAAGGCAAGTAGCACAAAAGGGTAAAGGGGAAGACTAATAAGCATCTAATTGAGGAAGTTTACATAGAGGTGTGGTATGATAAAAAAAAATTAGTCATGTGTGTATTCCAATTATGCGCGCGGTTAGAACACACACAACGGCCGGTTAAAATGGCATCCACACAATCAAAAAGTAACCATGTGTTCCTCAATTAAATGGCCTAAGATGCAAGCGATAGAGGAGTATCAATTAAAGGCAAGCAAACTTAGGCAACTACCACAAGAGTGAATTGAGTTTAGGAATTATTGGATATTGAAGTTGTGCATGTGAAAGTACAAAATTGATATAAAATAGCACAATTAACAATAACCAATTTAATAATGAACCAAAAATTCATTATTCATCATAAAACATAAAGAGAAGGTCACATGGTAAGATACTTGTTACAAAAAGTCACAAGCTTGATAAGAACCAAGTTGAATCACTTAAACAAATGCAAGGCATTAACAAGGAACAAGTACCGGACATGTGATGAATTTGATATAGAAAATCATGATGAACAAGTAATTTCAACTCAATTCACTTAATTCAATGCACTTACATAATTTGTCTTAGTGGTACAATCAAAACATGAGTATTGAAACCCACTAGATACTAGTAAACCAAGGCAAAGTATAAGTGCATTGATGTAATTCAATCAAGAAACAACCCAATCAATCATCAAACAAACACTTACAACTTATTCAATTAACAAGCAAGTAAACAAAACTAATATAAGTACTAAAATAAAAATGAGATGAAATAAAAATAAGTAAAATAAGTAGAAAAACGTGGGAAAAGCAAGAAAAGAGAGGGGTGGAGGAGGCGGAAGTGCGTTAGGGCTCAAAGAAAAGTGCAATAAAAATTTTGCCCAAAATAGCACTTGTGCGTACGCACAAGTATGTGTGCGTACGCACAAGTATGTGTGCGTACGCACACTAGGTAAAAAGGGAAGGGGTGCATCCGCACAAGTCGTGCGAACACTCTGGACAGAAGGGGTGTAAGAAGTGTGCGTGCGCACAAGAATGTGCGCACACATAGGATACTTTTTTTGTGAAGGATCATGTGTGCGTGCGCACATAGGTCCGTGTGCTCGTACAAGAGAGAAAAGAAAAGGGGTTCACGCGCACAGACTGTGCCAACGCTCCCACCAGAGGGAATGCGAGTTGGCGTGTGGATGCATACGTTTGTGCGGCCGCACAAAGAGCGCAAGAAGGGAGACGCATGCATACGCACAGAGCAGTGCGCATGCACAGGACGTGAAACAAGGAGGTTTGTGCGCATGCACAGATGCCCTATTTTCCAAAATTTTTTTCTTTAATTTCTAGGGCCCTCCACCTTATCTTAACGCATTTTTCGACTCCAAACATTCAAAATTTCACAAAAATCATGATCCATACCAAAATCAACCAACTAAATTCAAAATTAACTAATCCTAAGATAACCAAGATGAACAAAAATGCAATAAACCAAGACTATAAACAAAGAGAAAGGGTAAGAAAGATGTTACCATGCTGGGGTGTCTCCCACCTAGCACTTTGGTTTATAGTCCTTAAGTTAGACTTATTGAGAAGACTCTAGCTAGGGTGGCTTGTGTTCCACTCCTCCTTAAACCTCCATCCATGCTTGGTCCTTAAAGCTCCTCCGGAATCCCATATTCTAGTTTCCCGCTCTCCTTCTTGATGACCTTTATGCTCCAAGCCGGATGGACTAGCTCTCAATTGACCCTTGTAGTACTCGAACATCCTCCAAAACTCACCCAATCGAGCTCTACACCATGCTTGAATCCAGCTTCTTGAATTGGTTTTCTTGAAGAACCTTGGACTCGTTTTGCAACCCACACTCCTTCCTCCACCATGTACCAACCCAAGAAGAACCTTGAGTTGGTAATCCGTTTCTAAGATAGCATATTGGCGGGGCCAATGAAGTTCATAGGTGAAATTGCCACATACTCAATATGTTCTTGGAACGGAATTGTTTTCTCGCCAACTTTCTCTTCCCCATCACTCAAGTCATAATAAGGAGGTTGTGAGAAGTCTACCTCCATGTCTCTCTCAAACTCAATGGGAAGAGGCTTATTAGAATCATTGAGGGGATTGACCAAAGAGGACAAAAAATAATTTATGATGGAATCCTCCTCTTGATCAATCTCCCTCAACTCCTCTTTTCTCTCCTCCGGTTCCCATACTCCACTTTCTTCCTCTTGTTGCACTTCAAGCTCTAACCCTTCTTCTTTCCCTTGTGGTTCCATGCTCTCCTCTTCACTACAAGCTTTAGATGACCCTCCACATTCCTCAAGAGGAATGCCTTGATTGGATGAGTGTAGGATGACTAGGCGGTTCAACGCTTCGGCTATGGTTGCTACGAATTGCCCTTGTGTCCTTCATAATCCTCCTTGCTCTTGGAAAAAGGCTTGAAGGTCTTGATAGTCTTGGGTCAAGGGTGGAAAAGCTTCACAATTAGGTAAGAAAGAAGGTTCATTGGTTAGGAAGAAGGTTGGATATGTGGGAGGTAGTTCATGTTGATGAGTATCTTTAGGTGGTGTGTAAGAAGGTGTATGATGGTGGTGGTGTGGTGATTGAAAATATGGTGATTGAGGGTTGTGTTGAGGGTAAGGGTCATAGGTATATGGTGGTGGAGGTGTATAGTCATAGTGAAATCCACCATATCCTTGGTTTGGATATGCATATTAGGGAGAGTATGATTCATTGTAATATGGAGGAGGTTGCTCCTCCCAAAATTAATGCTCTAATCCCAGGATGCAATCCAAAATTGAAGTTATCACACCCTACAAAATGATCACAACCAAACTCCAAACCAAGAGGGTGATAACTCATAGAGAAAATTGAAAATAAAAGCTAAAGACATCAATTAACAAAAGAAGCAAAAATCCTAATTAATAGCAAAAATAAGCAAACAAACCAAAAAGTATCTATTCACATTATGGACATATTTACAACAACCAAAATATAGCACTCATGATGTTAGCACCCCGGCAACGGTGCCAAAATTTGATACATGAGAATTATACCAATTCGAAATTAAATAGATTTCCGTTGTAAGTATAGCCCAAATCAGTAATGAATCCTCTCAATCAAATTTAATTCAAAAGGATAGTCACAATCAAACCACAATTAACCGAGAGTATTTAGACTCCCGGGTCGTTCTCCCAAGGAACTAATGCCAATGAGCACACACAATTTTGGCTGTGAGAAGAAAAGGGGTGTTCAATGATGAAAGCAAACAAAATAAAGGAATTAAAGAACAAGGCAAAATTACAATTAATAAACTAATAAAGGAATAAAAGAACTATGTATGCAATATAAACAAGTAAGACTATAAAGTGATGAAAATGTGATTTACAATATAAATGAAACCTTGACTTGGGATGAGTTATGGAATCCCTTTGGTGGACGAAATTGTGATTCCTTTGTTATTGTATTTTGTAAAATTCATTGCTTTTTCAACTATGTGTGGACACAACTCCGTTCAACTTAACCAGCAAGTGTACTGGGTCATCCAAGTAATACCTTACGTGAGTAAGGGTCGATCCCACAGAGATTGTTGGTATGAAGCAAGCTATGGTCACCTTATAAATCTCAGTTAGGCAGATTAAATGGTTATGGGTTTCGAAAATTAATAATAAATAGAAAATAAAAAGGGATAGAAATACTTATGTAAATCAATAGTGGGAATTTCAGATAGGCGTGTGGAGATGCTAGAATCCTTTCGAATCTCTACTTTCTTATTGCTTTCATCCAATCCTTCTTACTCCTTTCCATGGCAAGCTGTATGTAGGGCATCACCATCATCAATGGCTACTTTTCATCCTCTCGGGAAAATGGTCCTATGCGCTGTCACTGCACGGCTAATCGTCTGGAGGCATCACCCTTGTTAATAGCTACATCCCATCCTCTCAGTGAAAATGATCCAAATGCTCTGTCACAGCACGGCTAATCATCTGTCGGTTCTCAATCAGGTTGGAGTAGAATCCCTTGATTCTTTTGCGTTTGTCATCACGCCCAGCCTTCAGGAGTTTGAAGCTCGTCACAGTCATTCAATACTGGAATCCTACTCGGAATACCACAGACAAGGTTAGACTTTCCGGATCCCCATGAATGCCGCCATCTATCTAGCTTATACCACGAAGATTCTGTTGGGAAATCTAAGAGATATGCGCCCGGCCTAAGGTAGAACGGAAGTGGTTGTCAGTCACGCGCGTTCATAGGTGAGAATGATGATGAGTGTCACGGATCATCACATTCATCAAAGTGTTGTGCAACGTATATCTTGGAATAAGAATAAAAGAGAATTGAATAGAAAGTAATAGTGATTGTATTGAAACTTGAGGTACAGCAGAGCTCCACACCCTTAATCTATGGTGTGCAGAAACTCCACCGTTGAAAATACATAAGTGAAAGGTTCAGGCATGGCCGAATGGCCAGCCCCCTCAATGATCAAAAGACCGAATGATCAAAGACTAAACAATCAAAAGATTAAACTGTCAAAAGATGTCTAATACAATAGTAAATTATCCTATTTATACTAGACTAACTACTAGGGTTTACATGAGTAAGTAATTGATGCATAAATCCACTTCCGGGGCCCACTTGGTGTATGCTTGGGCTGAGCTTGATCTATCCACGAGCTGAGGCTTTTCTTGGATTTGAACTCCAAGTTATAATGTGTTTTGGGCGTTCAACTCCGGATCATGACGTGTTTCTGGCGTTTAACTCCAGACAGCAGCATGTACTTGGCGTTCAACACCAATTTACATCGTCAATTTCCGAATAAAGTATGGACTATTATATATTTCTGGAAAGCTCTGAATGTCTACTTTCCAACGCCATTGAGAGCGCGCCATTTGGAGTTCTATAGCTCCAGAAAATCCATTTTGAGTGCAGGGAGGTCAGATTCCAACAGCATCAGCAGTCCTTTTGTCAGCCTTTTTCAGAGTTTTGCTCAGGTCCCTCAATTTCGGCCAGAAATTACCTGAAATTATAGAAAAACACACAAACTCATAGTAAAGTCCAGAAATGTGAATTTAACATAAAAACTAATGAAAACATCCCTAAAAGTAGCTTGAACTTACTAAAAACTACCTAAAAACAATGCCAAAAAGCGTATAAATTATCCACTCATCACCCTTCCTTGCCTTAACCACAACTATGATAATTATGATGAATTAATCTCACTAAGTCAACCCTTAACATAAAAGGATAAGTTAAGTGAGCATAATTGTAATCAATCCATAAATCCTACCTAACTTACCAAATTAATTGGTAAAAAGCTAGTGTTAGTGGAAACAATAACAAGTAACAACCCAAGAATTATCACTAAATATTTGACATTATGGCTCTAGTAATCCATAAACTCATTTTCCTCAAGCCAAAGGGTGAAAATTACCCCATAATCAAAATTGGCATTTCATCAAACACATAGAGGGCATAAACATAAAACATGACAAAATTGGAAAAATGATGAAAGCTATGAACTATAAATGATCAAAATCAATAAAAGCAACTCAAACAAACATAAAATAGGCATCAAACATCAAATTCATTAACAAGAACTCAAAATTGCAACACTAAGCATATATTGATAAAGGAAATTAAAGTAGAAGAAAGTGTAGAACAAGTAGTGTAATAAAAGATGAATCAAAGAAATACTTACAATGAGATAGCAAGATCCAAGAACAAAATTGAAGTATAAAATACTACATTGAAAACCTAATTAAAACCCTAATGAACTAAAGAGAAAACCTAAGCTAACTACCCTAAAACTACTCCTAAAATGTGTTGTATGAAGTATGGTAATGTATGGTATGATATATAGTTGTTTCTCCCTTCAAATATGTTCCAAAGCCTTCAAAAATGGGCCAAAAGCCCCCAAAATGCGAGTCCACGTGCAATTTTAATGGAGGCACGCACTGGCTTCTGTGCGTGGGCAAAGACCTGTGCGTGGGCACAGACCTGTGCATCTGCACAGGTCCTGATTTCCATTCTATCCTGAGTATGGGCATAGGTCCTGATTTTTACCCTGCCCTGTGCATGGGCACAGGTGCTGTTTTTGACCCCTGTGCGTGGGCACAAGCTGAGATGCTTTTCTCCTTTTGTTTTCTTCATGTTTTCTCCTTTTTTGCATGCTTTCTTCCACTTCTATCAACCCATTCTTGCCTCTATGACCTGAAATCACTCAACAACTATATCACGACATCGAATGAAATAAAAGTGGGATTAAATTGCTCAATTTAAGCACAAAAATGCATGTTTTCACATTTAGGTTCAATTTAGGGATCAAACACAAAAGTATGCTATTATGGTGCTTAAGTGTAGGTTTATGTGATGAAATTCACCCAAATCAAGGTAAAATATATCGAAAAATATGGACTCATCAATGAACACATGACTCGGCTGTTGGGCCTTAGTAGCAGTCCGAGTGGCCTTCTCAGGACAGTTCCAAGACATGTGTCCAGCTCCTCCACAACTATAGCAAAGTCCCAATCCAGCTCGACACGGAGTTCCCGGATGGTAGCTTCCACACCATCTACAAGTCATTTCATTCTGAGGTTGCTTTCCATACCTCCTCCCTTAGTGATTGTTGTTGTTGTTCCTTCGGGAATTATCTTGGGCTTGCTGGGGCTGTGGATTATAACCCGCTCTCTTAAAATCTTGACCCCTTGGAGGAAAGTCCCTCCCTTGGTTCTGTTGAAAAGGTCCCCTATGACTTCCTCTCTCTGCAACCCTGCTTTTATTCACTAACTCTGAGAAAGTTCTTATCTTCATTGGTCCCACTGAACTGAAGATATCGCTCTAGAGCCCTCCTTCATACTTAATGCACTTCCATTCCTCGAAGTCTCCCAGAGCTCCCTGACACATGCGGTAAAACCTGAACAGCTCCTCAAATTTGTCATTATACTCAGATACGGACATAGCACCCTGCTTCAGCTGTAGTAACTCGAGTTCTTTGGCCGTCCTAGCAGAATTTGGAAAGTACTTCTTATAGAACTCCACCTGGAAGGCATCCCAGGTGATAGGGTCATCACCATGCTGCAGGAGAGGTCGGGCTCCTTGCCACCAATACAATGCATCTCCAGTGAGCAGATAGGTAGCAAATTCAACACACTTCTCCTCAGGTACCAACTGCGTTTGTAGTGCTTGCTCCGTAGCCTAAAACCAGGTATCAGCTTCAGTCGGATTGGTGGTTCCCTTGAACTTAGGTGGATTAACCTTTAAGATGGTTGCCAATGTCATCAGGCCTTGAGTTCCACTTCCGTAATTGCCATTATTGTTTATCTGTTGACTAAGAGCCTTCGCAGTGGCCTGCATAGCAGTAGCCATGTTCTCCAATGCCTCCATAAGGTTTATCGGGTTATTCGGGTTGGTTTTCGGTTCTTGAGTACTAGTACGATCTCTCTCACGTCCCCGACCGCGTCCACGAGGTGCCATCTGGTTCCTATACACACCAAACAATCGATATCAAGTTGATCAGTCTCAATATCTCAAGTCAAGTGCTTCAATTTACCAAATATGCACTCATGAACTTCAAGCTAGACGTATCAGTCAGATACCATAATTAGCACAGGTACAGACTCAAAGTATACATTTAAGCATAAGCAGTTCTATCACTCAAGCTCACAAAGACGAACTTCTCTGATACCATAATATAACACCCTAATATTAAAATCCTTATGCTCGAGTCATAAGTCAATGATATTACGGTGGTACGACTCTCAGGTGGATTTTTAATATATAATTATAAGTATATTTAAAATGAGTATTAATCGAGAAGCCTGAAAAGAGTAAAAATAAAATCGCAAAGTCGTATCACTCACGCATCGACAATTAAAGATAAAGCGTGAAGTCGAAATGGTATACAGATAGATGCATAAAGAAGAGTAAGAGAAGTACAGTATATGGATATATAACATAAGTAAATAGTCACTAGTCGCGACCCGCGAAGTTTAGGCCGGCTAGGATACAACATAAAAGTTGATGACGACAGTACCTCCTAATCTCTCCCAAATAAAATATAAAAGCCTCTAAAGGCAAGTCCAAAAGAGTTTAATACATAATATAAGTTTTTCAAAATAAAGGTGGAGAGATTCTAAGCAAAATATAAAGTAGAGAATATAAAGCTCTTTGCTATCTCTCAGATGTACCACAGCTCACTTCTGAGCACCTAGACCTGTATCTGAAAAATAAGAGATATATACGGAATGAGAACCACCGACCCATGGGTTTCCAGTATGGTAAAAGTGCCAAATAAATACAATGCATTGTAATAAAAACTCACTAAGCATCCTAAACTTCCTTTCACCAAATATTCATCCTATGTTCTCGCTAATCCATAATTAGGCAACTATCACAAGGGAATGCTAGTTCTGATTCACATTCCTCATGCTTCTCAACTTTCTAACTCTCCGACAATTCACAATCAGAATTATAAACAAGACCATCCCCAGCTATTTTGTCTTAGCAATTCTATATCATTACTTCATATCCTCACCTGGAGCAAGTGAGATCACCTCACTGCGTCTACCCAGAGAACTCAAGTCATCTCATTCTCTACCTGGAGCAAGTGAAATCACTTCACTGCGTCTACCCAGGGTACTCAGATTATCTCATTCAATAATCATCATATAAATTAATCATATCATTATTCCATTTCAACAAGAACAGCCCTCAGCATTAACCGACACCAGCATGAGGGACCTCTCAGTTGTACAAACACAAACAATGTAGGCAAGTAATACACAATTAAGGTACAAGTAGAACAGATAGCATATAGTCACGTAACGTAGCATATATGATATAGCAATCCAAAACAAATAGGCAATCCCAGATAATTCAAATATATGCAAATGATGTATGCTTGCCCTATGGCTGATGAGTCTCATCTGTCGGTTATAAAGCCAACCCGACAAGTCCTGGTAACTAACCTTGGACTGTCCCTTTGTCGTACATCCTAAACTCGAGTTATTCACAATCATAATCATAATTCACATCCAACACTCTCACTGGTGTATATTCACGGGGGCGAGCTCATCCAGAAGTTTCACAGTGTCCGGCCACACTTACGACATAGGATCAGCAGAGTATCGAGTCTCAACCTGGAGCACGTGGTGGCTAGCCACTACTTCTACCCAGGGAGATCCAAAACTCAGATAACTTCACAAATCTCAAATCAACATTAACTGGGAGCAAGTGGGGGCTAACCACTACATCAACCCCAGGAGTTGCAAACCAAACCCGGAGCAAGTGGAATCAATACCACTGCATCTATGCAGGCAGGTATATCTCACCATGTTCTGGAGGAAGTGGGGTGAAACCACAACCCTTGCGTCTACCCGGGGAGCCTATATACTAACCAACTTGGAACAAGTGGGGCACAACCACAGCCCTTACATCTACCCAAGAGGTACGTTCCCAAATGCCTAGGAGGAACCAAGGAAGGGATTCTAACCTCCCACCATCTCGCTAGGGGCGATTTTACAATACCAGGAGAAACAAGGAAGGGGATCCTCACCTTCCTCTATCTCACTGGGGTCGCACTTTCGAGAAAGACAGCTCAAGATAAAATAATCATTCAAAGCCATATTTTTATTTTCAGCCATAAATCAATATTTATCATAGCCATCCGGCTTATAAGATAACCCATAACCAGCCAATAATCATTATCAAATACAACCCTTTGGCTCACGGCATACGCCGCTCATCCATCATCACCCTCAGCAACTCATACAGTCATCATCAATCATAACTCATCATTAATTTTCCCCTTACTTTGTCCACAAGTTACCACATTTCCTAGCCTCTTCCCACCGTTAGGCATACTATAAGTATTTAGGACATAAAGGGTGAAAATGGAGATTTAGAAGTCTGAAATTTAGCTTTGAAAACTCAAAATCAGCTTTGGGGTGAAAACGGGGTCACGCGTGCACATCGCCCATGCGCACACGTGGAAAGCAGGAAAGTTATAGTGACGCGTACGCGTCGCCCACGCGCACGCGTGGATGGGAGAAAAGTAAAGTTGGTCAAAAATAAGTTTTTATCCAAAAAATAGAAATCACCAATTTTTCCAATGTTCACAACCTAAATTCACTACCACTCATCCAAATGACCACAACCCAACCATATTCACATAATTACACTCAACCAAATCAAACATACCTCATCACACAATTTCAGCCAAAACTATCAAATTCCACACCTCAATTCCTCAAACCTTATTATTTAATAACCAAACCAATTATTCACACATTCAATATTTAAAATCCATCCAATGTCTTATACCATTACACAATACACATATCAACTTACCTTCCTTACCTCTTTCCGGTCTCCGGCCCAAAATTCATGGCCTCTGGCCCAAATTCTCAATTTAAATGCATATTTCACAAACCAATATTCATTATCCAATTCATCAAATTCGTAACACACCAAACATACACAATTCTCAACCCAACCATTAATTCACATTACATATCAACTACACTATTAGTACCAACCATTCACACAATCCAAACTTAATCCTAAGGGCATCTAGCCTAGGAATTCTCATCACACCACAAAGTACTTAAATAAGACTTAAACCGTACCTCTTGTAGCCAAAATAATTGAGCTTCTTCTTGAGAGTCTCCACCAACCCTTAACTCTAAGTCTCACCAAAGCTCCACAAGCAACACCAACCTCCCAATTATGCACCAAAATCACCAAATACGCTAACATAACCAATTTCACATATATACATTAACCTAAGGTTCATGAAAATGATATATCACAAAGGTTGGAGGGTTCCTTACCTTAACCTATAAAAGTTTGTGATGAATATCACCAATGACTCATACTAGAGCACTTATAAACAACCAAAATCACAAGATTTCCTCAAAACCTAAACCAAATTCAAAATATAAGAGGAAAAATCAAAACTGGGAAAAGAAGAGTTAGATACTCAGCACAAAACTTAGATAGACTCAAAGAAGAGGAGAAGAGCGACGCGTGACGGTAAATGGCTCGTCAATCGGAGTTCTAGAGAGAAAGTTATGGTGATTTGAATATCAAAGAGAGTTAGGGTTCCTCTCTTCTCACCTCTCTCTTTTCATTTCAGCAACAAACACACTACATGAGGATTATGGTGGCTGAATGGCTTTAAGTTAAGGCTTATATATGCTGCGCTTGGGGTGCACTTAGGCCCAATTTACTTGGTTTAGTTTGTTGGCCCAATTTTGGGCCAAAACCTTTAAGATTGGCACGTTAAATTGCATTTTAAATATTTCTACCTGTCTTAATTATAAATCCTAATTTCTTAGCCTTATTTACTTATAATCAATTTTTTCAGCTGCAATACCAGACAGATCTCAGTCGGTATAGCCGGTCAAAATTCCAGTGCGCGTTTTTACGCAGAAAACCATGTTTTCTAACCCAGAAAAATTCACTGAGTTCAAATATCATATTTAAATTATCAAATTCCGGTTGCTAAATTTTCTAACCATATTTGTTTCTATTTAATTTATTATTTAGTTAATTACAGTTTGACCAAGTTTTACAAAGAGCACACAACAGGGGAAGGGGGAGAATTCCAACGACGACACCAGGATGGACGGATGGGAAGGATGCCGAGAACGACACGGACACACACGGCTGAGGGAGAATACTTGGATGAGGAAGATCCCTTCCACTTTCCTTTTGCGCGTAAGAGTTACACAGCGGAGGCTACAAACCAGTGACGGTGAAGAACAATGACACAGACGTACCGGCTGGAACTGACAGAGGCAAGAGTCACGGTAGCAGGGTATCTCGTTGATGGTGATTAGCGTCTTTGCTCTCCTGGGTTTCATGCAAAAACATGAAGAATAATGGCTCCGTTTATTCTTTTCTCCCAAATTTTAATTAACCCATCCCCCCGCCAAACAGTTATTTACGGCGGTTGGGACCCAACCGCCGCTATCCCAATTAATTTAGAATGGAGTCTCACAGCATTATCAGAACCACCGCTATTCTGCCATTTCATGGTGGTTTGAATAATCGCCGGTAAATTGCCGTCGCAATTTCTCTTGTATATTATAGTAGAGCACTTCTAATGAGCATATGAATATAACTGTAGTGGATCAAAATTACCTTGACATTTAACAAAGTCAAAATCAGAATACTAAATAATCTCTAACTTTATTTTCTTACTTCGTATATGTGAACAGGTAATATTTTGTTATAAAAAAAACTTTTTTGACTATACTATATAGGGATCCAATCCATTCTTAACTTACTCAAATTTCTGCCAAAGGTATTGATAATGTATACAATAACTGTAAGTATACAGACTCGATATCCATCAGACTACTACTGAAGCATAAAAAAATTTATACACTTTTGAACTTTATAACTTTCTTGAGGCACTTAATAAGACTATACTTGTCTTCCTTAGAATTGAGTATATAACTTTATTTACAATTTTGCATGCCACTGAAATACAAGAATAGTAAAAATATACTTACTCCCATTGAATTGATACATAATCATCAACTATATTTATCTCAAAAGACCATATGCAATAATAATTTGATAAATTATGAAATACTAATGATAGAAAGTTTTTTGAGTCTATAAATAGAATTCTTTAACTTGCAGTCCATATATTTATTTGTATCTTGCAATACAAAAATTTTTTTACATAATATTGCCTCATCAATATTGCCTCGTTAACATTGGTATTGAGAAATAATTTTTTATATCCATCTATAGTAACTAAAGATAAAAAAATATATCAATGTCATTATGATCCTAAATAAGTTTTTTTATAAAAATAAAAGGAAATTCTCCTTGTATCTTATAACTTATTTTTTAGCAGAGTCTTTTACAACAAAGCATACTTTATATTTTCATATTATCCTTTATCCCATTTGGTTTTAAATACCAATGGCTTAATACTTTCAGATAATTAATGAGATGAGTCTCAAATGTTGTCATCTTTTATAGACTTCAACTTTTCACTCATAGCATCAATACATAATATTCCACATTAAATGAGATAATTTTCTTTAGTGATATACCAAATGACATTTATTCTTGAGGTGTTGAGTTTTTCTTTAAGATAATTTATTTATTATTTTTTTTTCTAAACTTAATATCCTCAAAGAAAAATCAACTTTTTATCTCCCAAAAATATTTTAATTGTGGGATCACAAAAAAAATAAGTACCCAAAAAAGTATAAGATTATGCAAAATTGAAAACTTTATAAAAAATTTAAACTGCAATTTTCAATTCTCCTTTCCAAAATAATTCTAATAATAAAGTATGAATAGTCATACTTTACTTAGATGATATAGAACTAAAATATTAAAAAAAAACAACAATTGAAGTAAATTTAGAATTATTTCAAGAGAAAAATATTTTTACCAAAATATACATTTGAATTTGTAAATAAAACATAATTTACCTATTTTTAGTTGAACAAGAATAACTGAATTTGTTAAAATAGAAATAGATACCAAATTATTAAAAAACATATATAATATATTTTCTTCCAAATTCAAATGACAGAACTGTTTAATAATAATGTAATGATAATATAAACTTACTATCTCAATTCCCACTAAGTTGTTATTATTGCCCAAAAAGATGTACAACATCATTCGACATTATACAACTTTATAGAATTCTTTATATACAACTTATGTGAATAGAAGAGTCAAAATCTACTCACTAAATATGTCTTAGTGTTGAAACTAAATAAATTTCTTAATCAAAACAAATTAGAGAAATGTTCATCTTTATACATTAAACATGATATTTAACACAATCTCTCTTCTAATGTTTTGAGTACTTAGAAAAAATAACTAAATTCTTTATTTATTTATGTTATTTCTTCTAAAATATGCCATATGTAATTCTTTTATCTTTATGACTTTTTTTGACCTTTTTCTTTATTGCACATAGTGAGCACCTATTAATAATTACAACTTGATAATTAACGTTAAATTAACATAATCATGCTTTAAAGAAATAACTTAAATGTATGAGAATGTCGTTAGACACCAATAACTTTAATACATTTAATTTCAAAATAAGAAAAGACATTTACAAAATGTATTCACTTATATTTTCATATATGCCTCATTGAAATCTCGTTTGACAAATGTCATACTCATTTCAACCTTATCACTTTTAACAGTGTTTTTATATTTCTTAAAAAATTTCTTTGCAGTAGAAACCCTTATTTTGGATATAGTATCTGTAAGTCTTTTGAAATCTCGTATTTTATGATCACAAGACTTATGCAATTTGAACAATTTCACTTCTTAATGGTCAATTTTACTATTTAAAACTTTATCCATAGAAAGAAGGGCTTCTTCAATTTTAATGCAACATCTAGATATATACATTGGCAAACTTAACTTTAAAACAAAACAATATGTTCACTTAAGTTATATATATATTATATGAATAAAATTCATATGATAGTGGGCCATCACAAATACCCAGCACAACATTAATTTGTAAACAGTATTTTTAATCCATTAATCAAACTTTGATAATAAATCCTGTCAAACAAAAAGTATATCTTTGAACAAACTTATTATTCACATGGAACCAAATAAGTATCATATATTTATTACCATAAATGCGCATGTAGTTTGGCGAAGTACATAACTTTCTTTAGGCCGATCCGTGCCCCCATAAACTACGTATACATAAATTTATTTAGTGCGCCTTACCAAATATTTTCAACAAAATTCTGTCAAACAATAAGCATATCTTTAGGTCGACTCATTGTTTACATGAAAACTTGAGAATTATACCTATTTATTATTGCATATATTTTCTATCAATTGGCCAAACACCAATCTTCTTTTGGACCGATTACTTGTTACATAATTAAATAAAAAATAAACACAAGGTTAAATTTTTATTATTTCACCAAATAATAAATTTTTTTAGGTCGATTATTGTTCGCATAAATAATAAGTATTGATTTATTCTTAACCATTTGCCCAAATATATAAATATCATTTACATGTATGTAAATGTAACTCTGCCAAATATAAATCTTCTTTTGAGATGACCGATATTTAAATAAATGGGTATAATTCAAAATAAATGGGTAGAATTGATTTATTTTAATTCCAAATATTAGGAATATAGCAAATATTTCAAAATAAATCAATTTTCACAAAAGAAGCTACTTTCGCAACATAATATTCAATCAATTTATTCCAAAACTAAACATTTAAATAAATGGGTATAATAATCTAAATTGCTACTAATTTTTTTATGTAACAAGACTAAATGCGTGTATAGCACAAAAGTAATAAAATAATAAGTCACAATATATAACAATCACATAATTTTATGTCACCATATTTATACATATAAATTGCATACAAATATAACTAATTTTTTTATTTAATTCAAAAATTGAATTCACTTTAACCATCTTTATGGATTCAAATTTAAAAAAAGACACAATAATTTTCTCATATGCCGAAATTAATCAAACAATAATATTTAAAACTTCGTTTACACGAATTAAATCCAAATATGAGAAAAGAATAAACAAAAACTCCACCAAAATAATACACAAAATAATATTCTAAAACCAAATTAAAGACATAAATATCTTTTACATATATGCTTGTAGGTGTGACACTGCACTTGGGATAAAAATTTCTTCTCCTTCATTTTGTTCATAACCTTGACTCTTCCAATAACAATCAAACTGAAAATTATTCTATGTCAATTTCATGAACAAAAAAAAATTGTATATTTATACACATTATTGCATATCCTTTTAACATGTGTCTCAAAAAAAATTTTTGTTATATATATATGCTAAAATAATTGAATTCCATGATTTTTGCATGGGACGAGCTAGTGCAAATACATACATCTATGATATCTTCAATTAATGTCCACAGGTTCAGAAAAATTCGAAAATCTCAAGTTCTTTCAAACTATAGTGGGTTATGCACCATGATGTATGGCTATTCCGATGTATTCGCAACCTGTAATGTTACCGAGGTAGTCAGATTAGAGGAAGATATCAAGAATTTCTAGGAGTACCGACAAAAGTCCTTTCTCTACTACGTCCACGACCATAATCTCTAAGCTAATTCACAACACCTCTATTTGTAGTCATGCATGCAAAGAGCATACCAATTAAAAAGGTGCTAAATATATTCACAACATCATTTAAAATGCTTAATCAAAATAAATTACGTTAAACTTAGTTAAAGAAATATATTATCCGTTGAAATCAAATAAACAAAAGAGGTAAGTGCAAATTTCAACTTCACAAATATTTAGCAATATATATTACTACATGTATAATTTTGTCCATTACAAATAAAAAGTCATCCATAAGTAATTTAAAATAATCTCATATTTGATTTTTTTTAATTTACTATCATTTTCACTCTTAAAACATATTGAAATTAATGTGACTTATTATCGAAGTTCTTAATCAACTTGTTGACACTTGACTCATGCAATAATAATACCCTTAACATAATAAAATAAAAAACTACTAGAATGATAGAGAATTAATTATTTAATTAAACAGATAAAATTAGTTGACCCGTATAAAAGTAAGTTTAACCAACTTCACAAATATTTAGCAATATGCCTATTTGAACAGAATAACATAAACTATGTGAGATATATGCATTCAAGCTTAAGAATCACCAATTTACTAAATTCAATTCCAAATCAAAACCAATAGCACAACAATAACAATATCACATCATTATAGCATTAGAACTCACAAAAGTCTAATATCCTAATCTAGTCCTATCTTAACCACATAAATTACTAAACAGAAAAATTATTTCTAACTAAATCATAATACTAATTAACAACTAAAACCTAAATTAATCCTAAATTTAACAAGAACCAAAACAAAAATTTATTTACAGGAAAATGCAGAAACGGAAGTGAACAGGAAAATTACTTTAAGAAAAAGAAATATTTGTAACAAAAAAATTTATTACAAAAAATTAGAATTTTGAAACAAAAGTATGTCCTGTTACAAAAGTAACAAAATTTTTAATACAAAAATTGAAATTCGTTATAAAAGTGATAACAAATTTTGATCTTCAAAATATTTTTTGTGACAAAATATTTTTTCCTATCATAAAATTTTGTTACAAAATATAACTTGATTTTGTAACTTTTTTTTCTTTAGTTACAAAAGTATGGTGGACGAAATTGTGATACTCACAATATTGTATTCTTTATTTTATATGGAATTATTCTTGTGGCTCTCTGCTATGTGTGGTCACAACTCCGTTCAACTAACCAGCAAGTGTACTGGGTCGTCCAAGTAATACCTTACGTGAGTAAGGGTCGATCCCACAGAGATTGTTGGTATGAAGCAAGCTATGGTCATCTTGTAAATCCCAGTCAGGAGGATAAAATTATGGAATTTAGAAAATCAAATATGATTAATAAAAATAAACAGAAAATAAAATGGATAGAGATACTTATGTAAATCAATAGTGGAAATTTCAGATAGGCGTATGGAGATGTTGTGCTCCTCTTGAATCTCTACTTTCTTATTACATTCATCCAATCCTTCTTACTCCTTTCCATGGCAAGCTGTATGTAGGGCATCACCGTTGTCAATGGCTACATCCCATCCTCTCAGTGAAAACGTTCCTATGCTCTGTCACAGCACGGCTAATCATCTGTCGGTTCTCAATCAGGTTGGAATAGAATCCCTTGATTCTTTTGCGTTTGTCATCACGCCCAGCCTTCAGGAGTTTGAAGCTCGTCACAGTCATTCAATCCCAGAATCCTACTCGGAATACCATAGACAAGGTTTAGACTTTCCGGATCCTCATGAATGCCGCCATCTATCTAGCTTATACCACGAAAATTCTGTTGGGGAATCTAAGAGATATGCGCCCAGCCTAGGGTAGAACGGAAGTGGTTGTCAGTCACGCGCGTTCATAGGTGAGAATGATGATGAGTGTCACGGATCATCACATTCATCAAAGTTAAGTGCAACGTATATCTTGGAATAAGAATAAAAGAGAATTGAATAGAAAGTAATAGTAATTGTATTGAAACTTGAGGTACAGCAGAGCTCCACACCCTTAATCTATGGTGTGCAGAAACTCCACTGTTGAAAATACATAAGTGAAAGGTTCAGGCATGGCCGAATAGCCAGCCCCCAAAACGTGATCACAGGATTTAAAATACAATCCAGGATGAGATTAAGATAGTAAAAAGTTCTATTTATAATAAACTAGCTCCTAGGGTTTACATGAGTAAGTAATTGATGCATAAATCCACTTCCGGGACCCACTTGGTGTAAGTTTGGGCTGAGCTTGATCTATCCACGAGCTGAGGCTTTTATTGGAGTTGAACTCCAAGCTATGACGTGTTTTGGGCGTTCAACTCCGGATCATGACGTGTTTCTGGCGTTTAACTCCAGACAGCAGCATGTACTTGGCGTTCAACGCCAAGTTACGTCGTCAATTTCCGAATAAAGTATGGACTATTATATATTGCTGGAAAGCTCTGGATGTCTATTTTCCAACGCCGTTCAAAGCGCGCCATTTGGAGTTCTATAGCTCCAGAAAATCCATTTCGAGTGCAGGGAGGTCAGATTCCAACAGCATCAGCAGTCCTTTGTCAGCCTCCTCATCAGAGTTTTGCTCAAGTCCCTCAATTTCAGCCAGAAATTACCTGAAATCACAGAAAAACACACAAACTCATAGTAAAGTCCAGAAATGTGAATTTAACATAAAAACTAATGAAAACATCCCTAAAAGTAGCTTGAACTTACTAAAAACTACCTAAAAACAATGCCAAAAAGCGTATAAATTATCCGCTCATCACAACACCAAACTTAAATTGTTGCTTGTCCCCAAGCAACTGAAAATCAATTAGGATAAAAAGAAGAGAATATACTGTGAATTCCAAAATATCATTGAATATTAATTCTAATTAGATGAGCGGGACTTGTAACTTTTTGCTTCTGAACAGTTTTGGCATCTCACTTTTTCCTTTGAAGTTTTGAATGATTGGCTTCTCTAGGAACTTAGAATTTCGGATAGTGTTATTGACTTTCCTAGTTAAGCATGTTGATTCTTGAACACAGCTACTTATGAGTCTTGGCCGTGGCCCTAAGCATTTTGTTTTCCAGTATTACCACCGGATACATAAATGCCACAGACACATGACTGGGTGAACCTTTTCAGATTGTGACTCAGCTTTGCTAGAGTCCCCAGTTAGAGGTGTCCAGAGCTCTTAAGCACACTCTTTTTCCTTTGGATCACGACTTTAACCACTCAGTCTCAAGGTTTTCACTTGGACCTTCATGCCACAAGCACATGGTTAGGGACAGCTTGATTTAGCCGCTTAGGCCTGGATTTTATTTCCTTGGGCCCTCCTATCCATTGATGCTCAAAGCCTTGGATCCTTTTTACCCTTGCCTTTTGGTTTTAAGGGCTATTGGCTTTTTCTGCTTGCTTTTTCTTTTTCTTTCTATTTTTTCGCCATTATTATTTTTTTTTTGCAAGCTTTTGTTTTTCACTGATTTTTCTTGCTTCAAGAATCAATTTTATGATTTTTCAGATCATCAATAACATTTCTCTTATTCATCATTCTTTCAAGAGCCAACAATTTTAACATTCATAAACAACAAGATAAAAAATATGCACTGTTCAAGCATTCATTCAGAAAACAAAAAGTATTGTCACCACATCAATATAATTAAATTAAATTCAAGGATAAATTCGAAATTTATGTACTTCTTGTTCTTTTGAATTAAAAATATTTTTTTATTTAAGAGAGGTGAAGGATTTATAGATTTTATTCATAGCTTTAAGACATAGTTACTACATACTAATGATCATGAAGTAGAGACACAAAATATAGATAGACATGAAGCATAAAAACTGAAAAAGCAGAGAAAATAAGAATAAGGAATGAGTCCACCTGAGTGAGGGTGGCGCCTTCTTGAAGGTCCAATGGTGCTTTTTGAGCTCCTTTATGTCTCTTCCTTGCTTCTGTTGCATGATCCATAGTGATTTTGGTGTTCCTATCCTTAGTTGCTTCCAATAATTATGTGGAGGAACATGTATCCCCTGAGGTATCTCAGGGATTTCTTGAAGAGGGAATTTCTCATGCTCTCTTGATGTGCAGTCAAATGCTCTTTACTGAGCTTTGGACCCTTGAGATGAATCTCTCTATCTCCCATTACTCAGAGGTGGAAGCTTTTGTCTTTTCTTAGTTTCCTCTTCAGAGTCCTTTCAGATTCAGGATCAGCTTCAACAAGAATGCCTTTTTCCTTATTCCTGCTCATATGAAAGAGAAGAAAACAAGAAAAGAAAAGGAATCCCCTATATTTGGGCAAAGAGGATCCTTATTATTAGCAGAGAAAGAAGGGGGTAGAAGAAGAATGGTAAAGGATAGAGGTAGTGATTTGAGATGAAGAAAGATGAAGAGAAGTGTTAGTAAATAAATAAATAAATAGAAGAAGAGGAGAGATAGAGAATTTCGAAAATAATTTTGAAAAAGAAGTTAATAATTTCGAAAATAAAAGATAAGATAGAATTAAAATTAAAACAATTAATTAATTAAAAAGAATTTTTGAAAAAAGAATGAGATATTTTCGAAAATTAGAGAGGGGAAAGTAGTTAGGTGGTTTTGAAAAAGATAAGAAACAAACAAAAAGTCAAATAGTTAGTTGAAAAAGATATTAAAATCAAATTTGAAAAGATAAGAAGATAAGAAGTTAGGTAAGATATTTTGAAGTCAAAATTTGAAAAAGATATGATAAAAAGATAAGATAGATAAGATATGGTTGAAAAATATTTAATTTTAAAATTAAAATTAATTACTTAACTAACAAGAAATTAAAAGATAAGATTCTAGAATTTAAAGATTGAACATTTCTTAACAAGAAAGTAACAAACTTCAAATTTTTTGAATCAATCACATTACTTGTTAGCTAATTTTCGAAAATATGATGTAAAAGATAAGAAAAAGATTTTGAAAAATATTTTTTAAAAAAAAATTTCGAAAATTATATAAAAAAAATGAAAAAGATGTGATTTTTGAAAAAGATTTTGACAAGATAAGATTTTTAAAATTGAAAATTTGACTTGACTTGTAAGAAACAACTAATTTTTAAAATTTTTGACTAAGTCAACTCAAATTTTCGAAAATTAGGAGATAAAAAAAGGAAAAGATATTTTTTTGATTTTTGAATTTTTTATGATGAGAGAGAAAAACACAAAAATGACCCAAAACATGAAAATTTTGGATCAAAATACAAGATGCATGCAAGAACACTATGAATGTCAAGATGAACACCAAGAACACTTTGAAGATCATGATGAACATCAAGAACATGATTTTGAA
This sequence comes from Arachis stenosperma, assembly GCF_014773155.1. Taxonomy (NCBI): domain Eukaryota; kingdom Viridiplantae; phylum Streptophyta; class Magnoliopsida; order Fabales; family Fabaceae; genus Arachis; species Arachis stenosperma. The sequence continues at coordinate 116,231,222 of NC_080380.1, read as the reverse complement.
AAATTTTTTATGCAAAGAAAACATGCAAGACACCAAACTTAGAAATCTTTAATGCATGGACTCTAACAAACGAAAAATGCACATGAAAAACAACAAACAACACAAAATAAGAAAACATCAAGATCAAACAAGAAGACTTACCAAGAACAACTTGAAGATCATGAAGAACACTATGAATGCATGGAATTTTCGAAAAAATGCAAGAAAAATTTTTAAAGCATGCAATTGACACCAAACTTAAAAATTGACTCAAGACTCAAACAAGAAACACAAAATATTTTTGGTTTTTTATGATTTTATGATTTTTTAGTATTTTTATTACTTTTTTCGAAAATTATATTAAAAAAAACGAAAATAATAAAAAAATTATTTTTGAAAAATTTTAGAAAACTTTTTTTGAAAAGAAAATTACCTAATCTGAGCAACAAGATGAACCGTCAGTTGTCCATACTCGAACAATCCCCGGCAACGGCGCCAAAAACTTGGTGGACGAAATTGTAATACTCACAATATTGTATTCTTTATTTTATATGGAATTATTCTTGTGGCTCTCTGCTATGTGTGGTCACAACTCCGTTCAACTAACCAGCAAGTATACTGGGTCGTCCAAGTAATACCTTACGTGAGTAAGGGTCGATCCCACAGAGATTGTTGGTATGAAGCAAGCTATGGTCATCTTGTAAATCCCAGTCAGGAGGATAAAATTATGGAATTTAGAAAATCAATATGATTAATAAAATAAACAGAAAATAAAATGGATAGAGATACTTATGTAAATCAATAGTGGAAATTTCAGATAGGCGTATGGAGATGTTGTGCTCCTCTTGAATCTCTACTTTCTTATTACATTCATCCAATCCTTCTTACTCCTTTCCATGGCAAGCTGTATGTAGGGCATCACCGTTGTCAATGGCTACATCCCATCCTCTCAGTGAAAACGTTCCTATGCTCTGTCACAGCACGGCTAATCATCTGTCGGTTCTCAATCAGGTTGGAATAGAATCCCTTGATTCTTTTGCGTTTGTCATCGCGCCCAGCCTTCAGGAGTTTGAAGCTCGTCACAGTCATTCAATCCCAGAATCCTACTCGGAATACCATAGACAAGGTTTAGACTTTCCGGATCCTCATGAATGCCGTCATCTATCTAGCTTATACCACGAAAATTCTGTTGGGGAATCTAAGAGATATGCGCCCAGCCTAGGGTAGAACGGAAGTGGTTGTCAGTCACGCGCGTTCATAGGTGAGAATGATGATGAGTGTCACGGATCATCACATTCATCAAAGTTAAGTGCAACGTATATCTTGGAATAAGAATAAAAGAGAATTGAATAGAAAGTAATAGTAATTGTATTGAAACTTGAGGTACAGCAGAGCTCCACACCCTTAATCTATGGTGTGCAGAAACTCCACTGTTGAAAATACATAAGTGAAAGGTTCAGGCATGGCCGAATAGCCAGCCCCCAAAATGTGATCACAGGATTCAAAATACAATCCAGGATGAGATTATGATAGTAAAAAGTTCTATTTATAATAAACTAGCTCCTAGGGTTTACATGAGTAAGTAATTGATGCATAAATCCACTTCCGGGGCCCACATGGTGTAAGTTTGGGCTGAGCTTGATCTATCCACGAGCTGAGGCTTTTATTGGAGTTGAACTCCAAGCTATGACGTGTTTTGGGCGTTCAACTCCGGATCATGACGTGTTTCTGGCGTTTAACTCCAGACAGCAGCATGTACTTGGCGTTCAACGCCAAGTTACGTCGTCAATTTCCGAATAAAGTATGGACTATTATATATTGCTGGAAAGCTCTGGATGTCTATTTTCCAACGCCGTTCAAAGCGCGCCATTTGGAGTTCTGTAGCTCCAGAAAATCCATTTCGAGTGCAGGGAGGTCAGATTCCAACAGCATCAGCAGTCCTTTGTCAGCCTCCTCATCAGAGTTTTGCTCAAGTCCCTCAATTTCAGCCAGAAATTACCTGAAATCACAGAAAACACACAAACTCATAGTAAAGTCCAGAAATGTGAATTTAACATAAAAACTAATGAAAACATCCCTAAAAGTAGCTTGAACTTACTAAAAACTACCTAAAAACAATGCCAAAAAGCGTATAAATTATCCGCTCATCACAACACCAAACTTAAATTGTTGCTTGTCCCCAAGCAACTGAAAATCAATTAGGATAAAAGGAAGAGAATATACTGTGAATTCCAAAATATCATTGAATATTAATTCTAATTAGATGAGCGGGACTTGTAACTTTTTGCTTCTGAACAGTTTGGCATCTCACTTTTTCCTTTGAAGTTTTGAATGATTGGCTTCTCTAGGAACTTAGAATTTCGGATAGTGTTATTGACTTTCCTAGTTAAGCATGTTGATTCTTGAACACAGCTACTTATGAGTCTTGGCCGTGGCCCTAAGCATTTTGTTTTCCAGTATTACCACCGGATACATAAATGCCACAGACACATGACTGGGTGAACCTTTTCAGATTGTGACTCAGCTTTGCTAGAGTCCCCAGTTAGAGGTGTCCAGAGCTCTTAAGCACACTCTTTTTCCTTTGGATCACGACTTTAACCACTCAGTCTCAAGGTTTTCACTTGGACCTTCATGCCACAAGCACATGGTTAGGGACAGCTTGATTTAGCCGCTTAGGCCTGGATTTTATTTCCTTGGGCCCTCCTATCCATTGATGCTCAAAGCCTTGGATCCTTTTTACCCTTGCCTTTTGGTTTTAAGGGCTATTGGCTTTTTCTGCTTGCTTTTTCTTTTTCTTTCTATTTTTTCGCCATTATTATTTTTTTTTTGCAAGCTTTTGTTTTTCACTGATTTTTCTTGCTTCAAGAATCAATTTTATGATTTTTCAGATCATCAATAACATTTCTCTTATTCATCATTCTTTCAAGAGCCAACAATTTTAACATTCATAAACAACAAGATAAAAAATATGCACTGTTCAAGCATTCATTCAGAAAACAAAAAGTATTGTCACCACATCAATATAATTAAATTAAATTCAAGGATAAATTCGAAATTTATGTACTTCTTGTTCTTTTGAATTAAAAACATTTTTTTTATTTAAGAGAGGTGAAGGATTTATAGATTTTATTCATAACTTTAAGACATAGTTACTACATACTAATGATCATGAAGTAGAGACACAAAATATAGATAGACATGAAGCATAAAAACTGAAAAAGCAGAGAAAATAAGAATAAGGAATGAGTCCACCTGAGTGAGGGTGGCGCCTTCTTGAAGGTCCAATGGTGCTTTTTGAGCTCCTTTATGTCTCTTCCTTGCTTCTGTTGCATGATCCATAGTGATTTTGGTGTTCCTATCCTTAGTTGCTTCCAATAATTATGTGGAGGAACATGTATCCCCTGAGGTATCTCAGGGATTTCTTGAAGAGGGAATTTCTCATGCTCTCTTGATGTGCAGTCAAATGCTCTTTACTGAGCTATGGACCCTTGAGATGAATCTCTCTATCTCCCATTACTCAGAGGTGGAAGCTTTTGTCTTTTCTTAGTTTCCTCTTCAGAGTCCTTTCAGATTCAGGATCAGCTTCAACAAGAATGCCTTTTTCCTTATTCCTGCTCATATGAAAGAGAAGAAAACAAGAAAAGAAAAGGAATCCCCTATATTTGGGCAAAGAGGATCCTTATTATTAGCAGAGAAAGAAGGGGGTAGAAGAAGAATGGTAAAGGATAGAGGTAGTGATTTGAGATGAAGAAAGATGAAGAGAAGTGTTAGTAAATAAATAAATAAATAGAAGAAGAGGAGAGATAGAGAATTTCGAAAATAATTTTGAAAAAGAAGTTAATAATTTCGAAAATAAAAGATAAGATAGAATTAAAATTAAAACAATTAATTAATTAAAAAGAATTTTTGAAAAAAGAATGAGATATTTTCGAAAATTAGAGAGGGAAAAGTAGTTAGGTGGTTTTGAAAAAGATAAGAAACAAACAAAAAGTCAAATAGTTAGTTGAAAAAGATATTAAAATCAAATTTGAAAAGATAAGAAGATAAGAAGTTAGGTAAGATATTTTGAAGTCAAAATTTGAAAAAGATATGATAAAAAGATAAGATAGATAAGATATGGTTGAAAAAGATTTAATTTTAAAATTAAAATTAATTACTTAACTAACAAGAAATTAAAAGATAAGATTCTAGAATTTAAAGATTGAACATTTCTTAACAAGAAAGTAACAAACTTCAAATTTTTTGAATCAATCACATTACTTGTTAGCTAATTTTCGAAAATATGATGTAAAAGATAAGAAAAGATTTTGAAAAATATTTTTTTAAAAAAATTTCGAAAATTATATAAAAAAATGAAAAAGATGTGATTTTTGAAAAAGATTTTGACAAGATAAGATTTTTAAAATTGAAAATTTGACTTGACTTGTAAGAAACAACTAATTTTTAAAATTTTTGACTAAGTCAACTCAAATTTTCGAAAATTAGGAGATAAAAAAAGGAAAAGATATTTTTTTGACTTTTGAATTTTTTATGATGAGAGAGAAAAACACAAAAATGACCCAAAACATGAAAATTTTGGATCAAAACACAAGATGCATGCAAGAACACTATGAATGTCAAGATGAACACCAAGAACACTTTGAAGATCATGATGAACATCAAGAACATGATTTTGAAAAATTTTTTATGCAAAGAAAACATGCAAGACACCAAACTTAGAAATCTTTAATGCATGGACTCTAACAAACGAAAAATGCACATGAAAAACAACAAACAACACAAAACAAGAAAACATCAAGATCAAACAAGAAGACTTACCAAGAACAACTTGAAGATCATGAAGAACACTATGAATGCATGGAATTTTCGAAAAAATGCAAGAAAAATTTTTAAAGCATGCAATTGACACCAAACTTAAAAATTGACTCAAGACTCAAACAAGAAACACAAAATATTTTTGGTTTTTTATGATTTTATGATTTTTTAGTATTTTTATTATTTTTTTCGAAAATTATATTAAAAAAACGAAAATAATAAAAAAATTATTTTTGAAAGATTTTAGAAAACTTTTTTTGAAAAGAAAATTACCTAATCTGAGCAACAAGATGAACCGTCAGTTGTCCATACTCGAACAATCCCCGGCAACGGCGCCAAAAACTTGGTGGACGAAATTGTGATACTCACAATATTGTATTCTTTATTTTATATGGAATTATTCTTGTGGCTCTCTGCTATGTGTGGTCACAACTCCGTTCAACTAACCAGCAAGTGTACTGGGTCGTCCAAGTAATACCTTACGTGAGTAAGGGTCGATCCCACAGAGATTGTTGGTATGAAGCAAGCTATGGTCATCTTGTAAATCCCAGTCAGGAGGATAAAATTATGGAATTTAGAAAATCAAATATGATTAATAAAAATAAACAGAAAATAAAATGGATAGAGATACTTATGTAAATCAATAGTGGAAATTTCAGATAGGCGTATGGAGATGTTGTGCTCCTCTTGAATCTCTACTTTCTTATTACATTCATCCAATCCTTCTTACTCCTTTCCATGGCAAGCTGTATGTAGGGCATCACCGTTGTCAATGGCTACATCCCATCCTCTCAGTGAAAACGTTCCTATGCTCTGTCACAGCACGGCTAATCATCTGTCGGTTCTCAATCAGGTTGGAATAGAATCCCTTGATTCTTTTGCGTTTGTCATCGCGCCCAGCCTTCAGGAGTTTGAAGCTCGTCACAGTCATTCAATCCCAGAATCCTACTCGGAATACCATAGACAAGGTTTAGACTTTCCGGATCCTCATGAATGCCGCCATCTATCTAGCTTATACCACGAAAATTCTGTTGGGGAATCTAAGAGATATGCGCCCAGCCTAGGGTAGAACGGAAGTGGTTGTCAGTCACGCGCGTTCATAGGTGAGAATGATGATGAGTGTCACGGATCATCACATTCATCAAAGTTAAGTGCAACGTATATCTTGGAATAAGAATAAAAGAGAATTGAATAGAAAGTAATAGTAATTGTATTGAAACTTGAGGTACAGCAGAGCTCCACACCCTTAATCTATGGTGTGCAGAAACTCCACTGTTGAAAATACATAAGTGAAAGGTTCAGGCATGGCCGAATAGCCAGCCCCCAAAACGTGATCACAGGATTCAAAATACAATCCAGGATGAGATTATGATAGTAAAAAGTTCTATTTATAATAAACTAGCTCCTAGGGTTTACATGAGTAAGTAATTGATGCATAAATCCACTTCCGGGGCCCACTTGGTGTAAGTTTGGGCTGAGCTTGATCTATCCACGAGCTGAGGCTTTTATTGGAGTTGAACTCCAAGCTATGACGTGTTTTGGGCGTTCAACTCCGGATCATGACGTGTTTCTGGCGTTTAACTCCAGACAGCAGCATGTACTTGGCGTTCAACGCCAAGTTACGTCGTCAATTTCCGAATAAAGTATGGACTATTATATATTGCTGGAAAGCTCTGGATGTCTATTTTCCAACGCCGTTCAAAGCGCGCCATTTGGAGTTCTGTAGCTCCAGAAAATCCATTTCGAGTGCAGGGAGGTCAGATTCCAACAGCATCAGCAGTCCTTTGTCAGCCTCCTCATCAGAGTTTTGCTCAAGTCCCTCAATTTCAGCCAGAAATTACCTGAAATCACAGAAAAACACACAAACTCATAGTAAAGACCAGAAATGTGAATTTAACATAAAAACTAATGAAAACATCCCTAAAAGTAGCTTGAACTTACTAAAAACTACCTAAAAACAATGCCAAAAAGCGTATAAATTATCCGCTCATCAAAGTACAATATTTATTTTATAACAATTTTTTAATACAAATTGCATACATAATTTACCAAATTATCTTTTTAATTAATTGATATATTAACTACTTTACTGACCAAGTCAACATTTATATAATATGTAAAAACATAGATAATTCAAACATGCTTCATTTAACTAAAATTATTTTAAAATAAAATAACATTAGTGTCTACATTAATTAGTTCTACAAGTTATATTTCTTACACTAGTTCAACTAAAAGTTAAAAGTCTAACATAGATTAGTGTCTCTATGAATCAAAATATTCTTAAGTCTTTTAGATAGCATGTTGTCACCATTTTAGTACTCATGTAAATGAGAAAAATTGAAATAAAAAATTAGAAACAAGATATAACACCAATTATAATTTTTTCTATTAACTTTTATCCAAAATTTTTCTAACACCAAATTAAAGACACTACAATATTTTTTAGCTATTGCAATATATACTGCAAATAACACTCAAAAAGTGTTGTCTAAACTAATTAAAGACAACACTTAATATTTGTTACATAAAAACAAAGCTATTACAACTCTTTTTTTAACAACACACGATATATGTTCCTTTTGATCAATTAAAATACAAATAAAAAGTGTTGCTTTTGTAAATTAAACAAGTGAAATCTGTGATATTTATATATTACACTTCATAAGTGTTGTTCTTAAATTTTTAATAAGCTTCTCATTATAAACATTGACAAAAATAAATTAAAATTTTCTTCCTAAAATTTTGACCTTCCCTCTAAATATTTTAACAAAAAATAATTTTTTCTTTTTGTAACTTCGCATAAAATACTTCTTTATAATTTACATATTATTTACTGATTCAGATCCTTAGAGTTCAAAGAAAAATTCCAAGCCCTATTTTCAATTAGCAACCCTAACCCCAACCATTTCAAAATTTTATTGATGCGCAATTTATCCTGGTTTGTTTGATTTTCTCATTGTTGCTTGTGAAGTTATGTTCCTCTCTGCTTGCGTTATCGTCGTGCTTGTTGCTGTTCGCGCGTCGTCGTGCTTGTTGTTGCTCGCGTCGCTGTCGTGCTCATTCGCTGCTCATATCTTCGTCGTGTTCGTCGCTGCTCTGCATTTCCTCATCATTGCTTCTGAAGTTATGTTACTCTCAGCTCGCATCGCCGTCGTGCTCATCTCTGCTCGCGTTGTCGTCGTTCTCGTCTCTGCTCGCGCGCCGTCGTGTGTCTTTGCTCTACATTTTGAGCTTCTAAATTTTGCTCTGCTCGATTTCAATTTGCTCGCCTTCTTCTACTTGTGATGTTTTTCTTGGCCCCTGGCTGGGTGCTGATATGCTCTGCTCTCCCGTGGTGCTCGTGCTCTTTCCATCACAGATAGGCTCCTTGCTTACTCAGCTTTGTTATGGCTGAAGTTGATGAGAAATTCTGGTAATGATAATTTTTCTTCATTGATGAGAAATTATTGTTTGATTAATTATGATCCTATTAAATCACTGTAATGTTTTATTGTTATTGTGTATTCGCCGGCTTGTGCTTTAATCCCTAAATGATGTCAATTTTAGGGCTTGGAATTTAATTATTGTTGGTGGAATCTCAATTTAGGGAACTTAACATTAGATTCATAGTTATTGTAGGTGTTGGAGTTGGCTGAGAATGCTTCCGGTTCAACCAATTTACTGCTAGGTTTTTCATAATGCTTCCAATTACCTTCACTTTTTCTTTTTCTCTGCTAAACTGAACTTACTTCTTCAGGGAGGAGGGAGAGGTTGATAGATTCAGCAAAGTTCAAGAGAGTTTCTTGACAAGTTCTTCAATTCTCAGTATACTTGAATTCATGCTAGGGGTCAAAACTGTTATACTTAGAACTTTCATGAAAATAAAGCAATTAGTTATGTGTTGTGTGAACTGTGCAGTAGAAATTCTTTTTCTCTCCATTTTTAACATTGATAAATTTCTATCTCTAAACTCTGCTTCTCCATGCTCGGTGTTTCAGTCTATCAGTGTTTTCTCCATGCTCATTGTATCGTAGGCATTCATTTAACACCTTTCTTTATGATATATCTTATCAAACTTCATAATTCTAATTAATTGATTAATTAATTAATTATTGCTTTTTTACTTATCAGTGTTCAGGAATTATGAGAAAATCAACCCTCGAATATGCAGGAATTCTACTAATTATCTTTTTATTTCCTATATTTTAATTATCAATATGCTCATCTTAGATATTTAGTCTTGGCAAAAACGAGTAGATAAAATTGAATTTTATTGTGTTTTTACTTTCTTTTTTCTGTCTCGTCATTGTAAAGTTTTCAAGAGACAACAATTTGCTATATGTATAGGCAGGTAATTTTTTTTCCTTTCAAGAATTCACATCAGATGATGGAATTCTTTATCTATATTAGTTCATCATGGTTTGTAAAAATTTCAGGTGACGCTGAAAATAAAGAGCAGACATGTTACAGGAACCATTACCAAAAAGAAAAAGAGTAAGCTACCTTTGGCTTCACAAATCACAACATTATTTTCCTTATATATAGGGATAATCCTGATCATAAACAGATACCAAGAGAAGAGTGGTAGGAGTTGATTCAGGTTCCCCCTCTTATTTAATCTTATGAGATATCTTCAATTCAATAACAATATTAGTAACCTACGATTTAGTATCAATTTTCAAGATTTTAGTCTCAATACTAGTGACGTCGAAGTAGTTGATCCTATAAGTATTGCAACATTCAAAATTTTGTTCTTTTAGCATAGAATCTGTGGTGCCTTAAACTTCTTTTTTTCCCTACTGAAGCTTACAATTTATCCTTAAACTACTTGTTGTATGTCCCACAACCTTACTCTCTATATTATGCAGGTGAAAGATATAATGTACCAATTGTACAAGGCCACAAAGAGCAGCTTAAGGAGTATTACTCCAACAGAAATCAAGTTACTTAAGCATCTGTTGAACATCACAGACACCGAGGAGTGATTTTTTGCATTGGCAATAGCCTTCTCTCCTAGCGATGAACATGAAGTCAAGATCCCCGATGCTCTATACACATGAATGGGTTTCCTACTTATTCAATCAAATAGATAAAAGCATTTTACATTGACAATGCATATAAATCAAAACTCTTTGAAATGCATCTTCTTTTGTAAATATTGTGATCTCTAATCTTTATTATGTGATTGTGAAGTACCCCAAAGGAGCTGCACAAGTAGATAAAGATCATGCTTGATGCATATAATCTGAACAAGAAATTAGTGCGAATGATTTGAATAAGAAATCAGTTATGAGTGATGGGATGAATTCGATTCAGAGGTCTTCAGAACTGAAGAGTCCTGTTGCAAAGCCGGTAGCTCAGACCAAAGTTCCTTTTGAAAAAGGATATAGTCAAATGGATTGGCTTAAGCTTACTTGGACACATCCTGTCCTTGCAGGTTCTCTTACTTAATCTATTGCCTTAGTTTTTTATTTAAAAAATGACTCTACTTAGTTGTAGCTTTGAATGATAAGAATACATGAAGCTTATGGTTGATTATTCTAGCTGAATTTAAAATAAGTTGCACAAAAATTACTGCAAATTTTTTATTATTGTAGCTATTGGTTATATGTTATTTTACAATTTCGCAACTATACTCTAAATTTGGCAGTGAAGTGCTGTTTTCTCTAATCATTAATTAATAGTTTAATACACCATATCTGGAATATTGTCATTACTTTATCTCAAACAAATATGGTACGTTCTCTCCCCTGCCTCTTTTCACTCTCTAGCTATTTTGATTCAGAATAAATCTCTATCCCTATCTTTGGTCAATTTTCAATTTTCAATTCACTTGATCACTAGCTTTTCTATTCAATTTGATAACTTGCTGTTAATGTAGTACATACATTAACTCATTGCTCTTCTCTATGAATTTTCTCAATCAAATCTAAATTTCTCATTGCTCAACCCTAGTTGTTCCTCTTTCTCATTTTGTTTACTTTTAAGTCTTTAATCCTTTGAGCGAGAGACATAGCGAGTACAACACAAATTGCTCAACACCGAATTTTGCTATGCTCCTATATGTCAAAAAGTTTTTATGTGACAAATTTTACTATGACTTCATGCTTCCAATTAAGGTTTTTTTGTGATAATAATGTGACATTGGGCCTGCCATCATAATTAATAACATGCATGACACATTGGTGCACGAAATTGAAAATCACAATTCTTGACAATTCCGCACAACTAACCAGCAAGTGCACTGGGTCATCCAAGTAATACCTTACGTGAGTAAGGGTCGATCCCACGGAGATTATTGGTTTGAAGCAAGCTATGTTTATTTTATTATTCTTAGTCAGGATATTAATTAAAATTATCAGTTGGAATTATTAGAAAAATAAAAGAGTGTGAAATAGTTACTTGTTGTGCAGTAATGGAGAATATGTTGGGGTTTTTGGAGATGCTTTGTCCTCTGAATCCCTGCAACATAATGCTTACTCACTTTCATAAATGCAAGGCTCCTTCCATGGCAAGCTGTATGTAGGGAATCACCATTGTCAGTGGCTACCTCCCATCCTCTCAGTGAAAACGGTCCAGATGCTCTGTCACAGCACGGCTAATCAGCTGTTGGTTCTCGATCATGTTGGAATAGGATCCATTGATCCTTTTGCGCTTGTCATCACGCCCAGCAATCGCGAGTTTGAAACTTGTCACAGCCATTCAATCCTTGAATCCTACTCGGAATACCACAGACAAGGTTTAGACTTTCCGGATCCTCAAGAGTGGCCACCATCAGTTCTAGCTTATACCACGAAGATTCTGATTAAGGAAGCTAAGAGATACTCATTCAATCTGATATAGAACGGAGGTGTTTGTCAGGCACACGTTCATGGATTGAGGAAGGTGATGAGTGTCACGGATCATCACCTTCTCCATAATTAAGCGCAAATGAATATCTTAGATAGGAACACGCATGTTTGAAAGGAGAAACAGAAACAATTGCATTAATTCATTGAGACGCTGCAGAGCTCCTCACCCCCAACAATGGAGTTTAGAGACTCATGCCGTCAAAGTGTATAAAATTTAGATCTAAAATGTCATGAGGTACAAAGTTAATCTCTAAAAGTTGTTTAAATAGTAAACTAGTAACCTAGGTTTACAGAAAATGAGTAAACTATGATAGATGATGCAGAAATCCACTTCTGGGGCCCACTTGGTGTGTGCTAGGGCTGAGACTTAAGCTTCTCACGTGCCTGGGGCTGTTTTGGGCGTTTAACGCCAGGTTGTAACCTGTTTCTGGCGTTGAACTCCAGCTTGTAACCTGTTTCTGGCACTGGACGCCAGACAGCAGCATGATACTGGCGTTGAATGCCAGTTTATGTCGTGTATCTTCGCGCAAAGTATGGACTATTATATATTGCTGGAAAGCCCTGGATGTCTACTTTCCAACGCCATTGAGAGCGTGCCAATTGGACTCCTGTAGCTCCAGAAAATAAATTTCGAGTGCAGGGAGGTCAGGATCCAACAGCATCGGCAGTCCTTTTTCAGCCTAACTCAGATTTTTGCTCGGCTCCCTCAATTTCAGCTAGAAAATACCTGAAATCACAGAAAAACACACAAACTCATAGTAAAGTCCAGAAATATGATTTTTGCCTAAAAAATAATAATATTTTACTAAAAACTAATTAGAACATACTAAAATCTACATGAAATTACCCCCAAAAAGCGTATAAAATATCCGCTCATCACACATCACAGTTGTAATTTTCTAGAGGTTAGGACTGGCCATGTCCTTGGCTGACTTTCAATTTTAATTTTATGAATTATTGGCATTACTATTGGACTATTATCATTTAAGGAAATTTCAAACTATTTTCTTATTCCCATTTAGATTGAATTTAGTGCCAACTGCTGATTGTTATTTGTTAGATATGTCATGTTTTTAATCATAAATTGGTTGATGCCTTGACTAGTTTCCTTGTAAAAAGTTACTAGCAAGAATATTCGAACATATTAAAAGTTCATCCAACGAAAATGCAGTTATATACATGGAATTAAATTTGCTTTCATGAGAAGACCCAGACCCATTCAATATATCCATTCATTTACTCTCATAATATTTATATGTTGTCAGGAACATTAGAAGGAGTTTTTCCTATTTATTGCTTTTATATATATGTATTTAATATCATAAAGAAATTTCTATTATAATTTTTTAGTTTTAATGATAAGTTGCTTATTTTTTTTGTTGTGTATTATTTGCAGATTTAGCATATGGGACAAGTCAAGCATGGATATAAAATATATAAACAAATTGACATTTTTTGACAAATATTAATTACTATTTTGTTATATTAAGACAATTATTGTTAGATAAGAATTTTATTATTTTGTCGAAAATTATTGATGAACATGTATTTGAAATACTAATTGAATCATTTAATATCTATTTTAATTAGCACTTTATTATTTGTTATTTTGTCTCTTTTATAAATTTTTTCTATTGTGCATAAATTTATTTATTAATTAAAATAATTACACATGCACTACAAGAGAAGCGAAACTTAGCAGCCAAAAATTTTTTGCGTTTCGTCAAACCGCCACAAATTGATTGAGTGACTGTGGTTCTTGTAGCAGGATTTATCTCCATCAAAGATCAGTCAGGATAGATGCGATTTTGTGTGTCAAACGCGGCCAATTACATACTGCTCAAATTGTTTTCATAATCGAAATTAGAGGAAAAGGGGCAAACCTAAAAAGGGGCAAAGGCGCCAATCACCATCAGCTGCAGTTGCTACATCATTCCTTGTCACGAATCTGCTCAAGCTGCTGTATAGCTCCCGTGCACGAATGGAAGGTGGAGAGGCATGTCCGGTGTTCGTCCCTCTGTCGTGCACATCCCGGTGTCGTCACATGGCTTTCCAACCGCCCCAGTGTTGTCGTCCTCAACCTTCCCCCTTGCCCTGTTGTGCGCCGCTCGAACGTATCCTCTCCCTGCTTACTGGTTTGCTTTCTCCCCCTTTTCTTTATCTTCTAATTTCATCTTTTGTCCTCGTATCTTTGTTTGAATTGAATCATTTTGATTGTTGATCGAATCTCTTTGCACCAATTTAGTTTAATTTCTTGTTCCCAATTCAGTTGCTATTTTGGTTCAAACGCTAGTCCCAATTTAAGATATGCATCTTGGTCTTTTAGTATAACTATCTCAGATTTTGTTGTTGTTGTTGAGTTCCCTTGTGCTTCTTCATGAATCTTGAAATTTCTACGGTTATATATTGGTTTAGTTCTTTTGGCTTTTTAGGAGTGAATTGAAAAAGCATCTTTTGGATCAAGAACTTCAAAGCTACAAGAGAAGAATGATGACATGATAGCTTATTTGGATCTCCAATACTATTTATGCAGTTTTGTTATATGCTAGTTCTCTGATAACCATTCCTTAATGAGAAGGTTGCCAATTGCATGAGATTCTCACCATTGTTGGGTTTTGGACACTGGTAGATGTATTAATAGCTTAGAAGTTAGGTGAAGATAATTACCTTCACAAGATATACAAAATAATAAGTTAATCTTATGTATTCCATACTCAATTGAAGTCTTCATCAAATCTTTTAATATGCTCTTGTGTTCTTATGTGATCTAATTAATAGGTCAGTTAGATTTTATATAACTTTAGTTCAGCGTTTTTAATATATAAGAATATGAGACTAATTTTTCAAGACTGAAACAATAAAAAGAACAATTGAACTTGATCTTGAACTACAGCTTCTTGCTTCTTTTTCTTTTTAATTTATACTCATCATTAATTGGAATCTAGTTAAACATATGTATGAACAAACAATTTTTTTGTAAATTTCATTTTTTTGTATTTTTATTACAAAAGTAACTTTTATTTTTGCCAAAAAGGCAACCATTCTATTAGTTGCATATCTTGAATATTAGACAACACTTGTATCGGTTGCATATCTAAAAAAAGACAACACTTGTAAAGATTGCATAATCAAAACTAATAGGCAACACTTCAAAGGATTGCAAATTCAAACTTATAAGTAATGTGTAAAAGGGTTGCATTTTATTGCAAATAGGTAAAACTTTTTAGTAGTGGCCAAAATATGTGAGAAAAAATAACACTGTAAAAGTGTTGTCTCAAACACACCTTTGAAGTATTGTTGTTTTTCAACCAAAGGTACACTTAACAGGTGTTGCCTTCAAAAGCGTTGCTTTTCAAGCAAAAAAATGTTGCTTTGATCTAAGGCAACGGCTGCATCTGCAATGCCGTCCAAAAATGTTGCCTTAGGTCCAAAAGTGTTGCCATAGATCAAAAGCAACCTTTTATCAGCTTTAGACAATACTTTTTAAATGTTGCCTCAACTTGAAATATTGTAATAAGACTTCAAGACTATTTACCTGATCACGTCTAACAACTTGAAATGTTCTTTCATAATAAATTAGAAAGCAGCTAAGCACAAAGTAGAAGGTTGCTTCCTCCAATGTGCATCCGTTTATCCGAAAGTTGGACCTTAAGAATGTGAAGAAAGAAAGAAGATGTCTGCAAATTAAAGAGGGAAAAAATGAATTGTATTAGGAACATAAACACCATATTATCACTTATCCAGAATAAAACATGATTAGTAGATAGACATTTAGATTCAACAAAATATTTATAAATAAAGCACAATATAGTAATTTCAAGGCACAAGTTACTAGGATTGTGAATTTGGGAACAAAACAAAGACCCCCGATGAAATTGAACATATGATATCTCACTAGTACCTGGATATAGACATGAACAAACAAGTAACCATAAAGGTTTTAACTGTTCTTATTTTGGATACAAAGGCTAATCCAACAAGCTTTCTAGATCTAGAATAGACTGAGCAAGCAGTATCTTTCATTTCACAATATAACCTACTAACAATCAAATAATATGAATCTCAATTGGCAGCTTCATTTTTCATTTGCATGCATCCACAAATATGCAGTATTACTTATTACCTCTTAATCAAACATGTATAATCAAAATGTTTTCAAAATGCTCACTAATTCACTATGTACATATCAACATTCTGAAGAACTTACAAGAATGGCGATTAATTTGCCATCAGGGCTCCACACGCCCTGCAAGTAGGGGTGTGCATGGGCCGGGTGAAACCGGGTTTGATGTGACCCAGACCCGGCCCGAAATATATATCAGGCCTATTTATTAGACCCGAACCCGAACCCGACCTAGACCCGATGAAACCTTGAAAAACCATTATTTTATGATTTATATTGTGTTTAATTGAGTGGTTTTATCAAGTCTTCACCAACTTATTCATATGATTTGCATGTGTTTACAATTCCTTCCTAAAATTGTTCTATGATTGAAAACTTGCTTCCTGAAGATCTTTTAATTGTATATTCTTATTCTCCTTTATACCATTCGATGCCGTGATCTGTGTGTTGAGTGTTTCAAGCTTCATAGGGCAGAAATGGCTTAGAGAATGCAGAAAAAGCTTGCAAAAATAGAAGAAACACAAGAAATTGAGGAGATGACCAGCGAGAAGTGACGCGAGTGCATGACTCACGCGACCGCGCGAAATGGAAAAATCCACAGCGACGCAAATGCGTGCCTGACGTGAACGCGTGGATTGGAAGCTGCACGAGTGATGCGAATGCGTGGACAACGCGCACGCGTGGCACGAAAAATGTTGAGTGACGCGAACGCGTGGACGATGCGGCCGCGTGATGTGCGCCATCTGCAGAATTACAGAAGTCACTGGCATAGATTCTGGGCCGCGTTTTAACCCAGTTTTCAGCCTAGAAACGCAGATTAGAGCCAGGGAACATGCAGAGACGAGAGAACAATTCATTCCGCATAATTTTTAGTTTTAGATCTGATTTCTACTCCTTTTCTAGCTTTTTCTACATACATACATAATTTAGGATTTGAAGATTTTGGCTTTGGCTATTGAGAAGAGTCTACCTCCGGAACTGGTCATTCTAGTTTGTTTACCTACTTTTCATTTACTCTTCCATATTCTTAATTTGTCCAGAGTTGACATTGGATTACTTTTAGAGTTCATTAATACAAGACTATTTTTATTTTTAATTGATCTCTTTGATTATTATTTATCATGTCTCTTTTTATTTTCCCTCTCAATTTTGTGAAGTCTATATTTATGATAATGGAGTAGTTGCCCAACTTGATTGGGAGTTTATTAAAAGGAGAACCTTGAGTTAGAATACTCAATAGTTCAATTGTAATTGGTTCGTTGTTGGTTGACTTGTTAGTCACTAACTCTAATCCTTCCCAAGGGAGAGGATTAGGACTTGTGAATAGAATTTGACTTTTAACTTGACTTTTCTTCATTCATTGAGGGTCAACTAAGTAGAAACAACTACTAATTATTAATTGATTTTGAGAAAATTCCAACAAGGATAGAACTTCCGATTAATCTTCTCCTGGTCAAGATTTTTATTTAAAAATTACATAAATTCTCTAATTTAATTTTCTGTTCATCAAACTAAAAGCCATTTTGAAAAACCTTCGATTAGTGAAATAGCACATCTTCCTGCAACTCGTTGGGAGATGACCTGGGACACATACTCCCAATAATTAATTTATAAAATTTATGACAACTCTTTTTCTAAATTGACAAGTGGATTTTTGCTGGTTAAGAATTGTACTTGCAACGCTATTTTTCTTAATAATTCTTAATCTGCTAATTTTCGCCAAGTCAATTTTTGGCGCCGTTACCGAGGAGTTGTAATAGAGTGCTAATTTATTGATTGGAATTTATTTATTTGCATTTTTTCTTTTCATTTTGCTACTATGAGCTGCATGTTTCTTTCATTGAATGACGCGTTTATTACCTGATCCAAGCTTGCCAGTATTTGATCCTGAGATTGAAAGAACTATTTCACGTATAAGGCAAGCTCGGCGTCGGTTAGTCCTCTCCAAGGACGAATCTGAAACGTCACTTAAGGAAGAAACAAGCTCTCTTTCTACTGATTCGGTTGATTTACGTGCAGGTGACATGGCAGCACCTAGGAGAGTCACTATCCAGGAGGCTGGAGCCCCTGATTTTACACTACAACCGTATCAGGCGCATCACCCAGCGGTGGCTGCAGATTTTGAACTAAAGACTGCACTACTCAACTTGATGCCTAAGTTTCATAGTTTACCTGCTCAAGAGCCTATCAAGCACCTTAGAGATTTTTAGGCAGCCTGTTCTACTGTCAGGCACGATGTTACAGATGAAACTTCTATTCTGTTAAAAGCCTTCCCTTTCTCTCTCGAGGGAAAGGCAAGAGAGTGGTACTACGCCCAACCTAGAGCGACTGTTGCTAACTGGGACACGCTTAGAAGGGAATTTTTGGAAAAATTCTTTCCAACTGAAGTTACTGATAGATTGAGGAAGGAAATTTCCATGATTGTTCAAGGCGAATCCGAGACTCTTCACAAATATTGGGAGTGCTTCAACAATCTTCTAGAAGCATGTCCCCACCACATGATTGAGAAGTTAGTGTTGCTCGGCTACTTCACACAGGGCATGAAACCTCAAGATAAGACCACATTGGAAGCTACTAGCAATGGGTCTATGAAAAATTACAAGACCACTTATGAAGCATGGCAATTGATCAGCGACTTAGCTGAATCCACTAGGAATCACAGGCAGAAGCAAGGCCACTCAAAAGCTATTGCAAAGGTATCCTCTAGCAAAGAGACTACTGCTCTAACTCAGAGTATATGTGAAATGACCAACTTACTGAAGCAGATGCAATTAAGTCAACAACAAGCTCAGCAAGCTCAGCCTTCTCCACCACAGCAAAGCCAATAGTTGGTTCCATAGAGAGTGTGCGGGATTTGTGCTTATTATAGCCATTATACCGATGAATGTCCACAGCTCCAACAGGAAGACAACACTGTGGCAGCCACTCATAACTTCTATGACCGCCCCAATCAAGGATACAATCAAGGCGGCAGCTACAACCATAGATGGCAGGATAATTCCAACCAAGGTTGGAGAGATAATTCCAACCAGGTTTGGAGGGACAATCATAACAAAGGAGACAGAGATAATAATGGAAACCAGAGGTGGAATAACAATAACAACTTCAGGCAACAGAATCAGAATCAGGCCTACAGAGCGCCTCATCTAAGGCAGCTTCAAGCATCCCAACAGACCCCTCAGATCACTTATCCCTCTTCATCTTCTAATGATGAGTTATTACAATCTATTGATTGGAGACAGCAGGCCAGGGAAAACAACCTTACTTCTACTCTAAATGGTTTGAACTCTACCTTGCAAGCTCTTGTCTCACAGATTGGATCACTAAATAATTCCAACAACCAGCCTTCGAGCTCTAGTGGAATCCCCTCTCAACCATTATCCAACCCCAAGGGTAGCATCAATGCCATTACCTTGAGGTCTGATACCACACTGCAAGAGAGGAATCCTGGGGAACCAAGCCCGCTAGAGCGCGCCCCAGCTGAGGAGACGGTTGAGGTAGAGGATGTTGAAGAAGAAGATGAAGCACAAGGCATGGCCGCAACAGAAGCAGCCCAACCAAGGAATGTAGAACCCCAGCAAACTAAAGCTGTAAGAGACGCCACTCCTATCCCATTTCCACACCTTGCTAAGAAATCCAGAAAGCAGATGGAACTTGATCCCAAAATGGTAGAAATCTTTAAAAGGTTGAGGTAACTATTCCCTTTTTTGATGTTATTCAACAAGTACCTAAATACGCAAAGTTTCTAAAAGAATTGTGCATACATAAAGATAAAATTAATGAATTAGAAACTATTCCTTTAGGTAGTTCTATATCTGCTTTAATGGAAAATATACCTGAAAAATGTAGTGATCCAGGCCCATGTATGGTTAACTGTACCATTATAGGTGTGATATTTTCCGACTGTATGTGTGATTTAGGAGCGTGCGTGAGTATTATGCCTTTTCTATATATAATGCTTTAAGGCTCCCTCCCTTCAAAAGGTCGGCAGTTTGTTTTGTGTTAGCAGATAAAAGCATTATTATAGTGGTTGGAATTACTGAAGATGTGTTAGTGAGCATTAAGTGGCTCATATTTCCCATTGACTTCTATATCTTGGAGATGCCCGAAAATGACTCAGGAAAGCCTTCGTCAATCCTGCTTGGAAGACCGTTTTTGAAGACCTCGAAGTTCAAGCTAGATGCCTTTTCGGGAACCTATTCTTTTGAGGTAGATGTGATAAACCACTATTTTATGGTTTATCTTGTGCTCAATTGAGTGGTTTTTATCAACTCTTTACCCACTTATTCATATGATTTGCATGTTTTACATTTTCCTTCCTGATTCTGTGCTATGATTGAAAACATGCTTCTTTGGCTTTTATTTTCTTTTAATTTAAATCCTCTCTTATTATCATTCGATGCCTTGATATGTGTGTTAAGTGATTTCATAGATTACAGGGCAGGAATGGCTTAGAGGATGGAAAGGAAGCATGCAAAACTGGAAGGAATACAAGGAACTGAAGGAACTGCTAAAGCTGTCCAGCCTGACCTCTTGGTAATAAATTGATCATAACTTGAGCTACAGAGGTCCAAATGACGCAGTTCTAGTTGCGTTGGAAAGCTAACATCCGGGGTTTCGCAACGATATATAATTTGCCATAGCTGCCTTGAAGTTAGGTGACGCGGACGCGTGGATGACGCGCCCGCATCGCATCTGCGAACTTCAATCCACGCAAACGCGTAGACGACGCCTCCGCGTCACTTTCCCGCGACCTGTACGTACCATTGCATTCTGCATAATGCATCAAAAAAATTTTTCGCACGCGACACGACAGCGTCACCGACGCGTCCACGTCATAGGTGCGTTGGGAAGAAAACAAAATTGAACAGAGAGTTGCGCGACCGCGAGGCTGCCCTCGCGCTAATGGCACAAATCGATCCACATGACAGCGTGGATGACGCGTCCGCATCATTTAATAGAAGCGCTATCCGCGTGAACGTGTCACTCACGCGTCTGCGTCACAAGCGGCGCACAGCTTATCCAAATTAACCAAATATCTTATCTTTTTCTTCTCCATATCTAAATCTTTTCTTTCCTTCTTATTTCTTTCTTCCTCCTTTCTTACTTTCTTTTTCTTTTCCATTGGTGTTAAAATTCTCTTCTTCAACTATTGCATCTTTTCTTGAATTATTCTGGTGCTTCATGACTTATTTTATTCTAATTGGGTATTATTATTCATAAGTCAATGCTAATTTTTATAATACTGATATTTCTTTTGCATTGATATGCACTTACACTATCTTGCATTACCCACACTCTCTTCCCAATTGTTGCAACTTTTGCACTATTGATATGCCATTTGCTTCCACTATTTTCTCATTTGCATGTTGTAGCTACCATGTAATTGAGACCTTTATTATTTGGCATTAACACCCATATTTTATTTATGCTCTTATCTTTATTTTTGGGTTACTTTCCTTCCTTTTTCTCTTCTTTCAGGATGGCCACCACGAAGAGAGAGAAAAAGCTTCTTAATGGGGAGACAAACAAGTTCATCTGCACAATCTATAGAGAGAGGCATCAGTTGAAGCAACCTCCATCCACTTGCACATCTTAGTATGCACCGAGGACGGTGCAATCTTTAAGTGTGAGGAGGTCGATACCGATCTCCATGGGTTAGTTATTCTCTTCTCAACACCAATGTCTTATTTTCTTTATTAGTTCATTGTTGCATTTGCATGTTGCATTGCATGTTTGTTTGATTGTTTGCATTTAAGTACTACTTGGTTAAAAAATAATAAGTTTCTTTTTAAGACCCTATTTTTGAAAAATTTTACTAATTTAAATTAAAAAAAATTAAAATTAAAATTTTCCATGTGTTAAATTTGTTTGAAGATTGTAAATTGGAACATGGTTTTTGAGCTAAAGAACACACAACCCGTGAGATTTTGAGCTTAATTGCATGGTTACATTATTTAACCATAATATTTTATTCTTATGTGTTTTCTTCTCTATAATTGCAATCTTTGCTTTGTTCCATTCTATATGTCCATTATTTAGTGTATTTACATGCTTGCATATGATTGAGGCCATTACTTGTTTTTACTCACTTATCCCAAATAGCCTACCATTTCAATCACCTTTGTTAGCCCCCTTGAGCCGTTTTACCCCCTTCTTCTGTTTTATAACCACATTACTAGCCTTAAGCAGAAAAATAAAATAAAAATCCCAAGTTGAATCCTTGGTTAGCTTAAGATAGATATTGTGTATAATTTAAGTGTGGGGAATTTTATGGGAACATGGGATGATAGAAAAAGTAGGGAATTAAATTGAATAAATTATTTCAAAATTTGGGAAGCATGCTCATGTGAAATCAAAATAATTAAATTACCATGTGCATTGAAAAAAAATAAATAAAAAATAATTAAAATTTTTTTAAGTAATTAAATAAGGGGATACAAAAAAAATATATTACCCCAAATGCAAAATAAAAAGAATCAACGCACATGGGACAAAATTCAAAAATAAGTTTGATACATGAGCATGTAATACAAAAGTGGGAAAAATTTGGGTAGCTAGGTAAAGCATTTTAAATTATATAAAGTATGTATGTTAAGTGAGATCTTAGACTAATCAAGGATTCACTTTGTTAGCTCACTTAGCCTTATATATACATCCTCACCCTTGCCTTGGCCCCATTACAACCCTAAAAAGACCTCATGATGTTTGCATTGGTATGCTAAATATTTGTTGATTGGTCAGATGAAGAACAAAAGTTTAGAAAGCATGACTAGAGAAGAGTAGAGTGAATTACCCTAGACACTTGAGAGATTAGAGTGCATATACATTACCAGTGAGGGTTCAATGCTTGATTCTATGTTCCCTGCTTTCATGAGCTATCTTTTTACAAGTTTACTTGCTTTTTATTGTGTGATTTGAATTAGTGAAATTTGAATTATTTTTGTCTTTGAGAAACGTTTTGCATGTAGTTGCATTCACATAAGATAGGTTGCATTGCATACTCTCTATCATTCCTCTTCACTCCTTTATAGCTTCTCTTGAGCTTAGCATGAGGACATGCTAATGTTTAAGTGTGGGGAGGTTGATAAACCACTATTCTATGGTTTATCTTGTGCTCAATTGAGTGGTTTTTATCAACTCTTTATCCACTTATTCATATGATTTGCATGTTTTACATTTTCCTTCCTGATTCTGTGCTATGATTGAAAACATGCTTCTTTGGCTTTTATTTTCTTTTAATTTAAATCCTCTCTTATTATCATTCGATGCCTTGATATGTGTGTTAAGTGATTTCGAATGGCGTAGAGGATGGAAAGGAAGCATGCAAAACTAGAAGGAATACAAGGAACTGAAGGAACTGCTAAAGCTGTCCAGCCTGACCTCTTGGTACTAAATCGACCATAACTTGAGCTACAGAGGTCTAAATGATACGGTTCCAGTTGCGTTGCAAAGCTAACATCCGGAGCTTCGCAACGATATATAATTTGTTATAGCTGCCCCGAAGTTAGGTGATGCGGATGCGTAGATGACGCGCCCGCGTTGCATCTGCGAACTTCAATCCATGCAAACGCGTGGACGACGCCTCCGCGTCACTTTCCCGTGACCTGTATGTACCAAAGTGATTTCTGGGCTGTTTCTGACCCAGTGTTTGGCCCAAAAAGCATAGATTATAGGCTATAAAGTTGGGGAATCCATTCATTCATCATTGAGACTTCATACATTCATTCATAAATCACACTTTTCATAGTTTAGATGTAGTTTTTAGAGAGAGAGGTTCTCTCCTCTCTCTTAGGATTAGGATTAGGACTCCTCTTAAATGACTTAGGAATATTTTTATCTTCTTCATCACAGGTTCAATGTTCTTTTTATTTATTTTCTCTTTTATTTGTTTATGAACTTTTCATGTTAGGATTTTCTTAATTAATATAATTTGAGGTATTTCAGACTCATGATTGCTTTCTTCTGTTTATTATATAAATAATTTAAATTTTTCCCTTTTGGCTTTGATTGATTAATTGGTGACTCTTGAGTTGTCAAACTCATCGTGATTGATAATTGTTACCTTTGCTGATTAATTTAGATTCCTATCAGACTAGGACTTTAGGTGTTAAATTGATTTGTCCACTTAACTTACCTTCATAGTTGGAGGTTGACTGAGTGGTAGCAAAAATATAATTCTCATCACCATTGATAAGGATAACTAGGATAGGACTTCCAGTTTTCATACCTTGCCAAGAGATTTTCTAATTATTAATTTATTTTTCTTATCAATTATATTATTTGTTCAAACCTTTTCAAAACCCCAAAATATACCTTTGCATAACCAATAATAAATCATACTTTCCTGCAATTCCTTGAGAAGACGACCCGGGGTTTAAATACTTCAATTATCAATTCCAAAGGGGTTTGTTACTTGTGACAACCAAACGTTTGTACGAAAGGATTTTCTATTGGTTTAGAAGTTGTACTTACAACGCAATTATATTTTTATATTTCTTTACCAATAGGAAATCCGTTCGTCAAGATGGCAGAACAATGAGCTTCAATCTGGATGAAGCTATGAAGCATCTCCCAGAAGATCACTCCATATTCCAATGTGACATCATTGATGAAATTATAGCTGTAACTCACCAAGAAGAAATGGAAGAGAGTCACATGGAGCAAGATCCAAGTGTGGGGACACCCTCTGAACATATTGAAGATTCATAACCATTTTCACCAGCCCCACATGATCCAGAGCCGAACCATAAGCAGAAAATGGAATTAAAACCCCTTCCTCCACACCTCAAGTATGCTTACCTTGAGGACAAGCAGAAGTTTCCAGTTATCATTGCAAGGGAGCTCACTTCCCAATAAGAAGAACAACTGCTTAGTATATTGAGGACGCATAAGAAAGCAATTGGATGGAGCTTGGCGGATATAGTAGGCATCAGCCCTTAGGTTTGTGAACATAGAATATTTTTAGAAGAAAGAGAAAAGCCTGTCCGTCAACCTCAGTGAAGATTGAATCCAACCATCTTAGAAGTTGTTAAGAAGGAAGTGACCAGACTACTTGAAGCAGATATCATTTATCCCATCTCAGATAGCGAATGGGTAAGCCCAGTACAAGTGGTGCCCAAGAAGTCCGGAGTCACAACAATAAGGAATGAACAGGGAGAACTTCTGACAAACAGAGTGTAGTATGCATGGAGAGTTTGCATTGACTACAGGCGTCTCAACCAAGCCACTCGCAAGGATCATTACCCATTGCCATTTATTGATCAGATGCTTGATCGCCTGTCAGGTAAATCTCATTACTGCTTTTTAGATGGCTATACAGGTTATTTTCAAATCCATATAGCTCCTGAAGATCAGGAAAAGACTATTTTTACATGTCCTTTTGGGACTTATGCTTATAAAAGAATGCCATTTGGCTTATGCAATGCACCAGCTACTTTCCAAAGGTGTATGATGAGTCTTTTCTCTGATCTCATTGAGACCTGTATGGAAGTTTTTATGGATGACTTTAGCGTATATGGTGATTCATTTAAACTTTGCTTGGATAGTTTATCTAGAGTATTAGACAGGTGTGTTAGTTCAAACCTTGTTTTAAATTTTGAAAAGTGTCATTTTATGGTGAAATAAGGAATTGTTCTAGGACATGTTGTTTCTGATACTAGTATCTCTGTAGACCCAGCAAAGGTGGATGTTATTTCTAGTTTACCTTACCCTTCCTCTGTGAAGGAAGTCCGTTCGTTCTTTGGCCATGCAAGTTTTTACAGGAGATTCATTAAGGACTTCAGTAAGGTAGCACTACCCTTATCCAGACTACTGCAGAAAGACATTGAGTTCGAATTTAGTGAAGATTGTAAACAAGCATTTGATAAGCTGAAGACCGCCCTAACTCAAGCTCCGATTGTGAAGGGACCAGACTAGAGTCAACCATTTGAAATCATGTGTGATGCTTCCAACCATGCAGTCGGAGCAGCACTAGCTCAGCATGAAGGTAACGACCCTTTTGTAATTGCTTATGCATCTAAGACCTTAGATGCTGCTCAATCTAATTACACTACTACTGAAAAAAAGCTTCTAGCTATTGTTTCTGCTCTGGATAAATTCCGAGCCTATTTACTTGGTACTAAGGTAGTAGTGTACTCAGACCACGCAGCTCTAAAGTATTTATTAGCTAAAAAGGAGTCTAAACCAAGGCTAATACGTTGGATGCTACTGTTTCAAGAATTTGATTTGGAAATTAAAGATAGGAGTGGTAGCCAAAATTTAGTGGCAGACCACTTGAGTCGCCTTGAGAACATTAAAGATGACTCCATTCCTATCAATGATAATTTCCCATTTGATCGCTTACAGGCAGTATCTGATGTAGTTCCTTGGTATGCACCTGTAGCTAATTATCTAGTTAGCCACACTTTTCCTCCCGATTTTACTAAACATCAGAGAGACAAGCTGAAAAGCGAGTCCAAATACTATGTATGGGATGATCCATATCTATGGAGGTGTGGTGCTGACTAGGTAATTAGACGGTGTGTGCCTCAATCAGAATTCCAGTCCATTCTAGATGCCTGCCACTCATCTGAGAGTGGAGGACACTTTGGCCCTCAACGAATAGTTAGAAAAGTTTTAGATTGTGGATTCTGGTGGCCTACTCTTTTTAAAGATGCTACTGACCTTTGTAAATCTTGTTCTCCTTGTCAAAGATTTGGTAATATATCCCAGAGGGATGAAATGCCTCAACAAATTATGTTTTTCTGTAAAATTTTTTATGTTTGGGGCATTGACTTCATGGGTCCATTTCCAAATTCTAATGGTCACCTTTATATACTGTTAGTTGTAGATTATGTTTCTAAATGGGTAGAAGCAATTCCGACCCGTACTGATGATGCTAACATTGTTGTTTCCTTTGTTAAAAACCATATTATTTGTCACTTTGGATCACCACGAGCAATCGTGAGTGATCAAGGCACTCACTTTTGTAACAGGAGACTAACAGGATTACTGAAGAGGCATGGGATAATTCATAAAGTATCAATAGCCTATCACCCCCAGACTAATGGGCAAGCAGAGGTATCTAACAGAGAGATAAAGTGCATACTGTAAAAGATAGTCAAACCTCATAGAAAGGACTGGAGCACCAAGCTCCAAGATGCGCTTTGGGCATATCGGACAGCATACAAGATACCAATCGGGATGAGTCCTTTCTGCTTAGTTTATGGAAAGGCCTGTCATCTCCCAGTTGAGTTAGAACACAAAGCCTTCTGGGTGGTAAAGGAATGCAACATGGACTATGAGAAAGCCGGAGCTGAACGGAAGTTGCAACTGCAAGAGTTAGAGAACCTTCGCCTAGAAGCTTATGAAAACTCCAGGCTGTATAAAGAGAAGGTGAATGCTGTGCATGATAAGAACATCAAGAGAAGGGAGTTCCAACCTGGGGACTTAGTCCTCCTTTACAACTCCAGAATGCGGCTCATGCCAGGCAAGCTGAGATCCAGATGGGACGGTCCCTATCGAGTAGAGAAAGCGGAACCATACGGAGTCTTTCACTTGAGCCATCCTTCAAGCCCTGAACTTATAAAGGTCAACGGACATCGCTTGAAGTTATTTCATGGCGAAAAACCAGGAGCTAGAGATCTTCCTCTTGGAAGATCCACCCACAGCAGAAGACTGAGCTAGTGGAGCGTCCAACTTAAGGACGTTAAAGCAAAGTGCTGGGTTGGAGATAACACACCATGGTATGATCGTTCTTCTCCCTCTCCTTAATTTTCCTTTTCAATTAATTCTTCTTAGTACTAGTGCCTATTTCTTGCATCTCATTTGCATATTGCATATAAAAAAAGGGGGAAATCGCACGCGACGCGTCCACGTCGCATTAGCATTGGGATGAAAAAAAATTAAACAGAGAGTTACGCGAAAAGTGTGGCTAGAGGCGTGCCTTTGGCACAAATGGATCCACGCGAGCGCGTCACTGACGCGTCTGCATCATGTGCGCAATAGCCTCCCCACGTGTCTGCGTAACTCACGCGAACGCGTGGCTCTGCATTTCGACGTAAAAAGGGTGTATGGCAGTAAGTTGAGCTAGCGTTGGGCTGGACTCGTGCTAGACGCACAAGCTCTACCACGCGTACGCGTGCCCCACGCGTACGCGTGCCCCACGCGTACGCGTGCCCCACGCGTACGCGTGCCCCACGCGTCCGCGCCATTTTCAAAATTTGGCCATTCACGTGATCGCGTAAATCACGCGAACGCGTCACCCAAGAATTTGGCAAATTGAGTTTCATATAGAGAGTTGTGTGAGCGCGAGGCTGCCCTTGCGCCACTAGCATAAATCCTGTCACGCGTCCGCGTGACCGACGCATCCGCGTCACCTCATTTAAGCGCCATCCACGCGAACGCGTCACTTACACGTCCGTGTCGCATGCGCCGCACAACTTATCCAAATCTGCCAAATTATCTTATCTTCCCCCCCCCCAAATCCTACTTTTTGTTCCCCTTTCTTATTTCTTTCTTCCCTCTTCTTCCTTCCTCCTCCTTCCTTCTTTCTCACTTTCTACTTCCTCTTTCTCACCATCATTATCACGGTTTTTTTTCTTCTTCCCTCCTTACTTTTCTATTCTTCTTCTTATTTTTATGTTTTCTTCTTCATTTTCTTCCTACTTTCACTATCCATGTTTTCTCTTTCTTTCTTTTTCTTTTTAATGGTGTTAGAAATTTATTTGGGTCATTATTTCCTATATTTTAATTATGGATTGTTAAGAAATTGTTTAACAATTATATATTATTTTTATAGAGTTACTTGCATGTATAATTTAATACTTTCTATACCTTATTCACCATGCATGCTATGTGTTTGTGAAAACACCCGTATGACATTATGCACTATTTTTAAATTTCTTTTAATCTACTACTCTAAATGCTTGCTTTTCACAAAATACCCTTTTTATATTTTATTGATTAAATATAATTGTTATTACAAATAGATTCTTAGTTTGACGAGCTTGGTAATCTAACTTGGACATTGAATGCTTGATCTATGCTACTCATGCCTTTGCCGGTATGCCAATAAACACCTTGCATTTAACTGTCCTCCTATGCACTTGCTATATTTCCATTGTTGACTTTTCACGTGTAGTCATGACCATGTGTTAACGTCATTCTTCTTTACTGTGCATTGATTACCACATTTCCCATTCTTTTCCTTGCTATAACCCTTGAAGTTTTCACGTCCTTACTCTTTCTCTTTTAGGATGGCCACCAAGAAAGGCAAGGAGAAAGCTACTCCCAAATCAACAGCAAGGAGAGGAATAAAAAGAGCATTAGTGGCAGAGCCATCTTCAATTGCAGTTAAGCCCTCAACAAAAAGAATTAAGAGGATTCTAAAGGTCGATGAAAAAGAGAAAGCCTTTCCAGCAAAGGACACTGCGTGATTTCCTAACCGCTACTGTGAGCAGATGTTCCCCATCCTGGCAGAAAAGAGTTACAACAACGAATACCTTCTTATCCTTCCGCCCCGTATTGCTGAATTTGTTGAGCTGCGAATTGAGCGATGACACTGGGGATTCCTACAGAGACAGCCACGACAGGTTAATCTTTCTTGGGTAGTTGAGTTCTACTCCAATTTCCACCTGCCAACCCTGCAGTCTGTCTTTGTTCGTCAGAAGCAAATTTCCATTACAGAAGAGGCCATTCAACGAGCCTTAGATCTCCCCCTACTCCAGAAGAACTGGACGCATTTCAAGAAGCCGCACTCAAGCACCAGACATACCAATTTGACTGGGACGCTGTTCTCAGAATTATCGCACAACCTGGCAGCAGATGGATTTTTGGATACCATCGTTCCCGGTCTAAAGGGATATCGGCTTCCGCTCTTACCTTGGAGGCTCGTGTCTGGGCACAGATTATGTCCCATTATGTCTTTCTGAGCACTCATGAGTCCTCCTTTACTGCTGACATGGCCGTTCTACTATGGTGCATCCTTACAGACCAGCCTCTAAATCTACCAAGACATATTCGGAATGCCATGGGACACGTACAAATTACGGACAACCTACCTTTTCCCGCCTTGGTCTCAGATTTTGTCTCAGC
The DNA here is from genome assembly GCF_014773155.1 of Arachis stenosperma. NCBI lineage: Eukaryota > Viridiplantae > Streptophyta > Magnoliopsida > Fabales > Fabaceae > Arachis > Arachis stenosperma. The sequence goes on along the minus strand of NC_080380.1, from coordinate 116,201,396 downwards.
AACCGGAGTCTCCTACAGAGCTGGGGACACCAAGGCCATACTTCCATGGGATAATCAGTACGTCCCTAACAGGAAATTTCTCAGGCCACTAACAGCCACTACTAGCCAGTCCGCAGAACATGCTGCAGACATTCCTCCTTCAACACCACAAGCACCTTCAACAAGTAAGCTGCTCCATCAAATACTGGAGAGGTTGGACCGGCAAGACCAGAAACCAAAGTTACGAGAGCACCGCAACCAACGCCGATTCAAATACCTCAAGGAGCTACTCACAGGCAACCACAGACCTGACAAGGACCCAGACACTCCAAACTCCACTTCTTTTACGAGCACAGGGAGCCATGATGGTCCCGACTGTGGAGATACTGCTACCAGCCCACCTTTGTTCCTGACAGATGGCACCGAGGACGGTACAAAGCCTTAAGTGTAGGGAGGTCAGTCAGTACCTGACTTTCGGAGGTAATTTCTCTTCCCTAACACCAATTTATTTTTTTTTTTAGAATAGGATAGATTGCATAGTAATAGATTAATTGCATGCATGTTCTACTTGATTGAAAAGATAATAAGTTTCTTTTAAGACCCTATTTTTGAAAATTTTCACTAATTTAAATCAAAACATTTATGTTAACGTTGTTTGAAGTGTAATTGGAACATGGTTTTTGAGCTAAAGAACACACAACCCGTGAGACTTTGAGCCTAAATACATGGTTACATTATTTAACCATAAATACTTTTTTCTTGTGTGTTTATCTCTCTATGACTGTAATCTGAATTTTATTTTATCCTATATGTCCAATGTTAATGTGTTATATGCATGCATATGATTGAAGCCATTGTTTGTTTAGCTCACTTATCCCCAAATAAGCCTACCCTTTTAATTACCTTTGTTAGCCACTTTGAGCCGTTTTAATCCCATTTGTTCTACATTTTACCACATTACTAGCCTTAAGCAGAAAAATAATTAAATATCCCAATTGAATCTTTGGTTAGCTTAAGATAAAAATTGTGTATTAATTGAATATGGGAAGATTGTGGGAACAAAGTGTAATAAAGGAATGTGTCATGATAAAATAATGAAAATTTGGGAACCTACTCATGTAAAACTATAAAAGAAAATTAAAAATCTATGTGCATTGATAAGCTATGTTTATTTTCATTATAAAAAATAAAAAATAAAAAAATAAAAAAATGTTTTTTCTAGTAAATAAGGAGACAAAATTACCCCAATGATAAGTTGAAGTTCAACAATCAATGCACATGTGATAAAATTAAAATAAAGGTTGATGCATGAGTATGGAATGTGAAAAGGAAATTCTGGATAGTTAGGTATGAAACTTAAAGTTATATAGAATATACATATATGATTAGGTGAAGGCTTGAGTTAATTAAAGATTCATTTTATAAGCTCAGTTAGCCATATATACCCTTACCCTTACCTTAGCCCCATTACAACCTTGAAAAGACCTCATGATGTTTGCATTAGTACATTAAATGTTGTTGATTGGTTAGGTGAAGAAAAAAAATTAGAGAGCATGATTAGAGAAGGATAGAGTGATTACCCTATATACTAGAGAGATTAGAGTGCACACACACCATCAGTGAGGGTTCACTGCTTAATTCTATGTCCCCTGCTTTCACGAGCTGTCTTCTTACACATTTACCTGCTTTTACTGTGTGATTTGAACTAGTGGAATCTGCTCCATGTTTTGTCTTAGAGAACTTATTTATTTTTAATCAGATAGACAAAATCATATAGTTGCATTTATAGCTAGGTTACATTGCATTGCATGAGTTTTACATGTCCCTATTCATTTAGATTTATCTCCTTCAACTAAGCATGAGGACATGCTAATGTTTAAGTGTGAGGAGGTTGATAAACCATTATTTTATGATTTATATTGTGTTTAATTGAGTGGTTTTATCAAGTCTTCACCCACTTATTCATATGATTTGCATGTGTTTACAATTCCTTCCTAAAATTGTTCTATGATTGACAACTTGCTTCCTAAAGATCTTTTAATTGTATATTCTTATTCTCCCTTATACCATTCGATGCCGTGATCTGTGTGTTGAGTGTTTCAGGCTTCATAGGGCAGGAATGGCTTAGAGAATGGAGAGGAAGCTTACAAAAATGGAAGGAACACAAGAAATTGAGGAGATGACCAGCGAGAAGTGACGCAGGCGCATGGCTCATGCGACCGCGCAAAATGGAAAATTCCACAGCAACGCGAACGCGTGCCTGACGCGAACGCGTGCCTGACGCGAACGCGTGGATTGGAAGCTACACGAGTGACGCGAATGCGTGGACGACGCGCACACGTGGCACGGAAAACGCTGAGTGACGCGAACGCGTGGACGACTGATAAACCACTATTTTATGGTTTATCTTGTGCTCAATTGAGTGGTTTTTATCAACTCTTTACTCACTTATTCATACAATTCGCATGTTTTACATTTTCCTTCGTGATTTTATGCTATGATTGAAAACATGCTTCTTTGATCTTATATTTGCTTATTATTAATCCTCTCTTATTACCATTAGATGCCTTGATATGTGTGTTAAGTGTTTTCAGATATTATAAGTCAGCAATGGCTCAGAGGATGGAAAGGAAGCATGCAAAAGTGAAAGGAATGCAAGAAGTTGGAGAAACTGCTAAGCTGTCCAGCCTGACCTCTTCGCACTCAAACGGCTATAACTTTAGCTACAGAGTTCCAAACGACGCGGTTCCAGTTGCGTTGGAAAGCTAACGTCCGGGGCTTCGATTTGATATATAATTTGCCATAGTTGCTCCGACGCCAGGTGATGCGAACGCGTGGGTCACACGGACGCGTGACCTGGCCAACACCCAATCCGCACGGTCGCGTCACTTTTCCGCGACCTGTACGGACCAGAAAGCGCTGGAAGTGATTTCTGGGCTGTTTCTGACCCAGTGTTCAGCCCAGAGAACACAGATTAGAGGCTATAAAGTAGGGGAATGCATCCATTCATAAGGATGCCTCTCATAATTTACTTTTCATGTTTTAAATATAGTTTTGGAGAGAGAGGTTCTCTCCTCTCTCTCTCTCTCTTAGGATTTAGGTAGTGTTTTTAGAAATTAGGATTTAGGACTTCTCTTAGCTTTCTAGAGTGACTCTCGATCCCAGGTTTAATATTCCTTTTTACTATTTAATTTCTCTTTTATATTTTGATTACTCTGAAGCTTTTATTATGTTTGATTGATGTTGCACAATTGGCTGTTGATGACATTTTTATTTAATGATATTTGAGATATTTCAGTTTACTATTGCTCTCTTTGATTTATGTTATTGATACTTCCCATCTGAGGATATTTTCATTCCAGCAATTTTACTTTTTTCCCCTTTTGGTTCTGATTAAGAATTTAGTAACTCAACAGTTGTTGAACTCAACATAATTAATAATCGTTATCTTGCTAATTGAGCTGAACCTAAATAATCACTACCTTTTCTTAGGAAATAATTAGGATTCAAAGGTCAATTTAATTAGTCCCTTGACTTTTCTTTGCCCTGGTAAAGGTTGACCAAGTGGAGTTTAGATACAACTTTTATTATAGTTGAGAGAGATAACTAAGTTAGACCTCTAAATTTCCTTATCTTGCCAAAAGTTGTTTTACAGTTATTTATTTATTTTTAATTGCCATTTACTTTACTTGTCATTTAAATCACTTGCTTCTCACCTTCTAAACCCCGAATTCACAACCTTTATAGCCAATAATAAGAACATACTTCTTTGCAGTTCCTTGAGAAGACGACCCGAGGTTTGAATACTCGGTTAACAATTTTTAAAGGGGTTTGTTACTTGTGACACCCAAAACGTTTGTATGAAAGGACTTTTGAAGGTTTAGAAACTATACTTGCAACGAGGATTTATCCGCAAATTTCTAGACCACGCAAAAGTCCTCTCATCAAAATGGCGCCATTGCCGGGGAACTGCTAACGTGTGCCTTATTATTGGTTATTATAAATATTTTTCTTTTGCTTGTTTATTTATTTTCGTTTTTCCTTTTATCTTTATTTGCTACTATGAACTCTCACCCCTCTCGCTTTGAGTTTGGTTCTAATATTGTTAAAGGAAATAGAAGTTACAGCAGGAATGTGCATCAAGGTCAGACCAATCAAGGATGGATGGAACCAAGAGGATCTAATCAACCCTTTTGGCAGCAACACCCTCCAAGATATCCTGGACAAAGACCATTCTACCGTGCATACCCAGCTGAAAGACATGGTGGACAACCTTGTAATTACCAACAAGCCCCACCCCGTGCATACGAACCGTCCTTTCAACATAACCTCGAACCACCACACTCACAAGCTTCTCTTCACCATTCGCCATCATATGATCCTTCCTTACCCCAATACCAATCCAATCGTTCCCAGTCATCACTACTTCCCTATGTATCGTGTCTAAGTCCAGCAAACCGCGAAGCAGAGGATCACCTAAAAGAAACAATAACTAAATTTCAAACAACCATTCAACAACTGGAGCACGCACTAATCCAATGGGCCACTAAACGCTCAAATATACAAGGATCAACTACAGCTCCATGTGGACAACCCGATGAAGAGCGTAGCACGAAAGAAATACTAGAGACTCCAGTGGACAAGGCAGAGAATGAATTTGTACTAGAACAATTAGAAGAGGCTGTCTTTGTTCAAGAAGAAGAGTTGGTTGAAGATCTAGGTGATGCTGAACTTCCTTGAGAATCCAGAATTGAGGAAAACTCCGTCCAGGATGCTACAGTTGATGCTAAGGAAGATACTGTACAATCTCCAAGGCAAGTCGTTTATGAGGAATCAGACGAAATAATCCAAGAAGCAAATTCCCTTGATGGTGATATTCACAAGTCTAGCTCTCTTGGTGATGAACTTGCGTCCGCAAGTGAATTCTCTAAGATCGAAGAATCTTCCCCAAGTGAATATGAAGATGATACGGAGGTAGATTTCTCTCAACCTCCAATCTATGAATTGAGTGATGAGGAAGACACGGAAGACTTTGACCAGGACACAGATACAATTGAAGTTCTTTGCAAAGAAGTGGAGGAATTCACAGAAGAGCATAAGGGAGTAGAACTTACAGAACCACCAGAAACACCTATCCCAAGGCCACTACCACCTAATACAAGCTTCAAGTGGGTACATTCCTTAACTTATGACTTTACTTATTCACTTGAATATGGTTTACTTGAAACAGATGGCCAGCTTAGAGCTCTCTGCGGCTTTAAGAGTAAAAGGGAAATGGCTCGTACTCAGAGCTGGTGCACAAGGTTCAATAAGGTTCCACGCTTCACCTCGAAGTACACGGATTGGTATCATACTCAATTGCATGGATCACGGAGAATGTTTGGTCACCACGGTGAGATTCTACTTTTTAAACCGCCCGGATGAAGACATGTAGATCAAGACGGAGGCGGATTTAAAAGCAAGGCTTGGAATCCTAGAGTTTATTCTGACATTTATCACCCCGGAAACCTAAAAATCTGTTTGAAGCTGTTCAGAAGCTTCACATGCCTAGTTTGGGACCCCGGAGGCTATTGGCATTCCAAGCACTGGTGGAGATTTTTGGACGAATTTAAACATAAGCCACCCTAACCGGAAGCTCCTCCAATGTCCAACTTAAGGACTCTAACTAAAAGTGCTAGGTGGGAGACAACCCACCATGGTATGGTCGTTTCTTTTTTAGTTTATTTCATCATTATTTGTTTTTATTTTTATTTCCTTTTCATTTTACTTTAGTAAACCTGGAATCATGCATAGCACTCATATTAATCACTGCATTCTGCATTGTTCATGCATTTAAAAAAAAATTTCGCTACGCAACGCGATCGCATCAGCGACGCGTCCGCGTCGCCTGGAGAGAAAGGAAAATTAAAAGTGAACAGAGAGTCACGCTGGAGCGTGGCTGGAGGCGTGCTAATGGCACATATCGACCCACGCGACCGCGTCGCTGACGCGTCCGCATCGAATGGGAAGTATGGCCTCCCACGCGACCGCGTGCCCCACGCGGCCGCGTGCCCCACGCGGCCGCGTGCCCTGCATTTTCGACGTAAAAGGGTGCACAATGCCATATTGTGCGAGAGTGGTGCTGGATTGGTGCTGGAAGCACAATCCTTGTCACGAGACCGCGTTACCGACGCGGCCGCGTCAATTATTTTCTGACGCACACTCACGCGATCGCGTGACCCACGCGATCGCGTCACCCAATTTTAGCAATTAAATTGAATCGAACAGAGAGTTATGCTGGAGCGAGGCTGCACTCGTGCCAGCAGCGCAACACGGGTCACGCGACCGCATGACTGACGCGATCGCGTCGTCTTACCTGACGCGTACCCACGCGAACGCGTGTCTTCCGCGGCCGCGCGCATGCGCCGCACAGCTCACCCTAAAATTGCCACATATCTTATCTTTCTCTCCTCCAAATCCTAATTTTTCTTCTCCTTTCTTATTTACTTCCTCTTCCCTTCTTTCCCTTCTCATTCTTCTTTCTCTTTTTATTTTATTTTTATTTATTTGCATATTTCATTCATTACATTTTAATTTTGTGCACATTTTTATTTTTCCATTGGTGTTAAAAATTTTTCTTATTCAACTGTTGCTTCTTTTCTTTAATTTATTTTGGTAACTTGTATTACACTGTGGAATGATATTAATTGTATGCCAATGCCAATCTTTTATGATACTTCCACTACCCACACTCCTCCCCTATGTTACAAATTTTGTACCACTGGCATGCCATGGCTTCTATTATTTTCTCACATACATGTTGAAGCTTCCATGTAAATGAGACCATTATCATTTGGCATTACTCAACCCATATTTCATTTACTTTCTATCTTTATTTTTGGGTTACTTTTCTTTCCTTTTTCTTTCAGGATGGCCACCCGGAAGGGAAGCGGAAGACGTTTACATGGGGAGACAGACAAGTCCATCTGCAAAATCTTGAAGAAAAGCTTCAGTTGGAACAACCCGTCCACCTGCACATCTCAGCATGCACCGAGGACGGTGCAATCTTTAAGTGTGGGGAGGTCGATACCGATCTCCGTGGGTTAGTACTTTCTTTTCAACACCAATAATCTTATTTTCTTTATTTGTTCATTGTTGCATCTGCATATTTGATTGCATATTTATTTGATGATTTTGTGCATTTAGTTACTACTTGGTTAAAATAATAAATTTCTTTTAAGATCCTATTTTTGAAAATTTTCACTAATTTAAATTAAAAATTTTTATGTTAAAAATTTGTTTGAAGTTGTAATTGGAACATGAATTATAGCTAAAGAACACACAACCTGTGAGACTTTGAGCTTATTTACATGGTTACATTATTTAACCATAATTATTTTTGTGTGTTTCTTTCTCTAGAATTGCAATCTCTGCTTTGTTCCATTCTGTATGTCCATATTTAATATATCTACATGCTTGCATATGATTGAGGCCATTGTTTGATTCTAACTTACTTATCCCAAAATTAGCCTACCTTTTACATCACTCTTGTTAGCCCCCTTGAGCCTTTAATTCCCTTTTATTCTATAAATCACAACACTAGCCTTAAGCAGAAAAACAAATTTAAAATCCCAAGTTGAATCCTTGGTTAGCTTAAGATAGAAGTTGTGTAATTGTTTAAGTGTGGGAAACCTATTAGGAACATGGATGATAAAAACAAAGGGTAGGAAGTTGAAAAGAATAAAATAATTCAAAATAAAATTTTTGGGAAGCATGCTCATGTGAAGTCAAAATAATTAAATTACCATGTGCATTGAAAAAAAATATATTAAATAAGGGGATACAACAACAAAAAAAGTAATATTACCCCCAATGCAAAATAAAAAAGGATCAATGCACATGGGACGAAATTCAAAATTAAATTTGATACATGAGCATGTAATACAAAAGTAGGAAAAATTATGGAAAGCTAAGTATAATTTTAAATTTTTTTATAGTATGTATATGTTAGGTGAGATCTTAGACTACTCAAGGATTCACTTCACTAGCTCACTTAGCCTTATATATATATACCTTCACCCTTACCTTGGCCCCATTACAACCTTGAAAAGACCTCATGATGTTTGTATTGGTACATTAAATATTTGTTGATTGGTTAGATGAAGAACAAAGTTTAGAAAGCATGACTAGAGAAGAATAGAGAGTTTGACCCTAGACACTTGAGAGTTAGAGTGATATACACTACCAGTGAGGGTTCAATGCTTGATTCTATGTTCCCTGCTTTCATGAGCTATCTTCTCACAAGTTTACCTGTCCTTATTTTATATGATTTGAATTAGTGGGATTTGAATTATTTTTGTCTTGGAGAACTTATTTACTCTTAACCAAGTAGGTAAAAACATTTAGCATGTAGTTGCATTCATAGGTTGCATTTCATACATTTCACCATTCCTCTTCATCTCTTTATAGTTTCTCTTGAGTTTAGCATGAGGACATGCTATTGTTTAAGTGTGGGGAGGTTGATAAACCACCATTTTATAGTTTATCTTGTGCTCAATTGAGTGGTTTTTATCAACTCTTTACTCACTTATTCATACAATTCGCATGTTTTACATTTTCCTTCGTGATTTTATGCTATGATTGAAAACATGCTTCTTTGATCTTATATTTGCTTATTATTAATCATCTCTTATTACCATTAGATGCCTTGATATGTGTGTTAAGTGTTTTCAAATATTATAAGGCAGGAATGGCTCAGAGGATGGAAAGGAAGCATGCAAAAGTGAAAGGAATGCAAGAAGTTGGAGAAACTGCTAAGCTGTCCAGCCTGACCTCTTCGCACTCAAACGGCTATAACTTTAGCTACAAAGGTCCAAACGACGCAGTTCCAGTTGCGTTCGAAAGCTAACGTCTGGGGCTTCGATTTGATATATAATTTGCTATAGTTGCCCCGACGCCAGGCGATGCGAACGCGTAGATCACGCGGACGCGTGACCTGGCCAACCCCAATCCGCGTGGTCGCGTGGACGACGCGGCCGCGTCACTTTTCCGCGACCTGTACGGACCAGAAAGTGCTGGAAGTAATTTCTGAGCTGTTTCTGACCCAGTCTTCGGCCCAAAGAACACAAATTAGAGGCTATAAAGTGGGGGAATGCATCCATTCATAAGGATGCCTCTCATAATTTACTTTTCATGTTTTAAATGTAGTTTTGGAGAGAGAGGTTCTCTCCTCTCTCTCTCTCTCTTAGGATTTAGGTAGTGTTTTTAGAAATTAGGATTTAGGACTTCTCTTAGCTTTCTAGAGTGACTCTCGATCCCAAGTTTAATATTCCTTTTTACTATTTAATTTCTCTTTTATATTTTGATTACTCTGAAGCTTTTATTATGTTTGATTGATGTTGCACAATTGGCTGTTGATGACATTTTTATTTAATGATATTTGAGATATTTCAGTTTACTATTGCTCTCTTTGATTTATGTTATTGATACTTCCCATCTGAGGATATTTTCATTCTAGCAATTTTACTTTTTTTCCCCTTTTGATTCTGATTAAGAATTTAGTAACTCAACAGTTGTTGAACTCAACGTAATTAATAATCGTTATCTTGCTAATTGAGCTGAACCTAAATAATCCCAACCTTTTCTTAGGAAATAATTAGGATTCAAAGGTCAATTTAATTAGTCCCTTGACTTTCCTTTGCCCTGGTAAAGGTTGACCAAGTGGAGTTTAGATACAACTTTTATTATAGTTGAGAGAGATAACTAAGTTAGACCTCTAAATTTCCTTATCTTGCCAAAAGTTGTTTTACAGTTATTTATTTATTTTTAATTGCCATTTACTTTACTTGTCATTTAAATCACTTGCTTCTCACCTTCTAAACCCCGAATTCACAACCTTTATAGCCAATAATAAGAACATACTTCTTTGCAGTTCCTTGAGAAGATGACCCGAGGTTTGAATACTCGGTTAACAATTTTTAAAGGGGTTTGTTACTTGTGACACCCAAAACGTTTGTATGAAAGGACTTTTGAAGGTTTAGAAACTATACTTGCAACGAGGATTTATCCGCAAATTTCTAGACCACGCAAAAGTCCTCTCATCAACGACGCGGCCGCGTGACGTGCGCGATCTGCAGAATTACAGAAGTCGCTGGCATAGATTCTGGGCCGCGTTTTAACCCAGTTTTTTGCCCAGAAATACAGATTAGAGCCAGGGAATATGCAAAGACGAGAGAACAATTCATTTCGCATAATTTTTAGTTTTAGATCTGATTTCTACTCCTCCTCTAGATTTTTCTACATACATACATAATTTAGGATTTGAAGATTTTGGCTTTGGCTATTGAGAAGAGTCTACCTCCGGAACTGGTAATTCTAGTTTGTTTACCTACTTTTCATTTACTCTTCCATATTCTTAATTTGTCCAGAGTTGACATTGGATTACTTTTAGAGTTCATTAATACAAGACTATATTTATTTTTAATTGATCTCTTTGATTATTATTTATCATGTCTCTTTTTATTTTCCCTCTCAATTTTGTGAAGTCTATATTTATGATAATGGAGTAGTTGCCCAACTTGATTGGGAGTTTATTAAAAGGAGAACCTTGAGTTAGAATACTCAATAGTTCAATTGTAATTGGTTCGTTGTTGGTTGACTTGTTAGTCACTAACTCTAATCCTTCCCAAGGGAGAGGATTAAGACTTGTGAATAGAAGTTGACTTTTAACTTGACTTTCCTTCATTTGTTGAGGGTCAACTAAGTAGAAACAACTACTAATTATTAATTAATTTTGAGAAAATTCCAACAAGGATAGAACTTCTGATTAATCTTCTCCCGGTCAAGATTTTTATTTAAATTACATAAATTCTCTAATTTAATTTTCTGTTCATCAAACTAAAAATCATTTTGAAAAACCTCTGATTAGTGAAATAGCACATCTTCCTGCAACTCGTTGGGAGACGACCTGGGACTCATACTCCCAGTAATTAATTTATAAAATTTGTGACAACTCTTTTTCTAAATTGACAAGTGAATTTTTGCTGGTTATGAACTGTACTTGCAACGCCATTTTTCTTAATAATTCTTAATCTGCTAATTTTCGCCAAGTCAAACCTATACACTTTTGGACCACAATTATAGCGGTAAAAACCGGGCCATTAACATTATATTACCTTGATACCTTCTTATGAGCTAGCATGTGAAAATATCTAAATTTCTAAGACTCCAACCATTATTTGACATCGTAAAATTCACTTAGAAAAATATAACAAGAACCAACTCTTCTCTAAACTTAAAGCATAACCATAATCAATACTAATATTGTCTAATAACACCAAATATTTAAATCAATACAAATAACACAATATTATGCATTAATTAGTCTAAAATCTCATGTATTTTAAACATAAAACATTAACTTATAGTCTTATAATAACTAATAACACAAAATATTAAAGTTTACAATACTTAAATTCCACATAAGAATAGCCATCATCCATCACTAATACACAAAATATTAATTGTGTATGATGACCGGGCCACCGAACCGATTTCGGGTGACCCGAGTCATGACCCGTATCCGACCCGAAATAATGACTATGTCTATTTTTGAGACCCTTACCTGGCCCTAAACTCGGTGAAATTACACCAAATTAGTCCCTAAAGTGTTCAGGGCTGGACCGGATCTTCGGGCCGGGCCGAGCCATGCACACACCTACCTGCAAGTTTTCTCCTTCCTTTTGCAAAGAATACGAATCTCTCTTGTAAACCCCAATCACCTCCATCAAACTGCATCTCCTAGTATGCCCAAACAAAATTAAAAGAATTCCACTCACCCAACTGCAGAAATATGTCAAAAAAAAGGTGAAACAAAAAAATTAGATCAAAAATCATAACCGATAACAAATTCAGAAAAATAAATCCTAAGGAAATAACAATCAGAAACATAAAAAATTCAAAGAACATAAAATAACAAGAGGCTTTCATATGTTCCGAAATTCAACAAAAGAGGGAGGATTTAGAACTTCAAAACGCGACGAAGATGAAGAGAAGTGGCAGAGGCAGAATAGAGCCATTTTTCCCAAATCCCGAATAGCAGCTTCCCTGTTTTCTATTCCATTTATGTTCCTCTTCACGGCGGACCTGGGCAACAGCGGCTCCACCCACGGCGACAGCAACGGCGCGAAGCAGCGCCCCTCTTTCTCTTATTTGCAGCGAGTTTGATGGCGATGACAAGGCACAGCGGCGGCGATAAACCCTAATGGCAGCAGCGACGGATCAGAGGCGCTCCTTAATACATTTTTTTTTACAAATGTTTCATTTTCTTGTATTGAATGTTGGTGGTGGTTGATACTGTTGGTAATGGTTGGCAGAATTGGATAGCAGTGAGAGGGAGAGGCGCTGCCGGAGAGAATGTGGTGGCGAGACTGATGGAGTGGCGGGAAGGAGAAGGTTAGAGAGTGGAAGAAGAAAGGGGTGAGAGAGAGAGAGAGACGGATTGAGGACGCGGCGGTGGGGCTGACGGAGCGGCAGGGAGGGAGAGGGTTAGAGAGAGTGGGAGAAGAAAGGGTAGAGAGAGAGATATTCAAAATGAAGGGAGAGAGCGTTCGCGCTTTGAATTTAGGGAAAAATTATTGTCGAAAAAATTCGACAGTACAGAATGCAGCGTTCTCACTAAATGGGTTTACCGGCAGATTGTCTGACGGTAAATCCAATACTAACTTACGCACCTATTTTTTTTTCTAATTATTACCGGCGGATTTACCGTCAGAAATGTAAATCGGCCGGTAATAATTTAACTTGATGAATTCGACGTCTTTAGCACCAGTAAATTTTTGCTACTTTGCAACACTAAATCTGATGGTGCTCAGTATTTTTCTTGTAGTGTAGACCAAATTTATCTTTTGCAGTGAGTAAAATTAGTCAATTTATGCATAATCCATTGCTGGCACATTGAAAGGCAGTGAAGAGAGTTCTTAGATATGTGCAAAGCACCAAGCATCGTGGTCTGGTTCTACATAAGAGTGATGCCATGAGGTTGTATGGTTTTTCTGGCTCAGATTGGACAATAGACGCTAAGGATCGCAGGTTAGTGTTAGGTTACTGTGTGTACCTTGGTGCTAATTGGATTTCTTAGTCTTGTAGCAAACAAGTAACTATTTAAGATTTTATACTGAAATTAAGTTTCGGAGCCTGACATCTTGTGAAGCATAAATAGAATGGTTGCAGAATTTGCTTAATGAATAAGATGTAAAGTTGAATACTCCACCAACAATTTACTGTGGCAACCTTAGCACTGTATTACTTATGGCAAATCTTATCTTACACAGTAAGACAAAATATTTTCAGCTTGAGGTTCAGTTGATTTGAAACAAAATTCAGAAGAAGATGCTTCATGTTGTCCATGTCCCAGGAACTGATCAAGTGGCAGATTTGTTGACTAAACCTCTCACAGCAACAACATTTGAAAGGTTGAGGTCCAAATTGAGAGTTATTCCTAGGCCAACTATTAATTTGAGGGAGGTGTTAGTACACAGCATAATTGCTTGACTCCAAAACAAGAAAATCAAGGCTGATCAGTAAAGATTGGTTAGAAAATGGTTTGATTAGTTACAGCTTTATTAGGTTTAGCTCTTTGAAGTCCAACTATATAAATGATTAGTTGCTGAGCCTTATGTGGATCTTTAGTCATTCATTCTAATTCAGATTACTTCCGCAGTAAATTACTGCAGAACATTTTTCATCCATTCTCTGTTCTGATTTCTTTACTTTCTTTCTTCTAATTCTCTCATCACAAAGTACTCATCATACATTGTAAAACCCTTACAGCTTGAACATTAAATAGATCATAGAGTAAAATATAGTTGAAGTTATTTTTACTGCATATTCAAACGAAAATACTTCCAAAATGAGATACTCCACTTTACATTATGTTCACATTTACATCTATTATAAATAGTCGATTCCTTTTATTTGGAAATAAAAGAACAAAAATTAGGGAACGCCTCCGGGAGGAGGAGGTGGTGGTAGGGGTGGGGGGCGGCGAGGTAGGGAGCGAGGAGGCGGCGAAAACATTTGACCAGAATTTCTCACTCTTGGATGTTCATAGTAGCCGAGAATAGTATAGATGGTCTGCATAAGAGCGTAAAGAGATATCATTCCAATGAGAAGGTTGTAACCGCGCAACACAAGCCGGTCAAAGTGGCGAAATACCGTTGGGATCCAAGAATGGCGCAGTATTATGGAGTATTTTTTTATGCCGAGGCAACATGTGCCGCGATAGGAGTTAATCACGCTAACCATTTCCCAGTAAGGAGAATCACTTGCCTTGTCAGAATCAACTCCATGGACGATGGAACGGAAGAACTCCAACAATTTGCGGTTGCCCAAGTCCAAGTGATCCACTATCACTTGTTTATCTTTGAGAAGCTGAACATCGTTTTCGCAACACATTAAGCCGTTGAAAAATAATGCAGCCCAAGTACACTTGTGTTTGCAGCTGAATCCGGTATGGCCTTGCTCCCAAGCAATGAGATTCCGCCACGTCACTTCTGTTGATTTTGTGATGTGAAGCTGTGGAATTTCCAGAGTTCCATTGGTCTTCTGAAATTTTATGTTAAAGTTGAAGCCCCTTATTTCATTTGGTCCTTGAGTTGGGTTCTCATGCTTTTCCTCGTTACCTATAGGTGCAGGTAATCAAACTTAATAAATTGCGTGTAAAAAGTTTAAAACTAATTAAAATTAGGTACATGCTATGTGACTAGTATGATTATAAATTTTCATAATATTTAAAAAGCATTACTACAATTAGAGTAATTTTTTAATATTTAAAATAATTGTTAATTTAAAAAATAAAAGCAAAAAATGTTACAAAAATACACTAAAAATTTGTTTTTAATTTTAGTAAAAAAATTGTTAAAGTTGTATAGTCACAGTAACCACATTAACAACTACTATAAACTCTATCTATTATGTAATTAAATACAAAAGGAATGGTAGTGGTATAACTTAAGCTATAACATCTAAATTATTTGATTTATATATCAAATATGGTTAAAATTAGTCACTAAAATTAATTATTAGTGTAAAATATATATAAAATATAAAATATATACTAAAAATAAATAAAAATATTATTTGCATACTAAAATCAGCCACCATGTATTTGCGTATAAATATATGTATAGTTTAATTTATATTTTGTATTTTAATGTGTATTCTATACAGATAAATAATTTTAGTAATTGATTTTGGTATACACCTAATATGATTAAAAAATAAATTAAATTACACAAATAAATGATTAATTTTAGTATGCGAGTAACATTTTTGATATCCAATAATAAAGACCAAGATCATCACAAAAAAATTAAAAAATAAAAAATAAAACTTACTGTGTATAGTTTTGATTATTGTAACCCCAGCAGCTGCAAGAATGGGAGCACATCGATTGAGTTGAGCATAGGAAGTAAGCTGCTGAACATTGCTGGCAGCATCGGTGGTCTCTTCTCTTATCCCCTTCGCATCTTCCACATCATACCCACAATCGGAAGCACAATTGGCACAGGTATTCAATACCTTTTGGAAGTTAACAGATTTAATACTGTTGATCGGATTACAACACCTGTATGTTCATAGGATGTTCTCTTCAGACTCAAACTTGTCTTAATTATAAATTATAACAAGTTTTAAAAAATTGTAATTATTCCGGGCCGCTCAACTTTAGTTCATATGTAATTATTAGACCTTAGATACCTTTCAAAAAATAATATGCAGTCGGACATTTTGAAATTGTAAAACGGAATAAAAATGGACCTCTGCTCGTTTCTCTGATCCTGTTGCTCTCCTTCCTCTTCTTCACTATCTTCAGAGATGTAGGAGTGGATAAGTTCAAGAAAGTGACGAGACGCAACACCAGGGTTAAAGTCCGGCCTGAATCTTTCGTCCGGGATGTAGCCAAAGAAATTCAGTGCCAAACTTTCAATTGAAATATCATCCTCAACTAGAATTATTTCAGACAACTTATGGAGAATGATAAGCGGTATTTGGTTCTCCAACACCAACAAATCAGTCACTACCTCCCCTGTTCTCTTTACTTCGCCATCCGGGTTGGGAGGCGCCAACCGGCTTTTAAGTTTTTCATTGAATTCCTTTGAAGAACTAATGAGAAGCTCAAGCAAGAAACCAGCGTCAGACAACATGATATTCGCAAGGTCGTTCCATTCCATCTTCAGATCATCTGCATAGTTTGCGCGAACTTCTTTCTCCAACTTCAAAATGGCCTCCATGCATTCTTGAAGCTTTATTTTTGCTGGTTTGTTTGGTCCCCGATGAAGAAGAGATTGCATGGAGTGCAATTTGATGTTTTGCCATTTCATTAGGTCCCTTCTAGCTCCCTTGTAACGAGGGCCGATGGAAATGGTCTTTGGCATGAAAGCGTTCTTGTTACCTTCACGGAGTTTTCTTGGGACATTAGAAATTCCAATTGGCTCAGAGTGTGCTTGGAAACTGCCTAGTAAT
The DNA here is from genome assembly GCF_014773155.1 of Arachis stenosperma. Lineage (NCBI taxonomy): Eukaryota > Viridiplantae > Streptophyta > Magnoliopsida > Fabales > Fabaceae > Arachis > Arachis stenosperma. Next base: position 116,184,917 of record NC_080380.1, on the reverse strand, counting down.
GCTTTCGACGCCGATTCCTTCCATCCATTCAAGTCGCCGTCTTCCATTCCATTGTTAGGAACATCATTTGCCGCCATTTCCTAAAACAAATTCGTTAATTGGCTACCTGCCTTGATGAGAGTTGCATTGTTATTCTATTCAAATTTAATTTCTTCATAATGCTTATGCCACCCACACAGAGGTATATACTAAACTCACTCATTAAAATTAATTTCTAATATAAAATATATATTAAAAATAAATTTAATAACATATATATTTATTCACAAATATATAATAAATGATTTTAATATTCTACTCTTCCATGCATATGGACCTTAGCTTATTATTTCAACCACAGCTATCTTGGATAGCTATATTTGTAAAGAAAAAAAATTAGAAATTTAAAATTTAAAACTTAAAAAAAAACGAAAATGATAGCATGATGGTCGACGTTAACAAGTGCCTGGTCAACAGTGGTGGTAAATTGCTGGTGGTGGTGAATAAAATTATAGTGTAGGAGGAAGGAGCAAAAAGTGAAAAAGAGCAATTTAAATAAAAATAATTAGTTTATTGGTTGAAATTAATAGGTATAAAAATTATTTTAATTTATGAATTGTCAAAATAATAATAATAATGATACATCCAATTGAAATAAATTAACTGCCATAGAGTAAGGTCACAAATTAACATGTATCAGTTAATTAGAGAAAAAATGTGAAAGAGTGTTTGCTATTTTATATAATATAATTTATTTCGTTTATAATAAAAATGAGATAGATATATTTGTATCTTGTATGTAATATAAATGAGGTATGATCACACAAAATTTAGCATATTATTGACCAACTAAAAAGAGTGTTTATATTATGCTTTTTAGTTTAGAAGGTAAAATCAATATATTTTTTTAATTTAAATCATAGAATTTTTTGTAATTTAAAAATTTTAATTGTTAAATTTTTCTATAAAGTAGTTTCTAATCAAATAAGAAATTAAAAAATTAACTCAAATCGATCCAAATCGTACTGTAAATACATTTTTATTATTTTGAGAAAATTATATTTTTATATTTACAAATATAATGTAAACAATATATATATATATATATATATATATATATAATAAAATAAATAGATATGTAATAAAAAAATATTACATATAGCTCATTTTCAAATGAGATAAAGACAAATTAGCGTGATTTATCTCATTTAAACAAGATATATAACTACTTTTTTCAATTTTATTATAAACAAAATGTACAATAGAAGTAAAAGCTTAATTATTTTATAAATTATATATATTGATAAATAAAATATCTAATTTATTTAGTTATAAAAAATCCATAAAAAACAGAATGTGAATTATATTATTTATATTAGTATTTATTTTTATTTAGTTTTTAATAAATATATTATAAAATACTTTATACTGAAATGTTTTTATTATTAATTATGAAATGACTAAAATATTTTTTAATTTATAAATATTAAATTATCCTTTGTAACTTTCTCGCCAACATAATAGTTAATTTTTAAAAAGTGATCTTCTAATATTAATTTTTAATTCTATTATAAATAAAAAATTTGATTTTAAAATGACTAAAATTCTAAAAAATTATTTTAATCCTTTAAAAAATTAACAAATAAAAGGTAATTTTGTTTTTTTTTTCGGTATGAGTTAAATGATATTGTTGTAAGAAAATTAAAAATAGTTTAGTCATTTTTTAAATTAATTAAAAAATATTTTAGTCATTCTAGAATTAATGGTGAGGATATTTTGATATATTATATAATAATTTTAAAAAAATAAATAAAAAATATTAATGAAAATAATATAGTCTATATATTGCATTTTAATTAGTCCACGTTGTATTTGTACGTACTAATTTTTCGCTATACAGAGCAAATACCTTGCTGTTTTAAAAATATTAAAAAATATTAATTTATTAAATAATATTACACATTTAAATTTTTTATAAACTAAGCCTAATAAAATTAAACAATAAAATTTAAAATAATACTAATTATAACTGATTTTTATTATGTTAAACCAATTTAATTAAATTTAATTAACAAAAATACTTAAATATGTAGTACTATTATAATAATTTGTATAACTTATGAAGTGACGGTATAATAATATTAAAATAAAAAAAATAATATTACATGACTAAAAAATATTATTATTTTTTATTAATATTTAGTCAATAATAATTTGTATTTATATTTATCAAAATTTTATACACATAAATCAATATAATTTACATTCATATATTTTTTAGATTTTACATCCATAAATTAGTAAAAATACTAAAAAGTCTCTAACCGAAGAATTTCTGATAAAAAATGTATATAAAAGAAGAGGAATGCTAGGAGACCAGCAATTTTGGTGTTTTGTAACCATCAATTGGCCATCAATAGTATTTTTAATGGTGTGAAATTACATCTAATAGTGGAAGATCACTCACTTTTATTTTGATGGTTAAGTGCTGGTCAGAAAACACAAAAGTTGCTGGCTCCTTAGACTTTTCCAAACTATATAAATATTAGTTAGGACCTGTGGTCTTCTCAACTAATGGATCGAGCGTTGTGTATTGGGAACGATTTCGTCTCCCTGCGAACGGGCAGTCGAGCACCACGCAAGTGCGACCTGTAAAACACTCTTAAAAGTTTTAAGTTAGAAGTTTATATTAGAATGATGTCAATAGTTTAGTGTAAGTTTATCAAATCTGAAGGGCTTAGAACCATTTCAGTGTTGATAATTGATTGAGCGATAAAACTATATAGTCAATGAATTATGATAATGGCTATATCTAATGATTATACGATTTAGAAGATTGTTCATTTGAACGAGGGTCTATTACATACCTAGCCCTGTAGAAGAGGATTGCAGAACAAAAGAGTAGAGTAGCAAGGATAGAATGAAGATAGTTGCAGAAAGGATATATGAAAGCCATATGTGCTAGAGCAACAAGCTATTCCCTTTTATAGGAAGAGGTGATGATGGTCTTGTAACAACCATTCAGAAACGACATCATTATTGCCACCTTTAATTTCATAAACTCACTATGTATGAGAATGTTTTATAAATTAAAATATTGATATATTAAATAATTTATTTTATGTTGTTTAAAATATTCAACCATATTTGTCTCACCTCGTTCTTTCTTTCTTTTTATCACTTACATAACAATATGTTTCTAAACTTGCTTTATCATTTTGTAAACTTGAGTCAAACTTTAGTTTAGGTGAGTCTGATTTATATCCGTAAATAATATATAGTTAATGTATTGGGTGGTAAATGGGTCTGAATTTGTTGGGTCCATTCGCGTAATCCGTCAAAAAAACCGGGTCGGTTGGAAATTGAAATCATCACATTTCGAAAGTCTAATATACACTATTTAAATTATGGATTTTGACGGACTTTGGCGGGCCGGAAGAGCCTGACTGGTTTTAGTGGTTTTTTTGCTAATATTTATTTTGTTTTAAAAAATTTAATTTACAATTATATTTATTACATATTTATAATTATAAATATTTTAATATTTGTAAATTTAAAAATTATAATTTTTTATATTTTTAGAAATTATATATATTATTTAATATTTAATAATAAAAAAAATTTGCCTACTAATCTGCCAGCCTGCCGTTAAGTGGAGGCAGAGTGAGATTTCAAAACCGTCTTATTAGATAGGATAGGGTGTGCAAATTCGCCAGAAAACAGATTTTTGACGAGCTGGAATAAGACGGGTGAACTTTTTCACTTGTCACTCCTATTTAGGCATGTTACTTTTTATAAGTCCTTTTTTATGTTCGAGTCCAACTTGTTTAAAAACTCAACAAACTCACGAGTTTATTTAAAAAAATATATTAATAATTTAAAATAATAAACTTTTTTAAAAATTTAAATTGATATTAAATGTATAATTCTAAAAGTTATAATTCATCATATATAAATCATAATTAATTTATATATCAATCAATTGTCATATATCATAACTTATAATTTATAAACATAAATTTTTTCTTTAAAAAAATTCCTCAATTTTGACTAATATGATTATTTATTTTTTTAATTTTGTTTTATATTTATTATAAGTAAATAGTTAAAAATTTAAATTAAAAATATTTTTTAAAAAAAATTAACAAGACAACCTCACGAATTTTATAAACTTTGTAAAGTCTATGGTCTGACCATTTTAATTAATAAATTTTACACAAAATTTAAATTTAATCTGTCTAATAACACGAACTGAATCGAAGCGAATTACAATTTTTTGTCCGGTAGCCTGACTCAATTCAACTTCTATTGTGCATGATATATACTTTGAAAGGAAAAAATCTACTTTTAAAATCTTATTTTATGGTGAAAATTAAAATAAATATGTCATAAGCAAGATTTACGGAACGTAAATATGCAAATTTAAATGTTGACCTTTTTCATGCAACTAAATTGATAAAAAAATTGATTTATCTTTTATAAGAGGTTGTTAGCTGATTTTTTTTTTTTCGCTTCATCTTAATTTAGAAGATATTTTTCAAACTGAACTTATTACATATATAATAAACATGGACACCAAGAAAAAGTATTACATAATATACATTTATTATATTCTATCATATATTACTAATTTTATAATTAAAATATATTATATATCATTTTTTATTATAATAAAATTAAATATTTTTTAAATTAAAGAATTCTTCGCTCTTTCTTCTCTCTTTTTTTATCTTTCTTATTTTTTCACCCACTTTATCTTTCTTATATATTATTATCAATAACTTATTGCAAATTTTTTGACCATCAAATATTTAATATGACATTCTCTAATTACATTTAAATTAAATTAAAATTAAAATTAAAATTAAAATATAAATATATTATATATTACTAACTAATTTAATAATCAAAATATGTCACATAACACTCTCTAATTAAAATTAAGAAAAAATATTTTCTTTCAAAATTAATAAACTTCTTTCTTATTACATTCTGTTATCTACCTCTTTTTTTTTTCTATTTCTCTCTATCATTTTTATTTTATATATAATTTATAATTTATATTTGATATTAATAATTTGACAAACCAAAATGTATTACTAGATATTTTTTATTACAACTAAAATAACATTTTTCTTTCCAAACTAACTCACTTGCTCTATCTCTCATTCTTCTTATTTATCTTTCTCTCTCTTTTTTCTCATTTTCTATTTTTCTCTACATTTCTATTTTACAAAAATTAAAATTAATAAGATAATATAATTCAAATTAAAAATATTATTATTATATGTATTTTTTTATTTAATTTTAAATTTTTACTATTTATATATCTTTTTAATCTATATTTTTTCTTTTCTCTTCTTTCAAATATTTATTACATATAATTTGAAGAGAATACTAATGTTGTGATTAAAAGTTAGAATCAAGATTTAATTATTTAAAAAAAATTGAGTTAATTTTATAACTATTAATATAAATTTTTTTATACTAGTATATAATTATATTTTTATATTCATAAAGAGAGAAAATATTATTTTTAAATAATAAGTATAAAAATTAATTATTTTTATTTAATTTATACAACAAATTTAACATCTAATCAAATAAAAAAATATACACATTAAATTTTTTTAAATTTTAGATAATAAATAATAAAATTAATCATTAATAAAGAATTAAACTCTTTCGCATGAAAATAATAATAACTAATAATCTTATTATTTAATTTTTTTATGTATAAAGACTCATGTCTTCTTAACTGATGAAAATTTTTATCTCTTACAATTTTTTTATAAAAGTAATTTTATTTATAAATTTTTTGTATCACCATCTATAATGCCATAACAAAATCAATATAATTTTAAAAAATTTATATTCATGTATTATTACAAATTAAAATACTGATTAATATCTAAATTTCTATCTTAAAGTCACAAAAAAAAATCTATCTTCACGTAAAGCCAACTTTAAATATTTTTATGGGAGGTTACACCTTATTTTATAACATGAATTATATCAAAGGTGGCGTTGTTGCGTTAATTCTACCCTTTAATTTGTTTAGATAGTCCGTCCTTAATTACTTAGTTTTATCACGTCGATATTATTTAAGAAAAATCAATTAAGTATACATTAAAATTAATTATTAAAATTAATTATTAAAATATATATATTTTGAAATATAAAATAATAAAAATATATATTAAATACAATTATACATAATTAAATTATATATATTTATATATAAATATATAATAATTTATTTTAATAGTTAATTTTAATATATAAATAATATTTTAAAAAAAAATAATATACTTGCAGAATCTTTTAAAAATGCTGTTAAAACTAATTATTATTATTATTATCGAAAGAATTCATTCTAATATCAAATTAGTAGTTTAATTTATATATAATTTTAACCAATTTTATATTTCCAGCTAATAGAATTGAAAGAAAGTGTCGCATTATGATAAATAGCTATATATTACAATAATTATCTGCAATAATTTAACATCTTTTCGTTTCTTCTATTATTAAACCTGTCTCGTAGCCAAAAAGCTTGTCAACTTTTTTTTCACTTTCCACAATTTGTTTGCACCGTGGTTTTACACTTTTATCATTATATGGAGCTGGCTGTGTAGACTGTAGAATCGAGGTTTTTTTTATTTAAATAATAATTATAAAATTTTCAATTTTGGTTAAAAATTAAAATAGAAAGAATTAATTATTACAATTTTATCATTTTTATGTACTCTTAATGTCTCTAGCTCGCACGCTAAATAACGCCAAAAAAGGCTGCAAAGAGGTTTTTTCTCATTTAATCATTTTCACATTTAACATTTAAATTTTTACAGCAACCACATTGAATGCTTGGATGTAGAAAAGGAGAAAAAAAAAGACGAGAAGGAAAGGAAAGGAAAAAAAAAAAAAAGAAATGTTGCAAAGTGAGAATATCAATCAATATTCACAGACAAATTTGGAGATCATCTGTAAATTAAAGTCTCACATCGTGGTTGGAGAGAAGAATAAAATATGTCTTATAAAAATGTAAATATTTTTCATTTATGAATACATTTTGATAATATTGATATAAAAATACCGAAGTCACCTACCTTGTGTTTTGTTTTTTGCATTTTTTATTTCTGTAATTTATACTTTATAGTCCTTTCTTTTAAATTCTGCAATACATCATTTTATTTCTTTTTGTTGATTTGTTTTATATTTGTTCTCACTTTTTGTAAGTTTCATTCTTTTTTTCACTCTTACTTTAATTAGTTTGCTGAAGGTTGCATGCGAGTTTTAAATTCTGTTTACCAAGCAAATTGAGATATTTAATACAAGTTATCAATAATTTATTTATTTGAGTTGAGTTGAATAAAATTTAAGAAAAAGACGAAATATTTCAAATTTTTATCCCTATTTCACTATTAAACTAGCGAAATATATTCAAATTTAAAATTGGACATACAAGTATTTTGCTAATTAATTGAGAAGCAAAATATACAAATAATAATGTTTTATCTTTATTTCCTTGTTTAGCCGGAGAAATACACTAAAAATACATATATAAAAACGTAAGTCTTTCTATTTTTAACCCAAATTGAAAAATATATATTTTTATTTAAATAAAAATACATCAAATTAAAGGATGTATACATACATTAATTAAATAATGAATTCTAGTATGATTATCCTATAGTGGTTACAGTGATTATGTAAATATTATTAAAATTAAAGTCACTCTTAACAAATACTAGGCAGAAATGCAATAATGAAAAAAATGTATTATTATTTCCCTATTTTAAAAACAGTAAAGATGAGTACAATATATACACAATCAAATCTTCTAGAAAATCTATAAGATTCCTAATGAATAACAATATCGTGATGACTTGCTATATCTACTAGAATTGTGATGACTCAGTTATTCTAAAATGATGTATGGAAAAAGCAAGTAGAAAAAAGAAGAAAAAACTAGATTATACTTTTTCGGCTTAACCTTAAATTTGTGAGGTCAGTTGATTCAAGTATTTTTAACCCTAATTAAATTGTCATGTGCTGAAAACAGGGAAAGCATGAAGGTGGGTTTTGGTCCCACAACTTGAGCCACAATCATGAATATCACTCAGTAATAACTAGTCAATAGTCAATACACTATAATAGCGAAGTCACCATTCTAACCTTCTAACTACCTTCTCATGTCCACAATTACATGTGTGAAGAAGTCACAATTCGACCCCTCTACCTATCTACGATTTCAGGACCTCAAGCAATCCCATGATGATCATATATACAGTAAAGTAGTGCATCAATGGCAAATTAAGCACAAGCACACACAAACGTTAGGGAAATCTATTGATGATTATATGGTGCAAAGTTTAACAATGCCAAGAATCGATCCTATATTTTTAATCCCAAACATGCATGATGTAATCAAGTTTGTTAATGTGCAAATTCTTAATTTAGTCGAGTTGATAGAGAAAGTAATGCAAATCGAGTTAATAGGATAATAGATAAAAAATAAATCGGTTTCAATAACATACTTGACAAATGTCAGATCAATAGAAAAATGTTTACGGTAAAATTCTATAAAATTATGATATTAAAAAAGAAAAAAAAACTATTTTCTAATGCCGAGCTTGGAAGCAAGCAAGGACCAGTAACAACAATAAGGGAGTACTTGCTAAAGGTAACAATGGGTAGGTAGAGTTAAGTTTGAAGCTAACCCTAATTTTATTCGGGGGTTAAACTTTTTAGATAAATTAAACCCTATAATATCGATCTAAATTCTAACTCTACCTATTTTTAATTCGCGGACATTCAACTCTATCTGCGAGTTACAAAAAAGATGCAATATTATTATATAAAATAATGAAAATTTAAAATAGAATTGACTTTTATGTAAAAAAAAATATTAAATTATCAATTAATAATCTTCTTTTAGTAGTTAAGGATCTTTTGCATTTAGCGAGAAATATTTGATTCAAAATTCACTTAAAACATATTTTTATATAAGTATATAATATATACATATATAGGGTGCGGGTTAGTCGGGTAGAGTTAAAACTCAATCCACACCCTATCCTACTTACTGCAGATCGGGTTGGCAACCCTACCCGACTGAATGGGGTCGGATTGAATACCTGCGGGTAGGATACATGATACCACCCCTACACTTGCCTCATTGTGTTTTCAATTTTTTTAAAATTATAATTATATACCTTGTGTTATGTGTCTCAATTCGAATTTTAAATGATTCTATCAAGTATAGCAATTTTTTTCAGTGGGGGCGGATATCTGCAGAAAATTACCCACCGGAGGACAGATTTAGGAGTAAAATCTCCTCGTGGGTGACGGAAACAGGGACTCATTTATTATATGGAGCGGGAGTGGAGATAGAGTCACTGTCCCGTGAAGACCCATATAATCCCCGTTATAAGAAATTACCAAAATGTCCTTCATACACACACACACACATATATATAGGTTTCACTCCAATCGTATTAACCCTAGCCTCCATTTCATTTCTCTAGACATGAACCTTAACCTCTTCTCTTTGAGACTCTACTAAACCACCACAATCTACTGCCAACTCCAATTCACTGTCCACCTCTCTTCTTCCATTTCTTTCTGTTGGTCGCCGCCCCCAAACCCCCTCACTGTCGCACTCCCCCAGTCCCCGTAAACTCCCTCACACTTGCAATTTTCCTCCCTCAAAACAAGGAACGTCGTTGCCGGCTTCACACGTCAGGAGCATCGCGCCATCGCCTTCTTTGTTGCGTCAGGAGCGTCGCGCTATCGCCATTCTCGTCGCAGCAGGAGCGGCGCATCGTCACCGTCTTCGTGGCAGCAAGAGCATCGTGCCGTCGCCGTTTAGTGAGCATCACTGTTCATCTTCGTCATTTCTGCAATCCCATTTTTTGTGATTCATGTGATTTTCAGTGAATTTTTTGCAATTTCTGTGATCTACCTTAGAGTATTTTTTAATTTGATTTCTGTAATATCTGTGATTTTCTGCCATTTCTGTAATTATTATTTCATATATGCACCTCTGTCAGTGATTAATACCTTCAATTTGATTTACCAATAAGCAATGAATGTTATTTACTAATTTTAATTTAACCCCATTCTTGGAAGTATTACTAAATGATAGATTATCATTGGCTCTGGAATTTACCTTCAATTTCTGCTATGGTATTTGGTTTTATCAATTTTTTCCTTTTTTTATAAAATCTGCGGATACCTAAGTTCCCGGCGGAGACGTAGTCTCCGTTTTCCGTTGCGGGAACGAGGCGGATATTGTAACATCCTAACTATCAAAATGTCATGTTTCCGGCTGCGCCACTCCGATAGATCGGGTATTACGATAATTCTTAAAATATTTAATACTAAAATATGAGCCTGTTTAAAACTTTAAACCGTATAACCGTTCCAGAATACTTTTTGGTAGGTAACATACATCCATATATATAATGCAACTTACAAAACTCACAAACAATATATATATATATATATATATATATATATATATATATATATATATATATATATATAATACAATTCATATCCCTCTTACAGAATGTATAGAGATAAAGGCGAGGGAACAATAAATAATGACTAAAGCAATACAAAATATCACGACAACAACAACTAGGTAAACTCCTCATGACTTATGCGTCCATATCCTGAAAAGGGAAATTTGTAAGGGGGGTGAGAACATCATCCTCGAAAGGGTTCTCAGTAGAGGATTTTTGAGAATTACTATAATAGGATATGTGAAGGTAAAACCATTACAGTGATTATAATCCGTCTTATGCTTCTTTCTAAACCAAAGGTTTAATATCAAAAATCCAAAATCCTCTCTGAAAGAAAAAACTGTTAATTCCTCAATAAAATAAATCATAAGCCTTTTTGAAAGTTTTTCTTACACAGTATGAATGACCAAGCTGTTCCAAGCATAGGTTCGTTAATTCTATGCTGAACCAGTTTAGTTTTTCATACTTTCCTAAACCAAACACAACCTTTGGCCCATCTCAAAATCAACCACGGCCCTAGGCCCAAATAATCCAAACAGCAGCCAATCCACCACAATACAATCAACTTCTCAGTCACAAACACAAGTAAAAGGTTCAAGCACAATCAAGCAGTTACTTCAAGTAGGGCAATTAACAATTAAACACAATTAATCACATATGCAAACCAAGTACAATATGCACACCCAAACAATGTCACATAGATGGATATGATGAATGTCTGTCCTAGTGGCTGATGAGTCTCATCTGTCGGTTATAAAGCCTACCCGATAAGTCCTGGTAGCTAACCATTGGATTGTCCCTCTGTCGTGCATCCCCAACTCGTGTTATTCACAATCATAATCATAATCATAATCACACAACACCTATACTGGTGTTATTCCACGGGGGCGAGCTCATCCAGAACTTTCACAGTGTCCGGCCACACTTACGACATAGGGTTAGCAGAGTATCAAGTCTCAACCTGGAGCACGTGGTGGCTAGCCACTGCTTTTACCCAGGGAAACTCGTATCTCAGATAATTGGAAGTGCAACAATCACTTTATCAGCTCAATAATTATTCATATTCATACTCAGCCATCCGGCTCATAACATATTCCACAATCAGCCATAATTCATTATCATATACAGCCACTCCGGCTCATAACATATTCCAAAATCAGACACAATTCGTTATCATATACAACCATTCCAGCTCACAACACAATAGCACTTCCACTATCCAATATCATAAAACTCATAAAATCATCATTCAAGCCAAAAATTCACATTTCTCAAATCACTTCTAGCTTATAAGCCATCTTTTTCAAAAGAAATTTCCTCTTTCAAAACAAGCCACACTTCCACAACATCCTTCTAAAACTTCCAAACGATTCAGCAACTAGACCAAATTAAAAATCTATTTTGAAAGATCCAAAAATCAGTCATCCAAAAATAGAATTTGGTAATAAAAATTTCTCAGCAGAGTCTCAAGACTTTAGGGAAAGACAACCTATCTCAATCTCTTAAAAGTTTATTGAAACTCTTAAAATCATAGACTCTTGGTTTAAGTAAATAGAAAGTGAATTTATTATAAAACCGAATCATATAAAGTCACAAGTCCCAACCCAATCCAAAACCAATTCACTTGAAAAAGAGCCAATCCATTTAAATCAAAACCACTTCTAGGTTCCTTCTTAAAACCAATTCTCTGACTTCTTCCAAAATGTCACAACGCAATTATTAAATCAAAAGTCCAATTTCCTTTAACATCACCAAAAGCTCCTCCGAACGAAATCCTTAAGTCTAACTAAAAGCATAAGCCCTTTTTATATTTAAAATCAGTATTAGAACATAATACTTTTTTTCAATGATTCAAAATGGTAAAGTAATTCCTTTCTAAATAAATTGAACTCAAGACATATAGTTTTCTTAAATAAATTAAACTCGAAAACATAACTATTTTCTTAATAAATCAGATAATACACTTTCTCAAATCCAAGCCTTTCTAAATAACTTTTCAAACAAAGTCTAAGATTTTTATAGAAATTTCGGCAGCACCTCCCCTAAAACTTGGACTTTTGCCACCCTTTTCGGGTCCCAACCAAACCATTTCACAATCCTTTTCAACGGTCCAAAACTCAAAATCAGTTCAAAATCAAGCTAAATCCAACATTCGTCTTATTTTCATATCTCAAGAAAACCGTTTCAAGATCAAATTATTATCAAGTGATTAAACTTGATTTCAAAACTTTAAAAGGAACAACTTTAAAGAGATACTCCAAAATAGTTCGTTTCACAAAACCCAACAATAGTCCAGTCAAATAAGCATTCACATCCATCCAAGACAATCAAACAATACACAAGACTTATACAATCACCAAAGGCATATTTCTCATATCAGTATCCATATATAACAGTTTCAGATGAATAAATTTAGTTTTCTGAAAAAGACCCATATCTTTCAACTATTGCATTGTGCATGCAGTGTTGATATTTGGTGTATGCAATTAAGAAGTGATAGAATTGTTACCATGTCTGACGAAGTTTCAAATGGCAATGCAAAAACAAGTAATATCCTAATAACTGCTACACAAATTTTTGCAAATTTAATTCCACATGCAGAGTATAATTTTGGGGAGAATCTTGCAATTATTGATACAAGTGTTGGTGGTAGTGGGCGAAATTCATGCCCTAGGATCACCCCAGTGCAGAATCAATCGCAAGTAACCGCAGGTTGGCTTCCATTTGACATTCCTCCTGGCTATACGCCTCCTATGGGCAGTTACACATTTCCAGTCAGATTTGGAAATGTGCCAGTTTCTAACCAACCTTTTTTCTCATATCCCGACGTTAATCGAGATTACCAAGTGGGCTCCTCGTTGAATAATTCAGGATCGATGGCTGAGTTTCGACAATATATTGACGAAAGCCATCATGATTTAGTCAACCTGTTGATTCACCAGATGACTACTATTATGAATCCTATTTTGGCTGACAATGAGTCAAAATATGATCGACTGGTTAAACAAGTCGAGAGAATTGCTCGAATTGTCGATTATGATGAGGGGCAGTGCATTCCTCAAGATTTGGTAGTAGATTAGGAGAACGTAGAATATAATGAGGAGAATGTATTTAACAATCCTGAAAGGAAAGAAAAGATCCCTTATCTCGTTCGATGAGATCAAAATGCTGATGAAGTTTTGAATACACTTCACACACAGCGTGGATATCATTACCAGGTGACAAGGATTGTCAAGGATGTCCTCAATGGAATGGGTATCAACGTGGGTCTCATGCATCATCGATCATATTTTGTTTCTGCTTTTCCTTCTGCAGTACAAATGACAGAAGTGCTAATGGGTGTAAAAAATCATAAAATAATTATAAAATTTGCAGGAGAGGCTTGAGAGTCAACTGTCGAGCATATAACTCGCTATATGGTCGAATTAGGAAATTTGGCAGATAACAAAAACCTGAGAATGAATTTTTTTCCTGCTTCATTAACAAAAAATGCTTTCACTTGGTTTTCAAATCTGAAACCCAGTTCGATTTTAACGTGGGCATAATTGGAAAATGCTTTTCATGCTCAATTTTATAGAGTAGAATTACATGTCTCGTTGACAGATTTGCTTGCAATAGAACGAGATGGTGGAGAATCGATAGATGACTATATAATAATTAAAAAATGCTCGCAATTGATGTTATGTGTCGAACCCTGAAAGTAAGATCGTCAAAATAGCCATCAAAGGTCTTGGCTTGTATATGCGTCGAAAATTACTCAACATGCATATTCCTGATTTAGCCTATTTGGCTGAGAGAGTTCGTCAAGTTGAAAAAATAAAAGAAGAAAAGAAGAAAGAAAGAGAAATGGTTGAATATGAGTGTGTCGAAAACAATATTCAATGATGATAAGTATTTTTGCTCTTGTCTATCTAGAAAAAAAAATCATCATCAAAAATAATATTTTTGACAAGATATTGTTGAATTCTTTGACAAGCCAATGTTTGACAAATTCGAACTTTATCAAGTTACAGGTGCATATTGGAATACTTTGGAAGGAGTTGCGTGCTTGACGATTGGATTTTTGACGGTTTAGAATTTCTCAAATAAAATCTCGTCGAAGTATAGTTTCTAAACCAAGCAATAATCCTTTCATACAAAAAGTTGTTTGTCACTAAAACAAACCCCTAAAATTTATAAACCGAAGTATTCAAACCTCGGGTCGTTCTCCCTAGAAATTGTAATGAAGTGTCTTGTTATTGGTTGTGAGTTATTTTTGGGGTTTTGGATAAGAATCATGAAAGATAAATGACAAGAAAGTAAACTAAGGCCAAAAAGGGTCTTGGCAAGGGTTGGTAGTCAAGGATCTATATCCTAATCACTAACCACAATATGAGAATTGGCAAGGATTAATCCCATTAAATCATCCTCTAACTAGTAGTAAAGGAAAGTTAAATGAGCTATATCAATCCTAGTCCATAAGTCCTAACTCTCCACAAATTCAATTAGTGAGAACTAGAGTTAATGGCTCCCAATCATCAATCACTTGGACATTAGTAACTCAAGAGTTCCTAAGTTACCTTTCCAAGCCAAGAGTATAAAATTCTACTCTAAAATCCAACCAAGCATTTCATCAAACACTTGGAAGGCATAAAAGGAAAGCATAGTAAAATTGCAAGAAAAGTAAATCTACACTACTCAATTACAAGGAATTAACAACAACAAATCAAATGAACACAATTATTAAGAAGTACCTTTTATTGAATTGAAAGAGAGTAGAAGAAACAATTCTAGATCTACAACAAAATCTAAGAAAAACATAAAGGAAATTACAACAAAAGAATAGAAGAAGATGAATGTAGCAACAAGGAAATGAAGAGTAGAAGTAGAAGAATGAATAAAATCTAAATCTAAGAACTAAACCTAATCCTAATCCTAATTCTAGAGAGAAGAGAGAGCTTCTCTCTCTAGAAACTAACTCTAAACTAATCCTAATGAACTAATGAGTTGGAATCCCCCTTGCTCTTCAATCCTTGGCTTTAAATAGCATCTTTGGCGCCAAAGTTGGTTGGAATTGGGCCCCACAACCCTTCAAAATTCGTTGGTCACGTTTTCATTAAAAAAATCATAAACCAACACCGACGCGTACGCGCACAGCACGCGTACGCGTCCATGGAGTGATTCGCAGGTGCGCGCAAGCGCCAGGTACGCGCGCGCGTCCATGGGCGATTTCAACTTCTTTGACTTTTCATGATTTCTCCACTTTGCATGCTTTTTCTTCACTCCTTTGATCCATTCCTAGCCTCTTCAATCTGAAATCACTAACAAACACATCAAGGCATCTAGTGGAATCAAAGGGAGATTAAAACCATCAAATTAAGGGTCTAAAAGCATGCTTTTACATCTAAGCACAAATAAGGAGACAATCACAAAACCATGCTATTTCAATGGGTAAATGAGGGTAAAAGGTATTAAAATCTCTTAGAATCAATGCAAGACAAACCGTCAAAATGGGGTTTGTCAACCTCCCCACACTTAAACCAAGCATGTCCTCATGCTTAAACCAAGAATGAAGTAAAGGGTGTGGCATTTATTCAATGAAAACTAACTAAATGCAATCTACCTATATGCAACTATCTAAATGAATGCAATTGCTTGGTCAAAATAAATCAATTCTCAAGAAGCATATATGCACAAGGGCTAAGGACTAGCAAGTCTAATCCACAATTGAATTGAGTTATTAAATATTTTTACAAACTTGCATGAAAAGATGATCATAGGTGGAAACATGTAATTGAGCATCAAACCCTCACCGGTAGTGTTTGCACTCTATTCGCTCAAGTGTTTAGGGTTGATTCTCTCAATTCTCCTCTATTTCATGCTTTCTAAGATTTGTTTTTCTTCTCACAATCAACAAATATTTCATGCATGCATACATATATCATGAGGTCTTTTCATAGGTTGTAATGGGGTTAGGGTCAAGGTAGGATGCATATTTGGTCAAGTGAGCTTGAAATTTGAATCTTTGATAAGCTTAAACTTCCCACCTAACCTATGACATCCTATACAATTAAATTCCAACCTAACTACCCATTTTTCACTCTTTCACATACTCATGTATTCCTTTTTAATTTCACAACACCTATGCATTGATTTTATTGGACTATACTTTGAGTTGGGGCATTTTGTCCCCTTTTTATTCCTTTCTCTTTTTTTTTCTTCTTTTTCTTTCTTTTTCTATATATTTTTTTCTTTTCCATATTATTTTTTTTTTCTTTTTCGTTTGTTTTTCTCATTTTTTTTTTCTATATACAAGAACATCAATGCATAAGGTCTATACATTTGATCAATACATGAGCATGTACCCAATTCCCAATATTCTCAATAAAAATACAAAACTACCCTTTTATTCACCCAATGTCCCAAGGTTCCCACACTTGAATGATACTCACACACACTAGCCTAAGCCAATTAAAGATCCAAATAAGGACATTTATTGTTTTTCGCTTTAAGGCTTGTAATGTGCTAAATTAAGAACAAAGTGGGTTAATCGTAGGCTCAAATTGGCTAACAAAGGAATATAAAAGGTAAGGCTATTTGGGTAAGTGAGCTAAATGAAATGATGGCCTCAATCATATAAATGTATGTATACACAAAATAATGGACATAAAGAATCAAACAAACCAAAGATTACAATCATAGAAAGAGAATAATGCACACAAGAAGGAAAATAAGTGGTTCTAAGATGTAACCACATCATTAGGCTCAAATCTCGCTTGCTTGTGTTCTTAGCTCAAAACATGATCCATAATATACATATTTCAAGCAAGTTCTATGAAAAGTTTTCACTCAAATCAATTAAGGTGCCCTATAGATAGAAATCTTGAAAATTTTCATTATTTTGACTAAGCTTATTATGTATACATATGCAAAAAATTAAGAGAATGCAAGTAAAAATCCTAAAATCCTAGAATGAAATGCAAAAGTGTTGGGATTAGAAACTTGTCACCCGAAATCGTCGAACGGTCGGACGACCTCCCCACACTTAAAAGTTTGCACCGTCCTCGGTGCACTCAAAGATGAGCAAGGGGGTACGGCGACTCTCCGGATTGCTACGTGTTCTTAGTCTTGCTTCCGTTATTGCTTGTGGTGCATTCATCATGAAAAACAAAAATATAACACCATAAGATGAGAAAACAAAAGCAAGGAAGCATACATGGTTGGAATGAGGTAAATCACTAGAATTGAGTGAGTGAATTAGTGCGACATTAATGACAAATAAGTGTGTGAATTCTAAATTGCGCGGTTTAGAACACACATCAGCATAAAAGTTATGTCACAAAAGAAGCATGCACTTTACTCATTCTACTATGCTTGAGATGCTTTAAGTGAACTTGTAAGGTAAAACAAGCATTAAAGAAGCATGAAAGCATTCAAGCCAAACACATATGGATGCATATAATCATAAAATACAATGCATTAAGGTAAATGCACAACATCATCCATCAAGAGGTTGCCTAATCACAAAATAAGGCTCAAATCACATGGTGGCCAAATCATGTAATTCAAGAAGAGTTACAAGCTCGAAGGCAATTCTCATCACTTGGTATTTTTTCAAAAGATAAGCATGAAAAACTCAAGACCAAGTAGCAAAATATAACCTCAATCATAGGATCCAACAAAGATTATCTAAAAACATTAATGCTAAATTAGCATTTAGGCAATAAGGGGGAAGCAATGCATAGTAAACAAAGTCAATAATCCAACACTTATGATGAAAAGAGAGAAAATAAAATGAAGACTAAACTAAAGCTAACTAATCAACGAACTAACTAACTAATTAACTAACTAACTAACTAATTAACTAACTAACTAAAATAAATGGTTATCAATGGTGTTTGGAAGTTTTGGATGAGGGGTAGAAGAAGGGAAGAAGAAAGGGGAAGGAAAGAAATGGAAAGAGGAGAAGAAAAGGAATGGATGGTGATGTAATGGACTCGACGCGTACGCGCACATGGTGCGTCCGCGTCGATGGTTTATTCCGAGAGTTGCGCGTACGCGTCATGTACGCGGGCGCGCGGGTGGGGTTGTGCCATAGGCACAACGTTGGCGTAGCATGGGCGTAACTCTCTGGAAAATGTACCAGGAGAGCAGAAGGCATTATCGGCGCGCGCGCGCATAGTGCGCTTGCGCGTCAAACCGCAAGTTGCCAAAAGGGCGCGTACGCGTCAGGTGTGCGTACGCGCGAATTGAGTTATGCCTTAGGCCCAGTTTTCGCACCGTGCAGGCCTAACTCTCGGGTTAATACATGGAAGGTGGAACTTCTCAACCGACGCGCACGCGCGCATGGCGCGCTCGCGTGGGTGGTCAAAAATGCTCAATGTACGCGTACGCACGCAGTGCGCGTACGCGTGGATGGTGCTCTGTTTTTTTCAAAAATTTTGCTATGTTTTTGCACCAATCCAAGCACTCCAAACCTCCAAGCATCTACCAAAATACCATAAAACCTTATTTGACATACTAAACTACCAATTAGACTCATTAAAACAATCAAAACAAGAACTTAAACTAATTCTACCAATATGTACAAAAAGAGAAAATGAAAAGAAGTTACCATGGTGGGGTGTCTCCCACCTAGCACTTTTATTTATTGTCCTTAAGTTGGACTTATGGGGAGCTTCTCTCAAGGTGGCTTGTGCTTGTACTCATCTTGGAACTTCCACCAATGCTTGGACTTCCAATAATCTCCATCATTCAAGATTAATATCTCCAAGCTTTGATGGAGTTCTTCACAAACCATGGGCTCCCAAGGTTGATCCTCATGTGTTCCCGGATCCCATATTTTGTCTTCACACCCATCTCCAAGTTGATTATTATTAGTCCATGTGGGTGGTGAGCAAGGTGAATTCTCAATAGAGTGACCAAACATCCTTCTAGACCCAAGCAATCTAGTTCTACACCAACTCTTACAATTAAGCTTTGAGTATGCAACCATGGTGAACCTAGAATGATATTTCAAACCACTAACCATCTCCTTTTTACTCTTAAAGCCACAAATATGTCTAAGTTGACCATCCGTCTCAAGCAAACCATATTCAAGGGGAATAATAAAGCTTAAGTATAAAGAATTTACCCACTTGAATGAAAAGATAGATGGTGGTGGCTTGGGGAGAGGTGTCTCCAATGTGCTAGTAAACTCCACTCCCTTGTTTGCTTCTTTGTCAACTTCCACCTCTTCATAAACTTCTTCGTTTTCAATCCTTTGTTCATCATTTTCATCTGGCTCTTCTCCATCACTCAAATCATAAATTGGAGGACAAGAGAAATCTACCTCCACATCACTTTCAAATTCATTGGGAGAAGGTTCTTCAAATTTAAAGGATTTTTCACCAAGAAAATTGGATGCATGATCTTCATTACCAAGGGAACTCAATTCTTGCTTCATTCCTTCCAAGTCTTCATTCAAAAATTGTTTTGGAGGTTGTGTACTTTCCTCCTCAACATCAAATTCAATCTTCTTGGAGGGATTTTCTTCAATTCTAAGATCCCAAGGGGGTTCCGCATCTCCTAAGTCTTCAACCACTTCTTCCTCTTCTTCAATGACCATAGGTTCCTCCAATTGTTCTAATACAAAGTAGCATTCCTCACTCTCCACCGGAGTTTCCAATCTCTCCTTCATGCTATGCTTTTCAATTGATTCTCCACATGTAACCATGGGAGTGCCTTGAGTACTCAAATATTGGGAGACTAAATTGCTTACTACATTGGTCAAAGTAGCCATAAATTCTAGTGTCTCCCTTTGCATTTCTCCTTGCCCTTGGAGTATAAGGCTAAGGATTTCATCCATTGAAGATTGGAGTGGATAAGAGGGTTCATTGTCTTGGAAAAATGGTTCATTATAGGAAGGTGGTTCTTCTTGGTAAGGTGGTGGTGTGTATTGAGGTGGTTCTTGGGAGTAGTAATCTTGGAATTGTAGTTCCATGTATGGCTCATATGGTTCAAAAGGTGGTTGGTGTAGTGGATATGAATCATGGTCATATGGAGATGTTTGGTGAAAATAGGCTTGAGAGTGTGGTTGAGGCTCATGTTGAGGATATGACTCATAGGCATATGGTGGTGGTTCTTGAAAGTCACAAGGAGATTCACCATAGCCATTGGATTGGTATGCATCATGGAATGGCTCTTCTTCATAGTGCATTGGTGGAGGTTGTTGCCAAGAAGATTGATCATATGCATATGGTTCCTCCCACCTTTGATTATCCCATCCTTGATACATTTCTTCATTGTAATCTCCATTTCCTACAACATAGTTGTAATCACACTCATAGCCAAAATGAGAATTCATGGTGAAAAGAGAAAACAAAAATCAAAAGCTAATAGAAAATAAGAGAAATAAAATTCTACAACTAACAATTAAAGCAAAAAGCAAGATATTCACACTATTCACATATATACAATAACCAATAACATAACACCATTGCAATTCCCCGGCAACGGCGCCATTTTGACGATTGGATTTTTGACGGTTTAGAATTTCTCAAATAAAATCTCGTCGAAGTATAGTTTCTAAACCAAGCAATAATCCTTTCATACAAAAAGTTGTTTGTCACTAAAACAAACCCCTAAAATTTATAAACCGAAGTATTCAAACCTCGGGTCGTTCTCCCTAGGAATTGTAATGAAGTGTCTTGTTATTGGTTGTGAGTTATTTTTGGGGTTTTGGATAAGAATCATGAAAGATAAATGACAAGAAAGTAAACTAAGGCCAAAAAGGGTCTTGGCAAGGGTTGGTAGTCAAGGATCTATATCCTAATCACTAACCACAATATGAGAATTGGCAAGGATTAATCCCATTAAATCATCCTCTAACTAGTAGTAAAGGAAAGTTAAATGAGCTATATCAATCCTAGTCCATAAGTCCTAACTCTCCACAAATTCAATTAGTGAGAACTAGAGTTAATGGCTCCCAATCATCAATCACTTGGACATTAGTAACTCAAGAGTTCCTAAGTTACCTTTCCAAGCCAAGAGTATAAAATTCTACTCTAAAATCCAACCAAGCATTTCATCAAACACTTGGAAGGCATAAAAGGAAAGCATAGTAAAATTGCAAGAAAAGTAAATCTACACTACTCAATTACAAGGAATTAACAACAACAAATCAAATGAACACAATTATTAAGAAGTACCTTTTATTGAATTGAAAGAGAGTAGAAGAAACAATTCTAGATCTACAACAAAATCTAAGAAAAACATAAAGGAAATTACAACAAAAGAATAGAAGAAGATGAATGTAGCAACAAGGAAATGAAGAGTAGAAGTAGAAGAATGAATAAAATCTAAATCTAAGAACTAAACCTAATCCTAATCCTAATTCTAGAGAGAAGAGAGAGCTTCTCTCTCTAGAAACTAACTCTAAACTAATCCTAATGAACTAATGAGTTGGAATCCCCCTTGCTCTTCAATCCTTGGCTTTAAATAGCATCTTTGGCGCCAAAGTTGGTTGGAATTGGGCCCCACAACCCTTCAAAATTCGTTGGTCACGTTTTCATTAAAAAAATCATAAACCAACACCGACGCGTACGCGCACAGCACGCGTACGCGTCCATGGAGTGATTCGCAGGTGCGCGCAAGCGCCAGGTACGCGCGCGCGTCCATGGGCGATTTCAACTTCTTTGACTTTTCATGATTTCTCCACTTTGCATGCTTTTTCTTCACTCCTTTGATCCATTCCTAGCCTCTTCAATCTGAAATCACTAACAAACACATCAAGGCATCTAGTGGAATCAAAGGGAGATTAAAACCATCAAATTAAGGGTCTAAAAGCATGCTTTTACATCTAAGCACAAATAAGGAGACAATCACAAAACCATGCTATTTCAATGGGTAAATGAGGGTAAAAGGTATTAAAATCTCTTAGAATCAATGCAAGACAAACCGTCAAAATGGGGTTTGTCAGTGCTCTGTTAAGGTATGTACAAGTATGTCTGTGAAAAGAAGTTCTTGAGAAGCGGTTATTGGCAGTTGTTAGATATAACTATGGAAAAGAGAAAAATCTTTATTCAACTTTGAAACTCTATAAAGTTGATCAAATTTCAGATAAGAAAAAGCTTCTCTGTTCACTTTGAAAATTGTGAAGTTGAAAATTTGAAAAAAATTTCCTGATTATGATATTTTCGATTCATCAAATATGACAACTCTCTGACCACAATGATCCGAGAAGGAAAAGGAAAATTACCATGATTTGAGTAATATGTTATCATAAAAAATTCGATGAGGTATCAAAAATGAATAGTCGAAGATCCAATAGTTCGACAAACAGCCACTTTGCCTCAAGAGTTTAAAAACAAATACTTGGGGGCATTTCTTATATGAAGATAATTTTTCTTCGATAAATTGAAAAAAAATATTTTATCCTTGGCTCTTCAAGAATAGGTATGATGCTTCATTAATATTTTGTCATGCACTACGAGAAAATATTTGTGAAAATTTGTACAATATATGAAATTGATCAAATAATTATTTTGGGTCAATTTCAAATTATCAAGCCATTAAAGATCAATTTCGATAAAGAAGAGCTACTGGGGTTGGATGGATCAAGAATTGGCAAGAGTTTGGTGATTGAGAAG
Organism: Arachis stenosperma; assembly: GCF_014773155.1. Lineage (NCBI taxonomy): Eukaryota > Viridiplantae > Streptophyta > Magnoliopsida > Fabales > Fabaceae > Arachis > Arachis stenosperma. The sequence goes on along the minus strand of NC_080380.1, from coordinate 116,161,798 downwards.
ATGAGAGAATATCAATAGCAACAGACTCGATACAGTTATTTTGTTCAAGGCCGTGATGGAAATACCATTTTTTGAGATCGAATGGGTGGTGACCAAAGTGGTCAACAATTGCGTTGAGTTAATACTGGCGTTCCTTTTACTTTTCGATGAGGAAAAAAAATTCTTCTCTTTTGAATCGAATTGTCTTTCTAGGGGCAAAGCAGTTGAAACTCCATTTCTAAAAATGGATTCAACTATGTTGATGAGAAATATTTTGAAGAGGAAGATGAAAAAATGGCTGGTATCGTCGTCAAAAATATTGAATAACAGTAAGTATTTATATTTTCTTTCTTCTAGTCGAAAATATAAATACTTAGGGGGTATTTGTTATATCGAAAAATAATATTTTCGATAAAGATGTTATTGAATTCTTTGACAAGCCAATGTTCGACAAGTTTAGATTTTGATCATTGGTAAATTCTAAAATAATATTTCAATCAACGTCCAAATACATGTTACAATTAACTTTGGATTGAAGCCAATTACATACTCTGTTATGTACTCTCTATTAATCGATCGATACAAATACGAAAGTTGAAGTGGCAGACTCGACTGTGGTCAACTGTGTCGAAGAAGAGGTCAGCAATGCAATTTGTTAGTCGAAAAAATAACAAGTTGTGAAATTCGAGGTGGAGTCATCGATGATGGCCAATCGATGAAGGAGAGAATGTTGATCGACTACGACTCATCGAGAGTGAAGTAATCGAAGGAAGTTAATAGGTGAAGATAATTGGTGGCAGTTACAGACAGCACTCAAAGAGAGCGAGAACGGTTATTCAAGGATTGACGTACGTGAAAGTTATATCTTAATTTGATTGGTCGAAGACTTCCATAAATACGTGAAAGATCGAAGGAACAAGGGTTGAAATCTTTTCAGAGAAAACACTCACTCACATCCTCAGCGACTTTCTGAGTCAGTCCAAAGTCTTTTTTTTAAGGGTTCTCTTTACTTTTCATTTAAATTCCCCGTCACTTTCCTTTTCATGCAATTTATCTTCTTTGCAATGTCATTTCGATTCTTTTAAATTCAGCAACTTTTATCCTTTCACGTCTTTACCTTTCAATTTGTCCTTTATTTTTCCAAACACTTTTCCTTTATTTAATTTGATTTCTCTTTTATTCAAGTCATTTAAATTTTATTGTTCATTTCGAATTTCTGCAAAGCTTAGTTCCTTCTTCTTCGTCATTGTCAAAGATATGAATTTTGGTGCAAATAAAACTTGTACTCACAAAGAGAAGTAGGTTTCGCTCCCAGACCACTAGATATGAACCACTCTAGATTTTGCTAAAAATCGACAAAATACACTGATGTAAGAAAAAATAATTGAGTGTAAGTGCATTTAAGTAGTTGAGAGCCAATCACTTTATTTTCACGTTCATTTTATTTTCGTTATGTCTTTATCTTCAATTTATTTTATTTTCTAGTTTTAGTATTTCAATTACCATTTTTTATTTTTTAAGTGTTGTAAATTTTCTTTTATGTAGGTTTGTGTTAAGTTTGCTGTCATTTGTAAAGTCTTCATATTAATAAAGAATTTGATTACCTTTTTTCAAGAACACTTATGGCATCAATATAAAGTCCATGAGTTCTTATTTAAAGAGGAGTGATAACCACTATCCAAATTAAGATTGTAAAAATTGGAGTTGAATCCCATTTTGGCCCCTGAAATTTTTGAGGGGCCTAAATTTGGACCCCAAAATTTATAGTTACCCAATTAAAACCCTCAAATATTGAATCGTGACTCACGTTTGCCCTTGTCGATAGTTCTGTTAACGGAACGCTGATGTGGCACGTTAAGTCGCCAGCGTGGATGTGTGATGAGTGAATGATGTGGCAAAATTTGAATTAACTCAATTTAACCCCTCCATAGATGATAAAATTCTAATTTGCAGCCCTCCTTCCCCATCCCCATCCTCGTCCCCTTTCCCTTCCCCTTCACCTTCACCTTCCCATCCCCAACCCCTTCTCCTTTTCCTTAGCGTAGAACCACCCCCTCCCCCAATTCTCAATCTGTTCCATTCACATCCCTATCCCTAACTTTCCCTTTTCCCTTCCCCATCCCCATCCCCAACCCCTTTCCCTTCCCCTTCCCCATCCCCAACTCCTTCTCCTTTCCTTCCTCTTCTACTTTTCCAACCTTCCCCTTTCCCTCCCCCTTTCCCTTCCCCTTCTGCTTTCCCCAACATTTTCCTTTTCCTTTCACATATATGTTTTGGCTGTTGTTGTTGTCGTTGCTAGATGAGAAGGTGAAGACGGAAGAGGAGGAAGAGTCAGAGGCGGTTGATTATTGGTGCTGCGCGATGGAGGTTGAGCAGCGGACAGTGTGAGAGCGATGATGAGAGTGAAAAGAGTAGTGTTCGAGATTTTATTGATTTCAGGGATTTTGTTATTAAATTTGCCATTTCTTTTTTGTTTGCAGTGGTGGTCGTTGATAGTAAAAAATTTTGAAAGGATTTTTCCGTCTGAGATAGACGAGTTGGATGCTTTGGAATGAAGCTAGTTGCATGACCCGTTTAATTAGAAGATGAAGGGGAAGGAGAAGGAGAATGAGAAGGGGATGGGGATGGGGATGGGGATAGGGATGGGGAAGGGGAAGGAAAAGGGGAAGGTTGGGGATGGGGATGGGGATGTCAGGAAGCCAAGCTGCAGTGAGTTCTACACGATCACATTCTCATGGGTTCCTGAGAACTCATCATTTCTCCAGCACAGTCTTCACCGTATTCGAAAAGGAGGGCTGCAAATTAGGGTTTTATCATCTATGGAGGGGTTAAATTGAGTTGATTCAAACTTAGCCACCTCATTCACTCATCAAGAATCCACCCTGGCAAGCTGTATGACACATGGATACACACGCTGGCGACTTAACGTGCCACATCAGCGTTCCGTTAACAGAACTATCGACAAGGGCAAACGTGAGTCACGATTCAATATTTGAGGGTTTTAATTGGGTAACTATAAATTTTGGGGTCCAAATTTAGACCCCTCGAAAATTTCAGGGGCCAAAATGGGATTCAACTCGTAAAAATTGGTTTTGTCCACCAGCACCAAATTTGAAGAAATAATATCCTCGAATGATTTGTCCACCAGCACCAAAGTTCTTTTATGCTATCATCGCAAAGAAAATTTATCTGTTATAAAATGTCATCAAATTGCTAAAACAAAATGACACTCATAACATTGTTCAATTATAGAGAATTTGCTCGACATTTAATTTTGCTTTATTTGTGGCGTTGTGTCTAATAATGAATCAAATTTAATCTGAGTTGTTATTTGTTTGAATTTACTTAGTAAATTCATTTTCAACAAGTGCTCTACGAAAATTACTCAGAGTTAAAATTGACATGGCCGTATAACTAGATATAGTTATTAATGTTATATATTCTCAAAACTATACAACATTTTTAACTAACTAGGACATTAATTAAAAAAAACAACGAACTAATTTATTTTTCTTAGCCTTACATGGTATATGACTGCTGTTAACATTCTACTTAAAATTGTCGATATATAATTCAATAAAGTTAGGTGACTAAGTATTTTTCTGATAAAATCCAACTAATTAAATTACATGCACACGCTTCTTTTTTTAATGTAGCCCTTTTTTTCTTTTTTTTTTTGTTTATTTCTTCTCTTCCTTTTTTTTTACCACCTTCTCCTCTTCCATTATTATTATTCTTCTTTTTGGATGTCTTTCTTTTCTTTTTTTTTTTCTTTCTTTCTTCATTATCATCGTCGTCGTCTTCTGTATATGTTCATCAAAACTAATAAACACATAAATTTATATCGGACTATATATCTAGAATATTGACTTACCCAACTGATAAAATATATATGCTCAGCAAATTAAAACTACTAAACACAGAAATTGTGATGCACAACATTAAAATATTTGAAGAATGACTCACCCAACCAACAAAATATATGTTTAGTAAAATTACTAAATACAGAAATTTTGGTATACAACATATAAATATTAGTGTATAATATAAAATTTTTAAAAGACTACATGTCTAAAATATTGATTTACCAAACTAACAAAATATATTTACATAAAAAGTTTATGTGTTATATGTAAAAATTTTTCTGTTATATTGGTAAACTTTTGTATTATGTGCAGAAATTTTTATATTATATCTATTAGTCAAAAATATTATATTTCGAAGAGATGTTGAATTCGAAATTTAATAAGTTTGTATCTTAAAGAGTAAAGGTCCGTATTGAGAAAATTTATGGCAGAGAATATGAAGCAGGAGCAAATCGGTGAATCTAATAGAGGATATTGGCTGATATGTTTGAATCGAAGAGTCCAAGTATCAAAGGTTGTGTTCAACAGTTATTTATGTTAGGCAAAAGGAGTGAGAACAGTTGTTTAAAGACTAAGGAACGTGGAAGTTACATCTCAATCTGATTGGTTGAAGATACTTATAAATATGAGAAGACTCGAAAGGATGAAGGTTAGAATCTTTTCAGAAAAACACTCAAACACACTCACATCCCAGAGACTTTCTGAATTTGTCTCGAGTTACTTTTCTGTAAGGCTCTTTCTATTGTTTTTACACTTTCATTTACATTTTCGTTCATCTTTAATTCCTTTGCAAATTTACCTTTCAAAGCAATATTTAATTTTTTTTGTTTAATTCTACGTTTTAATACTTTATTTTCAATTTCAAAAGTCTTTTAATTTGATCGAATGCATTTTCTTGCTTTCATTTAAATTCAATGTAATTTATTTTAGTTCTAGTCAATTTATTTTTAAAATTGGTTGTCTTTCAGATTTTTTTTTTCACTTTCAAAAAAAAATTGGTACTCACATAGAAGAATAGGTTTCGCTTCCAGATGATTAGATATTGAACCACTCTCGGTTTACTAAAAATCAACAAAACAATATCAATACATTTATATGATATATACAAAAATTTTTGTATTAAGTACACAAATTTTTATGTATACCGATAAATTTCTATAATTTTTAGCAAAAATTTATGAGTTATATTAATAAAAAAAATATAAAAAAATATATGACATATACACACATTAATTTTTGTTAAGTTTGTGCTAATTGTTATAAAAATATTTGTATATATAACACGACCGTATATAAGTTCAGTACGCCGGTATGCATGAGTATGTGTGTATTAAAATGTATCTAGAAAGATATTCTGCACAAGTTTGATTTTTTAGATTTATTTCCTGTATTTATCTTTTAAAAAAGTTTACTAACAAATATCCTAAGATTAAGACTATTAATTAAAAAACTTTTGATAAAAAATCTAAATTTTTAATACATTTATTATGTATTTAAATTTTTAACAAACTAGTTTTTAATTACTTGTTAATTAAACCCTTATTTAAAATCATCCAAAGTTAAAAGTTTGAAAGTGCTTGGTTGTTGCTGAATTCATATTATAGACGACTTTAAAGGGGTTGAGTCCGTGGAGGTTATATTATATATTATTTATGTGGGGAAGTTTAGTTAAACATGAAGGTGATAATTGGAGTGGTGGACTGGTGGGTTCATCAGTACTTGTCAATCCGAGGTAATTAACGTAATTCCTAGAAACAACATCTCCATAATTAGCTTGAAGCTGTGGGTTAGCATTTCATTTGGTTTCGTGCCCGGATATTTGTCCGTTTTTGTTACAGTTAGGGTGAAGATTAATACGGTCCCACAACTTCAAGAAAATTAAGGCCTCAATTATATGAAAAATTTATACAGCAGACTCACCATTCTAACCCTCTACCTACCAACCTTTAATGGCTATGCACAGCGAAGTCACCATTCGACCCCTTTACCAACTGAAATGAGATAGAGGCAGAGAAAGAAGTTGATCTTCAATTGAGGATTGAAGTAAGATATTGTAATTGAGAGTATGAAGTTATCTATATTAGCTAAAGTTACATGAAAGAATCTGTTATATATTTACAGTAGCTGATAAAACAGAAAGAGAGCCGGGTACATATACACTACAAGAAATAAGGGGTTTAGCCACGAAAAAAATTGTGGCTAAACTCTAAGATAACCGTAGTAATTATACATTGGCCACGAAAGAATATTTGTGGCTAATCGGGGGGTTGCATTTTTAATTTGCCACGATTTTAGCGTTATTAGCCACAATTTTAAACATCGCGGAGACCTTCAAAGAGCCACGATTTGTATATCATTGTCCACGCATAATGCCGTGGCTAAATAAGAATAATTAAATAAAAAAGTATAATTCTACTACACTTCATCCGTAGTTAATTTGTGCAGGCCGGATTTTTCAGCCACATTTTTTTTGTGGCTAATGTTGGATTATTTAATTACACTATTTTTGTGGCTAACTCACTATATTTTTCACATATAATTCAGGACTAATTTGTGCTAATTTGCTCTAATTGAATAATTTTATTAAATTAAAATTATATTTATATATATTACATTAATAACAAAAATCAAACTTTTTAAATATATAATATCTAACATTTTTCCATAATAATAATAATAATAATAATAATAATAATAATAATAATAGTCTAAACTTATATATAATAAGAAATAAAAAAAATTTAACATAAATAAATAAATTCTAATCCCTTCTAGATTAAATATATTTAAAATTTCAACTATTACTTATTAAATATATCAATTAAATATCTAACATATCACTGGATAAACTAGGCACTTTATCACTGTATTTTGATAACAAAAATTTGTACAGAGCTGTCATATCCATAGCTTTTTCTCTAAAGTTTCATCTAGTTTTTCTAAATTTATCACACATCATACATTTTCAACACCAAAGACCTTTCCAATTTACAGTGTTGCTCTACGAGCCATTACACCCAGAAATCGTATCAATAAATTTACGTCATTATCTCGATTTTGTCCATGTCCATCAAGTTCCATAATGTCTTTTTCATCCATTTTCAAATGCCAAACTTGAATTGTCGTCCTTTTGCCAGTTGTAATTTCTCCCATAGAAGTGTCTGCAATGAATATAAAATTGAATAAAAAAATAAACTAAATATTAGAATTCAAAAAATCACGTAAAAAAATTGAAATTTCATATACCTTTTGACATTCACAACTAAAGGGTCATTATAATCTTTTCTGATAGGTACAGTTGGTTGAGACTTATTTCACTCAAACCTTCTGCAAATTCTTCGTAGTTCTGCTAAAAGGGTCTCTTCTGAATTATTATGTTTTTGCTTCACGAAAAATCTACTAAAAAAATTAACAAATAACAAAGAAAAAATTGGTATTTTGAGTTTGGAGGATACCCTGTCATATGATAGGGTTCATATAGTATGGTTAAAGAGAGTGCTTTTAAGGTGTTGCAGAAAAGTAGGAGTTAAAAGACAACGTGAATGATGGGAAGTTATATTAAAATTTGTCTGTGATTATTTTAACTTTTCGCCAAAAACTACTTCAGAAGTTAAGCGCATATTAAAATTTTAAATTTTAAAAATTCAACTTGACCAATGTTGTTTAAATTGTCTTTTAACTTTCTTTAATCTTAAGAATATTTCTTTCATCCTACTGTTTATTATCTACTAAATATACCTTAAATTATTTTATTTTTAATACAATAGTTATTTATTTATTTTTTAATGATCAAATATAATAAAAAATTTAAATTTAAATTTTGATTTTGTAATATTTTTATCTTTAATTTTTATTACAATAACAATAAATAACCAAAAAACTACTTTAATAAATATATGACCATCACAATCTCTCATTTCATGCAGTTGATAGTTGATGATTTAAACAATATACTATTATTTAATTATTTACCTATTATACATGAAACAATATAACAAGAGTTATACATTAAGTCAATTTTGTAAATATTTTTACCTGAAAATTTTAATGTATAATAAATTTTAATTACTAAATTAGTTACTAAAATTTTATTACATTAGACAAATTAATTATCAGATAAAATTGTTATAAGAAATTTTATAAATTAATTTCTTAATTACTTAATAAAATTTCAAACTTTTATACAAGTGACTCATAAAGTAATTAGTATTAATTTTTTTATAATTGAAAATAATTGTAAAATAATTAATTAATGGAATATACCAATTAAATAATAGTAAAAATAAAAAATTTAATTCATAATTTCACAAAATAATTTTTAAAAAGATAATTATACATATAATAAGAGTACAGTATTCACAAAAATATATAATATGTACTAAACCATATACATAAAGACTAATTTTTTTAAATTTATTCTCATTTTTTTAAATTCAAAAAATGATAAATAATTTATTTTTAATAAAAACTAAAAAATATTTTATACTTACAAATTATTGAACTCTTTATTATCTATTCAAATTATATTATTTTAGTTAAATAAATTTTATCTTTATAATTAACTCAAATATTAGAATATTATCTTTATTTTTATAATTTTTATTTTATCTAAATTTATTTTTTTATATTTTTAGATTTAATTTCATAAATATGTGTTAATGTTAGAATATTAAAAAAATAATACTATACATTAATAAATTTATTTAAAAAATTAATTTATTCAAGACATAATAGCCATGGTACGTTAATGTAAGTAAGAAATACAGCTACGAAAAATATTGTTCGTAGCAAAAGATTAAATTTTAGCCACTGTCGTCATATTTCGTAATAAATAGAAGACACGCTCATTTATTTTTATCACGATTTAGTGTTCGTAGTTAAAATTTGGTGGCTAAACACCGTTTTTGTGGTAGTGATAGGGCTTGTTTGGGTGAGTTTTTAAGGAAAGATCTTTTTTCGAGTTATCTTTTTTTAAAAGATCTCATAGAGAAGTAAAAGTAATTTTATATTTGGATATCTCATGTAAAAATGTCTTTTTATTTATCAATTATGTTTGTGTATAACAATATAAAAGTATTTTTTTGTTTATTTATTACATGAAAAACATCTTTTTTTTTTAAAGAAAAAAGATCTTTTAAAAAAAGATGTAAATTACAGCTTCTCAAAAAAGATTTTTTTTATTTTACTAGTGCTTTTACTTTTATTACTAGAAATTTGCCAAACACGTTAAAAAATAAAAAAGATCTTTTTTCATTGAAAAAAATCTTTTTTTAACAAAATAATGGCACCCAAACATGCACATAATTTGTGAAAAAATTAATCTTGATTCAAGAAAATGACACACATTCTTGATTTTTATTCTTATTACTCCCTTCAAAGTCATGATCAGTCTTGGAATAATCTTGAGTTTGTGCCTAAAACGTTCAAAGCCAGTAAAGGATAAAGATTTTGTAAACAAATATGCAATTTGATCTAATGCTGAGATGTGAATTATGTGTAGTTGATTGCTGTTGACTCTATTTCTTACAAAATGAAGATTCAATGAAGATTCAACTCGAAGTATTTGGGATTTAAAGTTTAGGGTTTAGGATTTGTAAGTTAAATAATGAGCTTACCAGATTGCTTAATGAAAAAAGAAAGGTCAAACCTTATATTTGAGAATCCAAAATTAGAGAGGATGGCTGCTAGCTTGAGAAACTATGCCTTGGATGCTTGTCTCAAGCCATACAAAGTTCTATTTAACTTACAAACCTGAGTAGAATCTGAAGAACTAAATCCCAGAAGTTGTTGCATTGGTGCACGAAATTGAAAATCACAATTCTTGACAATTCCGCACAACTAACCAGCAAATGCACTGGGTCGTCCAAGTAATACCTTACGTGAGTAAGGGTCGATCCCACGGAGATTATTGGTTTGAAGCAAGCTATGTTTATTTTATTAATCTTAGTCAGGATGCCAGTAAGGTTATTTGGATTTAATTGTAAGAAGTAAAAGTGTTTGGAATAAGTAATTGTTACTTTATTGATGGAGAATATGCTGGAGTTTTGGAGATGCTTTGTCCTCTGAATTCCTGCAATGTAATATTCAACTCAATTGTTTGTAAAGTTCCATCCATGGCAAGCTGTATGTAGGGTGTCACCATTGTCAGTGGCTACTTCCCATCCTCTCAGTGAAAACGGTCCAGATGCTCTGTCACAGCATGGCTAATCAGCTGTTGGTTCTCGATCATGATGGAATAGGATCCATTGATCCTTTTGCGTTTGTTATCACGCCCAGCAATCGCGAGTTTGAAGCTCGTCACAGCCATCCAATCTTTGAATCCTACTCGGAATACCACAGACAAGGTTTAGATTTTCCGGATCCTCAAGAGTGGCCGCCATCAGTTCTAGCTTATACCACGAAGATTCTGATTAAGGAAGCTAAGAGACGCTCATTCAATCTGATGTAGAACAGAAGTATTTGTCAGGTACACGTTCATGGATTGAGGGAGGTGATGAGTGTCACGGATCATCACCTCTTTCACAATTAAGCGCGAATGAACATCTTAGATAGGAACACACACACGTTTGAATGAAATAGAAACAATTGCATTAATTCATTGAGACGCTGCAGAGCTCCTCACCCCCAACAATGGAGTTTAGAGACTCATGCCGTCAAAGTGTATAAAATTCAGATCTGAAAATGTCATGAGATACAAAGTTAATCTCTAAAAGTTGTTTAAATAGTAAACTAGTAACCTAGGTTTACAGAAAATGAGTAAACTATGATAGATGATGCAGAAATCCACTTTTGGGGCCCACTTGGTGTGTACTGGGGCTGAGACTTAAGCTTCTCACGTGCCTGGGGCTGTTTTGGGCGTTCAACGCCAGGTTGTAACCTGTTTCTGGCGTTGAACTCCAGCTTGTAGCCTGTTTCTGGCGCTGGACGCCAGACAGTAGCATGATACTAGCGTTGAACGCCAGTTTACGTCATCTATCTTCGCGCAAAGTATGGACTATTATATATTGCGGGAAAGCCCTGGATGTCTACTTTCCAACGCCATTGAGAGCGCGCCAATTGGACTCCTGTAGCTCCAGAAAATCCATTTCGAGTGCAGGGAGGTCAGGATCCAACAGCATCAGCAGTCCTTTTTCAGCCTAACTCAGATTTTTGCTCAGCTTCCTCAATTTCAGCCAGAAAATTCCTAAAATCACAGAAAAATACACAAACTCATAGTAAAGTCCAGAAATATGATTTTTTGCCTAAAAACTAATAATATTCTACTAAAAACTAATTAAAACATACTAAAATCTACATGAAATTACCCCCAAAAAGCGTATAAAATATCTGCTCATCACAACACCAAACTTAAACTGTTGCTTGTCCTCAAGCAACTAGATGAATAGAAGAGGATAAAAAGAAATCAAGAAGCAATAATATCTCAGAGTTTTAAGTGAAACTCATATTCTAATTAGATGAGCGGGGCTAGTAGCTTTTTGCTTCCAAACAGTTTTGGCATCTCACTTTATCCTTTGAAATTCAGAATGATTGGCATCCATAGAAACTCAGAATTCAGATAGTATTATTGATTTTCCTAGTTAAGTATGTTGATTCTTGAACACAGCTACTTTTATGAGTCTTGGCCGTGGCCCTAAGCACTTTGTTTTCCAGTATTACCACCGGATACACAAATGCCACAGACACATGACTGGGTGAACCTTTTCAGATTGTGACTCAGCTTTGCTAGAGTCCCCAGTTAGAGGTGTCCAGAGCTCTTAAGCACACTCTTTTTGCTTTGGATCATGACTTTAACCACTCAGTCTCAAGTTTTTCACTTGGACCTGCATGCCACAAGCACATGGTTAGGGACAGCTTGGTTTAGCCGCTTAGGCCTGGAACTATTTCCTTGGCCCCTCCTATCCACTGATGCTCAAAGCCTTGGATCCTTTTCTTAATCCAATGATTCCTTGTAATTTTTTTTTGTTGTTTTTTTTTTCACTGCTTTTTCTTGCTTCAAGAATCAAATTCATGATTTTTTAGATCATCAATAATATTTTTCGTGTTCCTCATTCTTTCAGGAGCCAATATTCGTAAAATTCAGGATAAAATATGCACTATTCAAGCATTCATTCAGAGAACAAAAAGTATTGCCACCACATATAATTAATTATAATTTTTATTATTAGGAACTCGAAAAAATAAATTACTTCTTTATTCTAATTATCTACTATTTTATTGATGTCTGATGATGATGAGAAAAATAAATTATAACTTAGTTGGGAATAAAACCAGAATAGATATACTAATTACTACTACTACTACTATATATATCTCCTAAGGTAAATTTCTATAATAACACTATCACAGAGTTAAAGCTAAATGTAGAACTCAACAACCTGTGTTCTGAGAAGTAGATGTTCCTCTGATCTGTGGGGTGCTTGGTCCTTCAAGGATTAATTTCTGGCACTTCAGCTCCCTTAAATCACGCCCTTGCTCTTCTTGTTCCTTAAGCAGTTTGCAAAGCATGCTACTTTGATTGTTCTGTTCTTCCTTTATTTGGTTCATAGCTTCTTGCAATTTGGAAATAGATGCCTCAAGATGTTCCCAATATTCGAATTGAGGAAGTTTTGGGAGGACTTCCTGTGCTCTCCTCTTGATTGGATCATCCTGCAGCTGTTGTCTGTCCATTGATATTCTAGTGATTGGCCTCTCAACTGAGATATACTCTGTTATTCCCATCTTCACTCCGGCATCTCTGCAGAGCATAGAAATTAAGCTTGGATAGGCCAATCTGGCATCTTTGGAATTCCTGTTTGCTATTTTGTATAGTTCACACGAGATCAGTTGATGAACTTCTACTTCTTTTCCCAACATGATGCAGTGAATCATCACTGCTCTTTTAATAGTAACTTCAGAACGATTGCTGGTGGGCAATATAGAAAGCCCAATGAAATCCAGACAGCCTCTGGCTACGGGTTTGAGATCTTCTCTTTTGAGTTGATTTGGGATGCTAGTCGTGCTGGTGGTCCACCTGGCTTCAGGGATGCATATATCCTCTAGAATATTGTCCAAGCCTTTATTTACCCTTATCATTCTCCTATTAAAGGAGTCTGGGTCATCTTTCAGTTGAGGAAGCTTAAAGATCTCCCTGATTTTGTCAGGATGGGTATGAACAATCTTTCCTCTGACTAAGGTCTGATGGTCATAGAGGGCAGCTCCAATTATTCTTTGCCTGTCTGTCTGCCATAGATTAGCATAGAACTCCTGAACCATGTTCCTTCCCACTTTCGTTTCAGGATTAGCTAGGATTTCCCAGTTCCTGTTTCGAATTTGTTCTTGGATCTCCGGATATTCATCTTCTTTCAGATCGAACTTGACTTCCGGGATCACTGATCTTAGACTCATTATTTTGTAGTAATGGTCTGAATGTTCTTTAGTTAAGAACTTCCCTTGATTCCAAAGTGGCTTTGGAATATTCTCTTTCTTGCCTCTTGGGTTGGGTTGTTTTCCTTTAGGGGCCATGATCAAAGTGAGTATGTTTTTGTGATCATGGATAAGCACACCAAACTTAGAGGTTTGCTTGTCCTCAAGCAAAAGAAGAGAGAAAAGAGAGATAGGAGGAGAGCAAGTGTTGAATGGTGGATGATGAGAGGGGCGCCGAAAGTGAATATAAAGGGAGGGGGTGGGTATTCAAAAATAAGAAAAAGATATAAGATAAGAGATATGATTTATAAAAGATAAATATGATAAGAAAAGGATATAATTTAAAAAGATCTGAAATAAATCTGAATTTTTAATTTGAAAAAGATTTTAAAAGATAATTAAATTTTGAAAAACTTAAAGAAAAAGAGTTGGATTGGATTGGAAATCATCTGTTTTTATGGATGAAGATGCATGTAAAATCTTTGAAAAAGGGATTTCAGAAATTAGGGATTTTAGAAATTAGGATTAAAATTTTTGGAATTGAAGGATAATATTTGGAAACATGTTTATGCAAGAAATCATGAATTGAAACATAAAAATTAGAAAATTTTTGAAGAAAAACGAATTTTACCTCCTCCCCACCATCCTAGCATTAAACGCCCAACTGCTGCATGTTTTGGGCGTTTAACGCCCAATTGTTGCTTCTCCTAGGCATTCAACGCCCAGCTGTTGCTTCTTTCTGGCGTTGAACGCCCAGATGGCTACCCTTACTGGCGTTGAACGCCCAGTGGGTGCTTCTTTTGGGCGTTCAACGCCCAAAATGTTTCTTACTGGCTTTTTCATGCCAGTGAGCTTCCAAATTTTCCTGTAACTCTGTGAATTCATTCAATTGCTATTTTACCTTTTGAAGATACTCTGACATATATCTGTAAAAATCAATTAATTAGCAGAAACAAATAAAATTAAATTTTGTGAGTGGCTGGGTTGCCTCCCAGCAAGCGCTTCTTTAATGTCGTTAGCAGGACTATTACTGAGCTTTTAATCAAGTCTCAGTTTTGAGCATTCTTGCTCAAAATTGCTTTCAAGATAATGTTTAACTCTCTGTCCATTAACAATGAACTTTTTGTTAGATTCATTATCCTGAAGCTCTACGTATCCATATGGTGATACACTTGTAATCACATATGGACCTCTCCACCGGGATTTTAATTTCCCGGGGAATAATTTGAGCCTAGAATTAAATAGCAGAACTTTCTGCCCCGGCTCAAAGACTCGGGATGACAATTTCTTATCATGCCATCTTTTCGCTTTCTCTTTGTAAATTTTTGCATTCTCGAAAGCATTGAGTCTAAATTCCTCTAGCTTATTTAACTGGAGCAATCGTTTTTCTCCAGCTAACTTGGCATCAAGGTTTAGGAATCTGGTTGCCCAGTAGACCTTGTGTTCCAGTTCCACTGGCAAGTGACATGCCTTTCCATACACAAGCTGGTATGGAGAGGTCCCTATAGGGGTCTTGAATGCTGTTCTGTATGCCCACAGAGCATCATCCAAGCTTCTTGCCCAATCCCTTCTACGGTTAATTACAGTCCGTTCCAGGATTCTTTTGAGTTCTCTATTTGAGACTTCAGCTTGCCCATTAGTCTGTGGGTGATATGGAGTAGCTACCCTGTGGCTAATTCCATAACGAACCAAAGCAGAGTAAAGCTGTTTATTGCAGAAATGAGTGCCCCCATCACTGATTAATACTCTAGGGGTACCAAATCTACTGAAGATGTGTTTCTGGAGGAATTTTAACACTGTTTTAGTGTCATTAGTGGGTGTTGCAATAGCCTCCACCCATTTGGATACATAATCCACTGCCACCAGAATATAAGTGTTTGAGTATGATGGTGGAAAAGGTCCCATGAAGTCAATACCCCATACATCAATCAACTCAATCTCCAAGATCTCTTGTTGAGGCATGGCATAACTGTGAGGCAGATTGCCAGATCTTTGGCAACTGTCACAATTAAGTACAAACACTCGGGAATCTTTATAGAGAGTAGGCCAGTAGAAGCCACATTGGAGGACTCTTGTGGCTGTTTGCTCACTTCCAAAATGTCCTCCATACTGTGATCCATGGCAGTGCCATAGGATTTTCTGCACTTCTTCTTTAGGCACACATCTACGGATTACTCCGTCTGCACATCTCTTAAAGAGATATGGCTCATCCCAGAGATAATACTTTGCATCCGTGATCAGCTTCTTTGATTACTACCTACTGTATTCTTTGGGTATGAATCTCACTGCCTTGTAGTTTGCAATGTCTGCAAACCATGGCACTTCCTGGATGGCAAAGAGTTGCTCATCCGGAAAGGTTTCAGAGATCTCAGTAAGAGGGATGGACGCCCCTTCTACTGGTTCTATTCGGGACAGGTGATCTGCTACCTGATTCTCTGTCCCTTTTCTGTCTCTTATTTCTATATCAAACTCTTGCAGAAGCAACACCCATCTTATAAGTCTGGGTTTTGAATCCTGCTTTGTGAGTAGATATTTAAGAGCAGCATGATCAGTGTACACAATCACTTTTGATCCTACTAAATAGGATCTGAATTTGTCAATGGCGTAAACCACTGCAAGTAGCTCTTTTTCTGTGGTTGTGTAATTCTTCTGTGCGTCATTTAGAATACGGCTGGCATAGTAAATGACGTGCAAAAGCTTGTTATGCCTTTGTCCCAACACTGCGCCAATGGCATGGTCACTGGCATCACACATTAGTTCAAATGGCAGTGTCCAGTTTGGTGCAGAGATGATTGGTGCTGTGACCAATTTAGCTTTCAGAGTCTCAAATGCTTGCAGACACTCCTTATCAAAGACAAATGGCATGTCAGCAGCTAGCAGGTTGCTCAGAAGTTTGGCGATTTTTAAAAAATCCTTTATAAACCTCCTATAAAATCCTATGCCCCAGAAAGCTTTTGATTGCCTTAATATTGGCAGGTGGTGGTAATTTTTCAATTACCTCTACCTTAGCTTGATCCACCTCTATTCCCTTGTTCGAGATTTTGTGCCCAAGGACAATTCCTTCAGTCACCATAAAGTGACATTTTTTCCAGTTTAAAACCAAGTTAGTCTCTTGGCATCTCTTTAGAACAAGTGCTAGATGGTCAAGACAGGAGCTGAATGAGTCTCCAAATACTGAAAAGTCATCCATGAAGACTTCCAAGAATTTTCCCACCATATCAGAGAAAATTGAGAGCATGCACCTCTGAAAGGTTGCAGGTGCATTGCACAGGCCAAATGGCATCCTTCTGTATGCAAATACTCCAGATGGACATGTGAATGCTGTTTTCTCTTGATCTTTTGGATCTACTGCAATTTGATTATAACCTGAATATCCATCCAGGAAGCAGTAGTATTCATGACCTGCCAGTCTTTCTAGCATCTGGTCTATGAATGGTAAAGGAAAATGATCCTTTCTGGTAGCTGTATTGAGCCTTCTATAATCAATACACATATGCCACCCAGTAACTGTTCTTGTAGGAACCAGTTCATTTTTTTCATTATGAACCACTGTCATGCCACCTTTCTTAGGGACGACTTAGACAGGGCTTACCCAGAGGCTATCAGAAATAGGATAAATAATCCCAGCCTCTAGTAGTTTAGTGACCTCCTTCTACACCACTTCCTTCATGGCTAGATTCAGCCGCCTTTGTGGTTGAACCACTGGCTTGGCGTCCCCTTCCAGTAAGATCTTGTGCATGCATCTGGCTGGGCTAATGCCCTTGAGATCACTGATGGACCACCCAAGAGCTGTCTTGTGTGTCCTTAGCACTTGAATTAGTGCTTCCTCTTCCTGTGGCTCTAAGGTAGAGCTTATGATTACAGGAAAGGTATCACCTTCTCCCAGAAATGCATATTTCAGGGATGGTGGTAATGGTTTGAGCTCGGGTTTAGGAGGTTTCTCCTCTTCCTGAGGAATTTTCAGAGGTTCTATTATTCTCTCTAATTCCTCCAGATCAGGCTGAACATCTTTAAAGATGTCCTCTAGCTCTGATTTGAGACTCTCAGCCATATTGACCTCTCTTACCAGAGAGTCAATGATATCAACACTCATGCAGTCATTTGGGGTGTCTGGATGTTGCATAGCTTTGACAACATTCAACTTGAACTCCTCCTCATTGACTCTCAGGGTTACTTCCCCTTTTTGGACGTCAATGAGGGTTCGGCCAGTTGCTAGGAAAGGTCTTCCTAGAATGAGAGTTGCACTCTTGTGCTCCTCCATTTCCAGCACCACAAAGTCAGTAGGAAAGGCAAATGGCCCAACCTTGACAATCATGTCTTCAATCACGCCTGATGGGTATTTAATAGAGCCATCAGCAAGTTGAAGACATATCCGGGTTGGTTTGACTTCTTCAGTCAAACCAAGCTTTGTGATAATAGATGCAGGTATTAGGTTGATACTTGCCCCAAGATCACATAGAGCTTGCTTGGTACAATTACCCTCTAATGTGCATGGTATCATAAAGCTCCCGGGATCTTTAAGCTTCTCAGGTAGGCTTTTCAGAATGACTGCACTGCATTCTTCAGTGAGGTAAACTTTTTCAGTTTCTCTCCAATCCTTCTTATGACTTAAGATCTCTTTCATGAACTTAGTGGTGCACGAAATTGTGATCAATACAACTTCGCACAACTAACCAGCAAGTGTACTGGGTCGTCCAAGTAATAAACCTTACGCGAGTAAGGGTCGATCCCACAGAGATTGTTGGTATGAAGCAAGCTATGGTCACCTTGTAAATCTTAGTCAGGCAAACTCAAATGGGTATGGTGATGAACGAATAAAACATAAAGATAAAGATAGAGATACTTATGTAATTCATTGGTAGGAACTTCAGATAAGCGTATGAAGATGCCTTCCCTTCCGTCTCTCTGCTTTCCTACTGTCTTCTTCCAATCCTTCTCACTCCTTTCCATGGCAAGCTTATGCAAGGGTTTCACCGTTGTCAGTGGCTACCTCCCATCCTCTCAGTGGAAATGTTCAACGCACCCTGTCACGGCACGGCTATCCATCTGTCGGTTCTCAATCAGGCCGGAATAGAATCCAGTGATTCTTTTGCGTCTGTCACTAACGCCCCGCCTTCAGGAGTTTGAAGCACGTCACAGTCATTCAATCATTGAATCCTACTCAGAATACCACAGACAAGGTTAGACCTTCCGGATTTTCTTGAATGCCGCCATCAGTTCTTGCCTATACCACGAAGACTCTGATCTCACGGAATGGCTGGCTCGTTTGTCAGACGAGCACTCGGTTGTCAGGCGATCAACCATGCATCGTGTATCAGGAATCCAAGAGATATTCACCCAATCTAAGGTAGAACGGAGGTGGTTGTCAGTCACACGTTCATAGGTGAGAATGATGATGAGTGTCACGGATCATCACATTCATCAAGTTGAAGAACAAGTGATATCTTGGACAAAGAACAAGCGGAATTGAATAGAAGAATAATAGTAATTGCATTAATACTCGAGGTACAGCAGAGCTCCACACCTTAATCTATGGTGTGTAGAAACTCCACCGTTGAAAATACATAAGAACAAGGTCAAGGCATGGCCGAATGGCCAGCCTCCCAAAGAGGGTTCAATCATAAAAACATGATCAAAAGATTTTTTTTAAAGATTCAATAGTAAAAGGTCCTATTTATAGGAAACTAGTAGCTTAAGGTTTACAAAGATGAGTAAATGACA
The DNA here is from genome assembly GCF_014773155.1 of Arachis stenosperma. Classification (NCBI taxonomy): domain Eukaryota; kingdom Viridiplantae; phylum Streptophyta; class Magnoliopsida; order Fabales; family Fabaceae; genus Arachis; species Arachis stenosperma. The sequence goes on along the minus strand of NC_080380.1, from coordinate 116,142,830 downwards.
TAAAAATCCACTTCTGGGCCCACTTGGTGTGTGCTTGGGCTGAGCAATGAAGCATTTTCGTGTAGAGACTCTTCTTGGAGTTAAACGCCAGCTTTTGTGCCAGTTTGGGCGTTTAACTCCCACTTTGGTGCCAGTTCCGGCGTTTAACGCTGGGAAATCTGGTGGTGATTTTGAACGCCGGTTTGGGCCATCAAATCTTGGGCAAAGTATGAACTATCATATATTGCTGGAAAGCCCAGGATGTCTACTTTCCAACGCCGTTGAGAGCGCGCCAATTAGGCTTCTGTAGCTCCAGAAAATCCACTTCGAGTGCAGGGAGGTCAGAATCCAACAGCATCTGCAGTCCTTTTCAGTCTCTGAATCAGATTTTTGCTCAGGTCCCTCAATTTCAGCCTGAAAATACCTGAAATCACAGAAAAACACACAAACTCATAGTAAAGTCCAGAAAAGTAAATTTTAACTCAAAACTAATAAAAATATTCTAAAAACTAAACCAAATATACTAAAAACATACTAAAAACAATGCCAAAAAGCGTACAAATTATCCGCTCATCACAACACCAAACTTAAATTGTTGCTTGTCCTCAAGCAACTGAAAGTCAAATAAGATAAAAAGAAGAGAATATGCAATGAATTTCAAAAACATCTATGAAGATCAGTATTAATTAGATGAGCGGGGCTTTTAGCTTTTTGCCTCTGAACAGTTTTGGCATCTCACTTTATCCTTTGAAACTCAGAATGATTGGCTTCCTTAGGAACTCAGAATCCAGATAGTGTTATTGATTCTCTTAGTTAAGTATGATGATTCTTGAACACAGCTACTTTATGAGTCTTGGCCGTGGCCCAAAGCACTCTGTCTTCCAGTATTACCACCGGATACATACATGCCACAGACACATAATTGGGTGAACCTTTTCAGATTGTGACTCAGCTTTGCTAGAGTCCCCAATTAGAGGTGTCCAGGGTTCTTAAGCACACTCTTTTTGCCTTGGATCACAACTTTATTTCTTTCTTTTTTCTTTCTCTTTTTTTTTTCGTTTTTTCGTCTCTTTTCTCTCCCTTTTTTTTTGTATTCACTGCTTTTTCTTGCTTCAAGAATCATTTTGATGATTTTTCAGATCCTCAGTAACATGTCTGTTTTTTCATCATTCTTTCAAGAGCCAACATTCATGAATCACAAATTCAAAAGACATATGCACTGTTCAAGCATGCATTCAGAAAACAAAAGTGTTGCCACCACATCAAAATAATTAAACTGTTATAAAATTCAAAATTCATGCAATTCTTTTTCTTTTTCAATTAAGAACATTTTTTCATTTAAGAGAGGTGATGGATTCATAGGACATTCATAACTTTAAGGCATAGACACTAAGACACTAATGATCACAAGACACAAACATGGATAAACATAAGCACTAAAATTCGAAAAACAGAGAAATGAAGAACAAGGAAATTAAAGAACGGGTCCACCTTAATGATGGCGGCTTGTTCTTCCTCTTGAAGGTCTTATGGAGTGCTTGAGCTCCTCAATGTCTCTTCCTTGTCTTTGTTGCTCCTCTCTCATGATTCTTTGATCTTCTCTAATTTCATGGAGGAGAATGGAGTGTTCTTGGTGCTCCACCCTTAGTTGTCCCATGTTGGAACTCAATTCTCCTAGGGAGGTGTTTAGTTGCTCCCAATAGTTTTGTGGAGGAAAGTGCATCCCTTGAGGTATCTCAGGGATCTCATGATGAGTGGGGTCTCTTGTGTGCTCCATCCTCTTCTTAGTGATGGGCTTGTCCTCATCAATAGGGGTGTCTCCCTCTATGTCAACTCCAACTGAATAACAGAGGTGACAAATGAGATGAGGGAAGGCTAACCTTGCCAAGGTAGAGGACTTGTCCGCCACCTTATAAAGCTCTTGAGCTATAACCTCATGAACTTCTATTCCTTCTCCAATCATGATGCTAATAATCATGATAGCCCGGTCTATGGTAACTTCGGACCGGTTGCTAGTGGGAATGATTGAGCGTTGGATAAACTCCAACCATCCTCTAGCCACGGGTTTGAGGTCATGCCTTCTCAATTGAACCGGCTTTCCTCTTGAATCTCTCTTCCATTGGGCGCCCTCTTCACATATAACTGTGAGGACTTGGTCCAATCTTTGATCAAAGTTGACCCTTCTAGTGTAAGGATGTTCATCTCCTTGCATCATGGGCAAATTGAATGCCAACCTTACACTTTCCGGACTAAAATCTAAGTATTTCCCCCGAACCATAGTAAGATAATTCTTTGGATCCGGGTTCACACTTTGATCATGGTTCTTGGTGATCCATGCATTGGCATAGAACTCTTGAACCATCAAGATTCTGACTTGTTGAATGGGGTTGGTAAGAACTTCCCAACCTCTTCTTCGGATCTCATGTCGGATCTCTGGATATTCACCCTTTTTGAGTGAAAAAGGGACCTCGGGGATCACCTTCTTCAAGGCCACAACTTCATAGAAGTGGTCTTGATGCACCTTTGAGATGAATCTCTCCATCTCCCATGACTCAGATGTGGAAGTTTTTGCCTTCCCTTTCCTCTTTCTAGAGGTTTCTCCGGCCTTGGATGCCATAAATGGTTATGGAAAAACGAAAAAGCAACGCTTTTACCACACCAAACTTAAAAGGTTTGCTCGTCCTCGAGCAAAAGAAGAAAGAAGAGAGTAGAAGAAGAAGAAATGGAGGAGAGGGAGATGGCTTTGTGGTTCGGCCAAAAGGGGAAGAAGTAGTGTTTAGGGTGTGTGAAAATGAAGAAGTGAAGAAGGGTTTTTATAGGGGTGAGGGGAGGGGTAGGGTTCGGCCATTATGGGTGGGTTTGGGAGGGAAAGTGGTTTGAATTTGAATGGTGAGGTAGGTGGGGTTTTATGAAGGATGGATGTGAGTGGTGAAGAGAGGATGGGATTTGATAGGTGAAGGGTTTTTGGGGAAGAGGTATTGAGGTGATTGGTGAATGGGGAAGAAGAGAGAGAGTGGTGGGGTTGGTGGGGATCCTGTGGGGTCCACAGATCCTGAGGTGCCAAGGAAAAGTCATCCCTGCACCAAATGGCATGAAAAATCACGTTTTGAGCCAATTCTGGCGTTAAACGCCGGGCTGGTGCCCATTTCTGGCGTTTAACGCCAGGTTCTTGCCCTTTTCTGGTGTTTAACGCCAGTCTGGTGCCCCTTTCTGGCGTTAAACGCCCAGAATGGTGCCAGACTGGGCGTTAAACGCCCATCTGCTAACTTTACTGGCGTTTAAACGCCAGTAGGTTCTTCCTCCAGGGTGTGCTGTTTTTCTTCCTGTTTTTCATTCTGTTTTTGCTTTTTTCATTGATTTTGTGACTTCTTATGATCATCAACCTACAAAAAACATAAAATAACAAAAGAAAATAGTCAAAATATAATATTGGGTTGCCTCCCAACAAGCGCTTCTTTAGTGTCATTAGCTTGACAGAGGACTCTCATGGAGCCTCAGAAATGCTCAGAGCTATGTTGGAACCTCCCATCACCAAACTTAGAGTTTGAATGTGGGGGTTCAACACCAAACTTAGAGTTTGGTTGTGGCCTCCCAACACCAAACTTAGAGTTTGACTGTGGGGGCTCTGTTTGGCTTTGTTTTGAGAGAAGCTCTTCATGCTTCCTCTCCATGATGACAGAGGGATATCCTTGAGCTTTAAATACCAAGGATTCTTCATTCACTTGAATGATCAACTCTCCTCTATCAACATCAATCACAGCCTTTGCTGTGGCTAGGAAGGGTCTGCCAAGGATGATGGATTCATCCATGCACTTCCCAGTCTATAGGACTATGAAATCAGCAGGGATGTAGTGGTCTTCAATCTTCACCAAAACATCCTCTACAAGTCCATGAGCTTGTTTTCTTGAGTTGTCTGCCATCTTTAATGAGATTCTTGCAGCTTGCACCTCAAGGATCCCTATTTTCTCCATTACAGAGAGAGGCATGAGGTTTACACTTGACCCTAAGTCACACAGAGCCTTGTTGAAGGTCATGGTGCCTATGGTACAAGGTATTGAAAACTTCCCAGGATCCTGTCTCTTTTGAGGCAGTTTCTGCCTAGACAAGTCATCCAGTTCTTTGGTGAGCAAAGGGGGTTCATCCTCCCAAGTCTCATTTCCAAATAACTTGTCATTTAGCTTCATGATTGCTCCAAGGTATTTAGCAACTTGCTCTTCAGTGACATACTCATCCTCTTCAGAGGAAGAATACTCATCAGAGCTCATGAAAGGCAGAAGTAAGTCCAATGGAATCTCTATGATCTCATTTTGACCCTCAGATTCCCATGGTTCCTCATTAGGGAACTCATTGGAGGCTAGTGCACGCCCATTGAGGTCTTCCTCAGTGGCGTTCACTTCCTCTCCTTCCTCTCCAAATTCGGCCATATTGATGGCCTTGCACTCTCCTTTTGGATTTTTTTCTGTATTGCTTGGAAGAGTACTAGGAGGGAGTTCAGTAACTTTCTTGCTCAGCTGTCCCACTTGTGCCTCCAAATTCCTAATGGAGGACCTTGTTTCAGTCATGAAACTTTGAGTGGTTTTGATTAGATCAGAGACCATGGTTGCTAAGTCAGAGTGGTTCTGCTTAGAATTCTCTGTTTGTTGCTGAGAAGATGATGGAAAAGGCTTGCCATTGCTAAACCTGTTTCTTCCACCATTATTGTTGTTGAAACCTTGTTGAGGTCTCTGTTGATCCTTCCATGAGAAATTTGGATGATTTCTCCATGAAGAATTATAGGTGTTTCTATAGGGTTCTCCTAGGTAATTCACCTCTTCCATTGAGGGGTTCTCAGGATCATAGGCTTCTTCTTCAGATGAAGCATCCTTAGTACTGCTTGGTGCATTTTGCATTCCAGACAGACTTTGAGAAATCAAATTGACTTGTTGAGTCAATATCTTGTTCTGAGCCAGAATGGCATTCAGAGTATCAATCTCAAGAACTCCTTTCTTCTGATTAATCCCATTGTTCACAGGATTCCTTTCAGAAGTGTACATGAATTGGTTATTTGCAACCATTTCAATCAGCTCTTGAGCTTCTGTAGGCATCTTCTTCAGATGAAGAGATCCTCCAGCAGAGCTATCCAAAGACATCTTGGACAGTTCAGAGAGACCATCATAGAAAATACCTATGATGCTCCATTCAGAAAGCATGTCAGAAGGACATTTTCTGATCAATTGTTTGTATCTTTCCCAAGCTTCATAGAGGGATTCTCCATCCTTCTGTCTGAAGGTTTGGACTTCCACTCTAAGCTTACTCAATTTTTGAGGTGGAAAGAACTTTGCCAAGAAGGCATTGACTAGCTTTTCCCATGAGTCCAGGCTTTCTTTAGGTTGTGAGTCCAACCATGTCCTAGCTCTGTCTCTTACAGAAAAAGGGAATAGCATAAGTCTGTAGACTTCAGGGTCAACCCCATTAGTCTTGACAGTGTCACAGATTTGCAAGAATTCAGCTAAGAACTGATGAGGATCTTTCAATGGAAGTCCATGGAACTTGCAATTCTGTTGCATTAGAGAAACTAATTGAGGCTTAAGCTCAAAGTTGTTTGCTCCAATGGCAGGGATAGAGATGCTTCTCCCATAGAAGTCGGGAGTAGGTGCAGTAAAGTCACCCAGCACCTTCCTTGCATTGTTTGCATTGTTGTTGTTTTTGGCTGCCATGTGTGCTTCTCCTTTGAAGATTTCTGTTAGGTCCTCTACAGAGAGTTGTGCCTTAGCTTCTCTTAGCTTTCGCTTCAAGGTCCTTTCAGGTTCAGGGTCAGCTTCAACAAGAATGCCTTTGTCTTTGTTCCTGCTCATATGAAAGAGAAGGGGACAAGAAAATGTGGAATCCTCTATGTCACAGTATAGAGATTCCTTGAGGTGTCAGAGGAACAGAAAATCAGAAGGAAGAGGTAGAAGAATTCGAACTTAGTGGGATAGAGTTCGAATTGTGCATTGAGGAGGAGTAGTACTCCATAAATAGAAGGATGTGAGAAGGGAGGAAGAGCTTTTTCGAAAATTAAGTTGAAGAATTTGAAAACATTTTGAAAAACACTAATTAATTTTCGAAAATAAGAGTGGGAAAGAAATCAAGTGATTTTTGAAAAAGATTTTGAAATTAGAAGTCAAAAAGATTTGATTGAAAATTATTTTGAAACAGATGAGGTTAAGAAGATATGATTGATTTTAAAAATATGTGATTGAGAAGATATGATTTGAAAACAATTTTAAAAAGATTTGATAAAAAAAATTAATGACTTGCCTAACAAGAAAAGATATGATTCAAACATTAAACCTTTCTCAACAGAAAAGGCAACATACTTGAAATGTTCAATCAAATCATTAATTGTTAGCAAGTATCTTTGAAAAAGGAAAGAAATTGATTTTGAAAACATTTGATTGAAAAGATATGATTTGAAAAAGATTTGATTTTGAAAAACTTTGAAAACTTGAAAAAAATTGATTTGAAAACAAAATCCTTCCCCTTGTGCCATCCTGGCGTTAAACGCCCAGAATGGTGCACATTCTGGCGTTTAACGCCCAATGCACTACCTTTTTGGGCGTTAAACGCCCAACCAGGCACCCTGGCTGGCGTTTAAACGCCAGTCTGTCCTTCTTCACTGGGCGTTTTGAACGCCCAGCTTTTTCTGTGTAATTCCTCTGCTGCATGTTCTGAATCTTCAGTTCCCTGTACTATTGACTTGAAAATAGAACCAAGATCAAATAAACAATGCATGCAAGACACCAAACTTAAAATTAGACACTAGACTCAAACAAGAAACATAAAATATTTTTGGTTTTTTTATGATTTTGAAAGTTTTTTTTGGATTTTTCGAAAATTATATGGAAATAGAAAATAAAGGTTTCAAAATTCTTAATGAGAATTCCAGGAATCATGCAATGTTAGTCTAAAGCTTTAGTCTAAAGGAATTAGACATGGTTAGCCAAGCTTCAGCAGGACATTGCATTCAAGAGCTAAATTGATGAGAATCAATCAGCTTTGGTGATGGTAAGAACATCACCTTGAAACACTAGAATTCACTCTTAAGAATTCTGAAAAATACCTAATCTAAGCAACAAGATGAACCGTCAGTTGTCCATACTCGAACAATCCCCGGCAACGGCGCCAAAAACTTGGTGCACGAAATTGTGATCAATACAACTTCGCACAACTAACCAGCAAGTGTACTGGGTCGTCCAAGTAATAAACCTTACGCGAGTAAGGGTCGATCCCACAGAGATTGTTGGTATGAAGCAAGCTATGGTCACCTTGTAAATCTTAGTCAGGCAAACTCAAATGGGTATGGTGATGAACGAATAAAACATAAAGATAAAGATAGAGATACTTATGTAATTCATTGGTAGGAACTTCAGATAAGCGTATGAAGATGCCTTCCCTTCCGTCTCTCTGCTTTCCTACTGTCTTCTTCCAATCCTTCTCACTCCTTTCCATGGCAAGCTTATGCAAGGGTTTCACCGTTGTCAGTGGCTACCTCCCATCCTCTCAGTGGAAATGTTCAACGCACCCTGTCACGGCACGACTATCCATCTGTCGGTTCTCAATCAGGCCGGAATAGAATCCAGTGATTCTTTTGCGTCTGTCACTAATGCCCCGCCTTCAGGAGTTTGAAGCACATCACAGTCATTCAATCATTGAATCCTACTCAGAATACCACAGACAAGGTTAGACCTTCCGGATTCTCTTGAATGCCGCCATCAGTTCTTGCCTATACCACGAAGACTCTGATCTCACGGAATGGCTGGCTCGTTTGTCAGACGAGCACTCGGTTGTCAGGCGATCAACCATGCATCGTGTATCAGGAATCCAAGAGATATTCACCCAATCTAAGGTAGAACGGAGGTGGTTGTCAGTCACACGTTCATAGGTGAGAATGATGATGAGTGTCACGGATCATCACATTCATCAAGTTGAAGAACAAGTGATATCTTGGACAAAGAACAAGCGGAATTGAATAGAAGAACAATAGTAATTGCATTAATACTCGAGGTACAGCAGAGCTCCACACCTTAATCTATGGTGTGTAGAAACTCCACCGTTGAAAATACATAAGAACAAGGTCTAGGCATGGCCGAATGGCCAGCCTCCCAAAGAGGGTTCAATCATAAAAACATGATCAAAAGATTTTTTTTAAAGATTCAATAGTAAAAGGTCCTATTTATAGGAAACTAGTAGCTTAAGGTTTACAAAGATGAGTAAATGACATAAAAATCTACTTCCGGGCCCACTTGGTGTGTGCTTGGGCTGAGCAATGAAGCATTTTCGTGTAGAGACTCTTCTTGGAGTTAAACGCCAGCTTTTGTGCCAGTTTGGGCGTTTAACTCCCACTTTGGTGCCAGTTCCGGCGTTTAACGCTGGGAAATCTGGAGGTGACTTTGAACGCCGGTTTGGGCCATCAAATCTTGGGCAAAGTATGGACTATTATATATTGCTGGAAAGCCCAGGATGTCTACTTTCCAACGCCGTTGAGAGCGCGCCAATTGGGCTTCTGTAGCTCCAGAAAATTCACTTCGAGTGCAGGGAGGTCAGAATCCAACCGCATCTGCAGTCCTTTTCAGTCTCTGAATCAGATTTTTGCTCAGGTCCCTCAATTTCAGCCAGAAAATACCTGAAATCACAGAAAAACACACAAACTCATAGTAAATTCCAGAAAAGTAAATTTTAACTCAAAACTAATAAAAATATACTAAAAACTAAACCAAATATACTAAAAACATACTAAAAACAATGCCAAAAAGCGTACAAATTATCCGCTCATCACTTAGCATAAGAGGGTATTTGCTCCAGTGCTTCTGCAAATGGAATCTTTATTTCAAGAGTCCTGAGATAGTCTGCAAAGCGGGCAAATTGCTTATCCTATTCCGCTTGGCGGAGTTTTTGAGGATAAGGCATTTTGGCTTTATATTCCTCAACCTTAGTTGCTGCAGGTTTATTACTTACAGAAGTGGGTTGGGAAGCCTTTTTAGAAGGGTTGTTATCAGCACTTGTATGTGACTGATCCCCCACTGGCATTTGAATGCCAGGGGTGGAAGCTGGAATGGCGTTAGACGCCACCTCCTTATTTGTTACTGGCGTCTGAACGCCAGAACTATGCTCCCTTTGGGCGTTCAACGCCGGATTCATGCTTGTTTCTGGCGTTGAACGCCAGGAATGAGCATGGGCTGGGCATTCAGCGCCAGCATTATTCCTCTCTGGGCTCTGATTATCCTCAGAGGGATTTTGAGTAGCCATTTGTTCATTTCTTGGCTTCCTGCTGCTTTGAAGTGAGGTATTTAATATTTTCCCACTTCTTAATTGAACTGCTTGGCATTCTTCTGCTATTTGTTTTGACAGTTGCTTTTCTATTTGCTTTAACTGTACTTCCATATTCCTGTTAACCATTCTTGTTTCCTGTAGTATTTCCTTGAATTCGGCTAGCTGCTGAGTTAGAAAATCCAACTGCTGATTGAATTTATTAGCCTGATCTACAGGACTGAGTTCAGCAGTTACTGTTTTAGCTTCTTCTTTCATGGAAGATTCACTGCTTAGGTACAGATGCTGATTTCTGGCAACTGTATCAATGAGTTCTTGGGCTTCTTCAATTGTTTTTCTCATATGTATAGATCCACCAGCTGAGTGATCTAGAGAAATCTGAGCTTTTTCTGTAAGCCCATAGTAGAAGATGTCTAATTGCACCCACTCTGAAAACATCTCAGAGGGGCATTTTCTTAGCATCTCTCTGTATCTCTCCCAGGCATCATAAAGGGATTCATTATCTCCTTGTTTGAAGCCTTGGATGCTTAGCCTTAGCTGTGTCATCCGTTTTGGAGGAAAGTAGTGATTCAGGAATTTTTCTGACAGCTGTTTCCATGTCTTTATGCTGTTTTTAGGTTGGTTATTTAACCACCTCTTAGCTTGATCTTTTACAGCAAATGGAAACAGTAATAATCTGTAGACATCTTGATCTACTTCCTTATCATGTACTGTGTCAGCAATTTGCAAAAATTATGCCAGAAACTCTGTAGGTTCTTCGTGTGGAAGACCGGAATATTGGCAGTTTTGCTGCACCATGATAATGAGCTGAGAATTCAACTCAAAGCTATTAACTCCAATGGAGGGTATACAGATACTACTCCCATATGAAGCAGTAGTGGGGTTAGCATATGACCCCAGAGTCCTCCTGGACTGTTCATTTCCAGTTAGTTCCATGATAGAATAAAGGAGATGGTATGGATGTTGATATTATTTATTTTATAAAAATTTATTTTATAAAATAAAGTAAAAATAAAACAAATAAAAATGAAATAAAATAAAAAATGAAAATATTTTTTTGAAGATTTTCGAAAAATTTGAGGAAAAGGAGAAAGTGGTTAGGATAAAATTTTTGAAAAAGGTAATAAAATATATATTAAAAAAATTAAGAATTGAAAACTTTTGAAATTGAAATCTGAATTTTTATATAAAAATTTCAAAAATATAGTTTAAAATTAGTTAGAAAAGATATATATATATATATATATATATATATTTTGAATTTTGAATTTTATGATGAAAGAGAAAAAACACACAAAAGACACAAGGAACACCAAGGAACACCAAACTTAAAAATTTTGGAGGGAAAACACCAAGGAACACCAAACTTAAAAATTTTAAGATCAAAACACAAGAAAGACTCAAGAACACCTTGAAGATTCACAAGAACACCAAGAACAAAAGAAAGAACACCAAACTTAAAATTTTTAGAAAACCAAGATAAATTTTCGAAAATTAAAGAAAGATCAACAAGAAAACACCAAACTTAAAGTTTGGCACAAGATTAAATTAAGAAAAATTATTTAAAAAAAAAAGATTTTAAAAAGAAGATGCCCAATTGCCAAGAACATAAGCCAACGCTATAACCAACTGAGCTAAAAATGTAACGTATTTTAAAGATGTATTATTTTTATGGATAAAAGTATAATTTTTGAAAGTTAATGTTTAGAAAAAGCACAAGAAAAACAAGAAAAGACACAAAACAAGAAAAACTCAAGATCAAACAAGAAAAATAAACAAGAACAACTTGAAGATCAATGAAGAACAAAGAACACAAGTTCGAAAATTTAAAGAAAAATATAAAATATGCAATTAACACCAAACTTTGAACAAGACACTAAACTCACAAAAAGAAATTAAAAATTAAAAATTGATAAAGAAAAATAATATTTTTGAAAAAAAAATTTTTAAAAAGGGATAATAAAAGATGCATTCTAGTGAAAAAAAAAAGGATAAATTCTTCCTAATCTAAGCAACAAAATAAACCTTTAATTGTTCAAACTCGAATAATCCCCGGCAACGGCGCCAAAAACTTGGTGCACGAAATTGAAAATCACAATTCTTGATAATTCCGCACAACTAACCAGCAAGTGCACTGGGTCGTCCAAGTAATACCTTACGTGAGTAAGGGTCGATCCCACGGAGATTATTGGTTTGAAGCAAGCTATGTTTATTTTATTAATCTTAGTCAGGATGCCAGTAAGGTTATTTGGATTTAATTGTAAGAAGTAAAAGTGTTTGGAATAAGTAATTGTTACTTTATTGATGGAGAATATGCTGGAGTTTTGGAGATGCTTTGTCCTCTGAATTCCTGCAATGTAATATTCAACTCAATTGTTTGTAAAGTTCCATCCATAGCAAGCTGTATGTAGGGTGTCACCATTGTCAGTGGCTACTTCCCATCCTCTCAGTGAAAACGGTCCAGATGCTCTGTCACAGCACGGCTAATCAGCTGTTGGTTCTCGATCATGTTGGAATAGGATCCATTGATCCTTTTGCGTTTGTCATCACGCCCAGCAATCGCGAGTTTGAAGCTCGTCACAGCCATCCAATCCTTGAATCCTACTCGGAATACCACAGACAAGGTTTAGACTTTCCGGATCCTCAAGAGTGGCCGCCATCAGTTCTAGCTTATACCACGAAGATTCTGATTAAGGAAGCTAAGAGACGCTCATTCAATCTGATGTAGAACGGAAGTATTTTTCAGGTACACGTTCATGGATTGAGGGAGGTGATGAGTGTCACGGATCATCACCTCTTTCACAATTAAGCGCGAATGAACATCTTAGATAGGAACACACACACGTTTGAATGAAATAGAAACAATTGCATTAATTCATTGAGACGCTGCAGAGCTCCTCACCCCCAACAATGGAGTTTAGAGACTCATGCCATCAAAGTATATAAAATTCAGATCTGAAAATGTCATGAGATACAAAGTTAATCTCTAAAAGTTGTTTAAATAGTAAACTAGTAACCTAGGTTTACAGAAAATGAGTAAACTATGATAGATGATGCAGAAATCCACTTCTGGGGCCCACTTGGTGTGTGCTGGGGCTGAGACTTAAGCTTCTCACGTGCCTGGGGCTGTTTTGGGCGTTCAACGCCAGGTTGTAACCTGTTTCTGGCGTTGAACTCCAGCTTGTAGCCTGTTTTTGGCGCTGGACGCCAGACAGCAGCATGATACTGACGTTGAACGCCAGTTTACGTCGTCTATCTTCGCGCAAAGTATGGACTATTATATATTGCTGGAAATCCCTGGATGTCTACTTTCCAAAGCCATTGAGAGCGCGCCAATTGGACTCCTGTAGCTCCAGAAAATCTATTTCGAGTGCAGGGAGGTCAGGATCCAACAACATCAGCAGTCCTTTTTCAGCCTAACTCAGATTTTTGCTCAGCTCCCTCAATTTCAGCCAGAAAATTCCTAAAATCATAGAAAAACACACAAACTCATAGTAAAGTCCAGAAATATGATTTTTTGCCTAAAAACTAATAATATTCTACTAAAAACTAATTAAAACATACTAAAATCTACATGAAATTAACCCCAAAAAGCGTATAAAATATCCGCTCATCATGCATATAGACTAATTCAGATAAATCGCTATTTAGAAAGCCATTATTAAAATTAAATTGTCGAATAAATCATTTATAAGTTAAGGCTAATGTCAAAATAACTCAAATAGTGGCAGGCTTTATAACGGGTGCAAAGACTTGATCAAAATCGACTCCTTCCATTTGATGGTTGCCTATGGCAATAAGTCTTGTCTTATATTTTAGAATTCTACCATCTAGATGTCATTTGATAGCATATACCGTACAATATCCGATTACTGTTAGGAGGTAGAACAACTAATGTCCAATTCTAATTTTTAAAAACAGCATGTAATTCTTCTTTCATAGCATTTGTCCAATGATCATATTTTAGAGTAGTAGCTAATGATTTTGGAAATTTTTCAAAATAATCAATAAAATTAGATGTAGTAACAATGGTGGAATTGAGTTTAGGCTTAGAAATACGACTTTTAGATCGAGTTTGCTTAGGATGTTTGTTGTGACTGGAAAAAAAAGGGTAGGTGATGAGCCTCCAAGCCCAAAATTAGTATAAAGGTTGGAGGATGTGATTGAGTTTGTGCATCAAAATTTAGAGGATCTAATGAGAATTGGATTGGGAGAGAAATGTGAGGGTTGATAAGAATTTGATGAGGTAGGCTGATCTAAAACAGTGTTATGAGATAGTGCAGAAGAACTATTATAAAGAGAAGATAAAGAAGATGTTAGACTATCCTGATGAGTGGATGAAAAAGTAGTATTAGAATTTAGAAAATGGTATAGGTAATATAGTATGAGGGAATTGAGTATTAGAAGGAGTCACAGTGGCATCACCAAACATACTAGAGTATGGAAAAGAAAATTTATCAAAAAGAACATGCCTGCTTACGAAAATCTTACTAGTAACATCCATACATTTATATCTTTTATGGTTTTGAGCATAGTCTAAAAACACACATTCTAGTGATTTATATTTCAACTTATGATTAGCGTAAGGTCTCAAAGAGGGAAAACATGAACATCTAAATACTTTAAGGAAATGATAGTCAGGTACACGATTATGTAGCAATTCAAATGGAGATTTGTTAGAGGTATCATGAAAGGAAAGTCTATTAATGATATAAACAACTGACAAGAAAGCATCATCCTAATGCTTTAATGGTAAGGAGGTTGAAGCAAGCATTGCCAAAACAGTTTCTATGATGTGGCAATGTTTGCGTTCAACCCTTCTATTTTGTTGGGGTGTATAGGGGTAAGAATATCTATAAGAAATGCCATGGTTAGTGAGAAAAGTAGTAAAAGTTAAGGAGACATTCCCTTCTATACAAGTATATCTAGTATAAGAATCAATAAATGAAACATAGTGGCTAAATCTATGGAAAAAAAGAATTGTGGCTGGACCCCAAACATCACTATAGATCATATCCAAAAGTGCACTAAACTGATATTTGTCAAAACTAATAGGTGAATTGTGCATCTTAGATAAACAACAATTTTTACACAAATAATTAGATTGAGAATGATTAAAAGAAATATTGCAAGATCGTAAAATAGCAGCAATAATTTTAGGTGTTGCATGGCCTAATCTATAATACCTTAGGGAGTAACTATCAACTTTTGCAAAAAAAAAAAAAACTTTAGGAACAATAGAGGAATCAATTTGGATAGTAGTTACATTTTCAAATTCATAAATTCTAGCTTTAGGATCCCCTTGAAGTAGAACTTGTTTGGTTGCCTGTGATTTCACACATCAGTAATTAGCATGAAACTCAAAGAAACAAGAATTGTCAGCACGCAGCGAGTTTTTGAACACTAACAAGGTTATGAGCTATATCAGGTGCTAAAATTAATTTATTAAGAGCAAAGTACTTATGATTATCAAGAGAATAAATTGCTACATTTCCAAAATGATTAATATGTGTACCTAAGCCATTACCTAACATTATTTGTTCTTGACCAGTGTAAGGTTCAGCCTCAAGAAAATTATTTTGGTCATGAGTAATATGGTGGGATAATGCACCCGTGTCAGGGAACTAGGAAGATTCAGATAGTGTTGAAGGTGTAACAATATAGGCACGTGGATTGCAATAGGAAGGAGGTGGAGGATTTGGCAGATTTGATAAAATTGAAGAAGAAGCATCTGAATTTACATGAGAATTTTGAAAATTCGGGTCATATCGATGAAAACAAGAGATTACTATGTGACCATATTTGTCACATACTTGACATTGAGGACGTGATGATTGCATAAAGCCTTTGCCTCCTCTATTAAAATCTCTACCATTAAATCCTCTTCCTCTGCCACGATTGAATCCACGAGCAGCTCCTCTTGAGTATTTAAAGGTAGTTTGTGCAAGATTAGCTTGAGGTAAAGTGAGTCGTGTCTTGTGGAAATGTCCAAGTAAAGATTCAACTTCAATAAGAGATAAAGATTCAAGTGTTGAAGCAATGAAAGAGATGTACTACATAGCATAATCTTCATTGAGGCCTTCAATAATTGCTTCAACATGATCTTCCAGAGAGATACGATGACCAAGGGCTATCAATATCAACAATTGTTCTAATGCATTTAAGGTATTCAGTAATTGTCATACCTTGTTTCTTGATGTTCTTGAGTTCTGACTTGAGTTGTTTAATTTTGATCTTGGCAGTTTTTGAGAAATGATCATGAAGACACTCCCATACTTCTTCATATGCAAAATGGCAGTCCAGTATTCTGTTTCGAAAAGAAAGGTCCATGGACGAGAGAAGCCATGATGAAAGAAAATGATCTTTTAATTTCCATGATTTGTAAGTTGTTGATTTTGTTCCAACAGCCTTTGCAGCATCAGATTTGAATTACTGTAGAATTTTCTCTTTCAAGAAATGATCACTGAGTTCGTTACGATTGATGATATGCAAAGTTAGATGCTGCCATGTTTTGAATGATTTTTCATCCAACTTATCAAGAATTGGCATGGTAGGATTAGAGGAAGAAGATGTTGTAGTGTTGATTGGAACAATGGACCCCATTGAATTTGAACCAATGCTCTTGATACCATGAAATGATCTAGAGGCAGAGGAAGGAGTTGATCTTCAATTGAAGATTAAAGTAAGAAATTGTAATTAAGAGTATGAAGTATCTTATTAATCTATATTAGCTAAAGTTACATGAAAAGATCCGTTATATATTTATCGCAGTTGATAAAACAGAAAGTGAGCTTGATACACATAATTTGTGAGAGAGTTAATCTTGATTTAAGAGACACACATTCTTGATCTTTACCATTATTACCAACTTTTTAGAAGCTCAATCAAGCTCTCATAGTCAAAGCATATACAAAAATACTATTTCTAAAATGTTCAAAAAAACCTCAAATGGATACCTCATCACAAAACTCATGTGTACTATGTAAATTCTTTCAATATATGGTTAGAGATATAACTATTCATGTTGTCTCCTTTTATCAGGTTAAGTTTTTGGAAGAAATAGTTTCATAACATGGTATCAAAACTTTATGTCTAAAAGGTCTAGAGTTTGATCATTGGTGAACCTCAAAAAATAAAAAATAAAAAAGCATAAAGCAAATTAAAGAAAGCCCATGTAAAAATTAATCAAACCTAAAAAAAGATCTTATTTAAAAGTGAGTATTAGAATTATAACTGTTCATACCCGGGCCCAAAATAAAGCCAAACCCAAAAAGAATAAAAGTTCACCCAATAAAGGTGGTCTCCCCTACTCCTACCCAAAGGTAGTCCATCCCCACTTATCCAAATAAGTAACTACCTGCTGAAATATTTTTCACTTATCTAAAAGGGAGATCTCAACAATTTTCCTAATAAAAGGGGATCAGTTTTTCACCAATAAAGGTGAAAGTACTCTAAAAATGGTTATATATTCTACTATAAATGAACTGACACCCTCAGGTATATTTTGAACCTAATTTACTAAAAACCTACTTAAAGCCCTTGCTAACTTAAGCATCGAAGTGCAGATACCATCCCCACCTCCTCACGAGGAACTCGGACGATGGCACTTTAGCACCAATACAAGTCAGACGCTACCTCAAAAAGAGTCTGGATCTCACGTCTAAGCCCAAAAGCAACCCAATTTCAGGTAATTCTTGGAACATTAGCGCCATTGCCGGGGACCTGCAAGTCTATACGCCACCGTGGCGGATGAACAATTTGAAGATGGACGTACTGCATCTGACTCCGAGCCAGACATAATCACGACGACCGAGCACTCATATTACCTCGACCACAGGAAAGAATTAGTACCCCCCATGGAGAAGGTACATTGGAAAACCCGCCACCACAGCAGATCCATTTAGAAATCCACCCCCCCCCCCGAGAATGAGGAGCCCTTCCATGCTATAGAGATTCTAGGGCTTGTACATGGACACCACGGTCGATTAGAACAAATCGAATAGGAGATTAACGACAGTAGGAAGCGGAAAAAGATTTGCAAAAAGAAGTACGATGACCAAGAGAACTGGAGAAAAAGCTCTCAAAATTAGAGGCCGACCTTCGAAGTCGGAGAAATTGGGCCGATCAGGAGGAAAGTCCTCTTGGAGGGGAGGACCCATTCATTGAAGAAATCATGCGAGCTAGGATTTCCTGGAACTTTAAAAGTCCCGACATGGATCTCTATGACAGTACGACCTACCCAAGACATTAACTTAGCAATTTCAAAAGTCGGATGTACCTCGTTGTTGCGTCCGATGCTCCGATGCAACTCGCTACAAGACCTTCCTAGCAACGCTGACCAAAACAGCGATAAAGTGGTTTAATAACTTACCACCCAAGTCGGTGACTTGCTTTGATGACCTAGCAAGAAAGTTTCTCACCCGACTTTCAATTCAGAAGCATAAATTCAAACATGCTCCAAGTCTCTTAGGGGTAAAACAAGAAGTTGGTGAAATACTCCGAGATTATATGAAAATATTCAACAAAACATGCTTAGAAATACAAAACTTACCTCCTGAAGCAATGATAATGGGGTTGGTTAATGACCTTAGAGAAGGGCCATTTTTCCAATCTATATCCAAGCGACACCCAAATTTCTTGTATGAAGCACAAGAGTGGGCGAAGAAGTATATCAACATGAAAAAGAACTCCTGACTTAGAGATCTCGTCCTAAAGCCGAACCTTCCCTACCAAGCTTGGGATAAGGAGAATGAGACAAAGAAAAAAGAGGAGTAAAGCTCGGAAAAGCCTCGAAGATTCCACAACCACACTCCACTCTGAGTTTTTCTTGTTGATATTTGCAGGAAGATCAGTAACACCAAAAAACTTTTACCTTTTCGTTCCATTAAACACAAAAAGACCAGAAGTCAGACAGAATATTGCGAGTATCACAAACTATATGGGCATTCTACCAATGACTGTTATGATCTAAAAAATTTTATAGAAAAGTTGGTCAGGAAAGGTCGATTAGAAAGATACCTTACTGAAAGGTTGGACGACTCGGGAAAAAGGAAAAGAGGAGATGAAGATGGGAGTCGGCGAGATCGGCCACCACAAACCTCTGATAGGCACATACACATGATAAAAGGAGAATTTGCAGGAGAAAGAGTTACTAAATCCTAATGCAAAAGGCATCTTAAGGAGGTATATCAAGTCGAAAAAGACGACAAAGTTTCTGACTTACCTACAATCTCCTTCACCAAAGATGATGCACAAGGGGTGACACCTGGTCACGACGATCCCGTGGTAATTATAATGATTCTTGTTAATGTAAATCTCCATCAAACCTTGGTAGATCATTAAAGGCTTATCCATATAATCTTTTTGGGTTAGAAGATATGCCAATCTGACCTCTTGGTTTCATCTCACTATATACCACTTTTGGTAAAAGCATGAAATCAAGGACCTTAAGCATTGACTACATTGTAGTCGATGTAGCATCATTTTGCAATGCTTTGATAGGTTGGACAACCTTAAATCAACTAGCTGCTGTCATTTCTGCACCTCACCTATGGATGAAATTCCTAATTACAAAGGGAATTGTTACTATAAAAGGAGATCAGAAGCTAGTGAGAAAGTGTTATAATAAAGCCTCAACTTAAGGGGTAGTGCAAAACGTAAGAAAGTCAACACTATTGGACTCGGTGGTATTCGAGTACGAGAAGAGCTATGTCTACAACCTGAAGAAAAGGTCAAAAAGGTTCAAATCGAAGATCAGGCTAAAATGGCAATATGTATAGGGGCCAACCTAGATGAGAATTTAAAGGCAAATCTCATTCAGCTCTTGTAAAGAAAGTTCGACCTCTTTGCCTGGAAAGCCTCTGATATGTATGGCATTGACCCCGACCTCATGAGTCACAAACTTTCCATTTATCCAAGCTCCCAACCTGTAAAGTGGCAGAAACTCGGTCCTGAAATAACGCAAGTTGTAAAAGAACAAGTGCAAGCTTTACAAGAAGCCGGGTTTATAAGGGAGGTAAAATACTCTTTGTGGCTGGCTAATGTGGTCCTTGTGAAAAAGCAAAATGAGAAATAGAAGATGTGTGTTGATTATACCGACCTCAACAAAGCTTGTCCCAAGGACCCATATCCTCTCCCAAGCATTGATGCTTTAGTTGATTTAGCTTCAGGGTATAGATATTTGTCCTTTATGGACGCATACTCAGGATACAACCGGATCCTGATGTACAAGGTGGACTAGAAAAACATCTCTTTTATCACTCCAAAGGCTAACTATTGTTATGTAGTAATGCCTTTTAAATTGAAAAATGCTGGGACTACATATCAACTATTGATGTACAAAGTGTTTTCATCTCACCTTGAGAAATTGATGGAAGTGTATGTGGATGACATGCTTGTCAAAACTAGAGACAATCTCAATCTTTTGTTCGACCTAGCCGAGGTATTTACCACAATAAGGAAGCATGGGATGAGACTTAATCCTTCAAAGTACACCATTGCTATAGAGGTTGGGAAGTTCTTAGGCTTTATGCTTACTCAAAATAGTATTGAGGCGTACAAATATACAGCAATATTAGAGATGAAAAGCTTGACTTGTCTTAAGAAAGTCCAACAACTAAATGGAAGATTGGCAGCTTTATTCAGGTTTCTAGTAAGATCAGCCCTGAAATCTTTATCCTTATTGTTCTCAATACTAAAAAGGGAACCAATTTGAGTAGATTCAGGAATGTGAACAAGCCATCCAAAACTTTAAAACATTCCTAAGCCAACCTCTAATCCTTACCCGACCTTTCCTAGTGGAGGAGCTCATTCTCTACCTAGAAGTTGCAAGTCGGGCTATAGCCTCAACCCTGGTCCGAGAAGATGAACATGAACAACAACCAATCTACTTTGTGAGCAAAGTCCTATAAGGGGTAGAACTGAACTATAAAAAATAGAGAAGTTCACATATGCCATTATCATTACTTCAAGAAGACTCCGACCTTATTTTCAATCTCACACTATAAAAGCCAAACTAATCAAATCATGAAGCATATTCTACAAAAGATGGACATTGCGAGAAGGATACTACAATGGGCTGTGGAGCTATCCGAATTTGACTTAATGTATGAAACTCAGACAGCAATCAAATCTCAGTATTTGGCCGACTTTGTAGCAGAATACACTGAAGCCTAGGGAGATCCATCAACTTAGAATTTGTGTGTAGATGTGGCTCATCCAATAAAGCTAGAAGTGGAGCAGGGGTTATTCTGAAAAATGGACAAGGAACTCGAATTGAACTATCATTAAAGTTCGAGTTCCCTATTTCTAACAATCAAGTAGAATATGAAGCCATACTCGCTGGCTTGAAGCTGGCTAAAGAAGTCAGGGCATAAAGGTTAATCGTATTTAGTGACTCTCAAGTGATAACCTCCCAAGTCAATGGGACTTATCAAGCTAAAGATACCAACATAAAGAAGTATCTGGATGAAGAACGATAACAATTAACCCACTTCTCGGAAAGAGAGGTCTGACATGTAGCTCGAGAATTCAATGTTTGAGCTGATGCCCTCTCTAAATTAGCCGGCACCAAGCCAGAGGGCAACAATAGAATCATGATACAAGAAACTCTCTGCGCACCATTAGTGCTAAAGAAAGACAACAAATCAGACACAATGGCCATATCCAACCAAAGCCTAGGATGGATGACTCCTATAGTCGAATATCTTAAATTCGATATCATTCCCAGAGATGAAAGGGAAGCAATGAGGCTCACAAAATAAGCCTAAAACTATACTCTGGTCCACAATATTTTCTACAAAAGAGTGGTATCCACACCCTTAATGAACTGTGTCCCAACCGCCAAGACTAAGGTGGTGTTAGAAGAAGTTCATAATGGCATATGTAAAAATCACCTAGGAGCACGATCACTAGTCAAAAAGTAATCCGAGCCGGCTTTTTTTGGCCGACCTTGCAAAGGAGGCAGCCGACTTTATTAAAAAGTGTCCACTTTGTCAAAAACATGCTAACTTTCATGTAACACCTCCAGAAGAACTCATTAGTATTACCTCATCTTGGCCATTTGCAAAATAAGGCCAGATCTCCTCGGTCCATTTCCAGAAGCCCCTAGACAAGTAAAGTACCTTATAGTGGGTATTGAATATTTTACTAAATGGATCGAGGCAGAACCTTTGGCAACCATCATAGAAAAAAAAAGTCAGAAGTTCCTTTACAAGAACATTGTCACCTGATTTTGAGTTTCTTACTCAATCATCATGGACAATGGAACTCAGTTCACCGACTCAACCTTCAGAAGCCTGGTGACTAGCTTTAAGATTAAGCACCAATTCACATTGGTAAAATACCCTCAAGCCAATGGACAAGTTGAAGCCACAAACAAAATAGTATTGTCGGGTTAAAACTCTGACTACAAGATGCAAAAGGAGCATGGGTAGATGAGCTTCCTCATGTCTTGTGTGCGTATCAGACAACTCCCCATTCAACAACTGGAGAATCACCTTTCTGACTTGCTTATGACATAAAGGCCATGCTTCTTGTAGAGATCATTGAAGAATCTCCAAGAGTTAGATTCTATGACGAAGTGATCAATGTCCAAGCACGAAAGAAAGAACTCGACCTCCTCCCAAAAGTCTAAGAAGAAGCTCAGATAAAAGCGGAAGCATTGAAATAAAACATGGCCATAAGATACAACTAGAAAGTCATCAGGAGAAGCTTCACGACAAATGACCTCATACTGATCCGAAATGACATTGGAATTCAGAAGTCGGGAGAAGAAAAATTGACTGCAAACTGGAAGGGGCCTTATAAAGTTGTCGAAGTCTGAGGAAAAGGTTACTATAAAGTGTTCAACTCAAAAGGGAGCGAGCTCCCAAGGTCATGGGATGCATGTAACTTAAAAAGGTACTACAGATAGAAAAGTGCACTTTGCTCCCTGGTGAACTCTTTTTTTTTTCGACTTCATGGCTTTTTCCCAAAAAGGATTTTTTCTGAAGGGGGTTGTAAAGAGGCACCATAGCAAGGGCTAAGGGTAGAAAGAAAATCCTTAGTAACAAGCTGACTTATGTCAATCTTTTTTCTTTATTAATATTAATTCATTTTTTATTAACTTTCCCATTCAAAGGCATTAATTTAAGCTCAAAAAACTACGAAAATCATTACTTGACCTGAGTGGTCAGCAAGATGAAGTGACGAGGTACAAATTAGTATAAGACGTTATATAAACAATTCGTGGTTCGACCTCAAATGAGTCGGACCTAAAATGAAAGGTAATAGTAACTTGATAATGTTCGATTACTTGAAGTCAGAACTCAAAGGGAAAATAATACTTATATATGAAATGTCCAAAAATGACCAATCTATTTCGTCGACGTCTTTCTCAACTTAGCAAAAATTAGCATTGAAAGTTGTCAAAAGAATAAAAATTCGTATTCAACTAATAGCTATACCAACTAAAATGTTCAAAGCCATACAACCATTCATGCAACAAACCACTGCCCGAGTAGTGGAAAAAGTTTTTGAAATAGCAAAATTAAAGTTGTTCAAACCACAACTATTACAAAAAATTAAAATATTTATTAAGACCCATAGCCGAGCCATTAAAAGTAATTAATTATAAAAGAAGGAAGGAGCAGAAGCTGGGAGAGTTGCAGAAAGAAGGAGTTCACTATGCAATCGAGGAGCGGGAACTTGAGAAGCCTGCTTGACTTGCACCCTCAAGGTCTTTGGATTAGGCATATGAGTGTCCTCCTCATTATCAAGGGTAGGAATAATCTTTTCGTCAACCACGATATTGCCACGACCGATGAGAGAGAGGTCCACCTCGGGAGCAATAACCCAGGAGCCTTTAGGTTTGCCACCAGCTTGTCGATACCTTCGGCTACGGTTTCCTTAAGCTTCGTGTACTTATCTCTAGCTTTGGTAACCTCATCTACTAAGTCAAGATTTTTTTCCGAAGACCCTGGTATAACTCTCATCGGCCTTCTTCTTTAACCTTCTCTATCATAGCTAAAGCGACCTCCGCTTGCTTTGCTCTAGCCCGAGCTTTGCCAAGGTCAGAAATCAAAGCCTCTTTCTCTCATTTTGACTCCTTCCTTGACTCCCTCAAGGATGCCACTTCAGCCTGTAAATCAGTTAAAGAACACTGAGTAGCACCAATGGTAGACTTTTCCAGCTCCCTTAATAAAACTGTGCGAACTCCGGCTGTCCAAACTCCACCTCGGGACATAAGCTGGAGATGGGACTTTATGGCAACGTCGTCCACACTAATAAAGATGTGGGAAAGGATGTGTTTCTTACTCCAAGCAATGGCATCAAAACCCTACTCATATATACCCCTAAGTTCGATGTCTTACATTTTTTAGGGTTTGGCTCATGATTGGAAGGTAGAGGACAAGCTGTTTGTTTGACCGAGCTAGAAGGAAGAGGGGTTAGCTGGGAAGTCGGGTCAGAAGTAATCTTTAAAGAGGCTGAAACGCCTGAGTCTGACTTAGAGGGCGAGGAGAGGTCGGCAGTTTCACTGGCTTTTTTTAGTTGTATGTTACGGGCGACAACATTTTTTCTGGCAGTCTGAAGAATTTTCATAGCCGCCTTAGGAGCCATCTTATCTGCACGACGTCAAAGTTGAGTTATATTATCCATCCACAAATCAACAAACAGGTATCTACAAAAGAAATAATGGCTAGCTAGCTCGTACCGAAATTGGCTCGGGTTTCCTAAAAAGTTATTAGTGTCCGGATAAAGAGCTCGGTCCCAACATTCCTGGAATAGGCCGACTACACTCTCTTTGACCACATCTAAGTCATCCAAGTTATATCTCAATACCACGGGGCTCTCCTTCCAATACAAAAAAGGGGGTCCATCTCTCTCATTTAGAAAGAAAGGTTATGCACCTTCCAAAACTCTAATTTTGAAAAAGTAATTTTTAAAATCATGAAATGATTCGTCAAAAATGGCAAAGACATTTCTCCCCTGAACTGCTCGTAAGGGAATCCAGCCTTGTTTTTTGGAACTAAAAGATTTTGTGAGAAAGAAGAGATAAAAGAATACTGACGATCAGATTTTCTATCGGTAAAGAAATTCACAATTATAATCGCGTTGTAAGTATAGTTTCTAAACCAATAGAGAATCCTTTCGTACAAAAGTTTTAGTTGTCACAAGTAACAAATCCCTGATAAAATTGATAACCGAAGTATTTAAACCTCGGGTCATCTTCTCAAGAAATTGCAGGGAGGTGTTCTTATTATTGGTTATGCAAAGGTATATTTTGGTGTTTTCAAAAGGGTTGAACAAGTAATTTAATTGACAAGAAAAATAAATTAATAATTAATAAAACTCTTGGCAAGGTATGAGAACTAGAATTCCTATCCTAGTTATCCTCATCAATGGTGATGAGAATTATATTTTTGCTCCCACTAAGTTAAGTGGTTAAATTAAATTAACACCTAAAATCCTAGTCAACTTCTAAGAAAAGACTAGAGTTATAGGAATCTAAATCAATTAGCAAAGATATCAATTATCAATCACAATGAGTTTGACAACTCAAGAGTTACCAATTAATCAACCAAAGCCAGGAATGTAGAAAGCTAAATAAAATCATAGATATGAAATACCTCAAATTCCATTAATAAAAGAAAATAAATCCAAACATGAAGAGTAACAAATATAAGAGAAAACAAATAAAAAGAACATTGAACCTGAAAATTGAGGAAGATGAAATTCTAATTCCTTTAAGGGTGTGTGTGGTTCAAAAATTAAATTTTATTCCCAAGAATATCATTCCTAGGAATATAATGCTTAGGAATGAAATTACTTGGAATATAAGATTCCCATGTTTGTTTATAAAATTTGATGCATTGGAATATTATGTAATAATCCAAGGAATGACTAAATTTTTATTTGGTTGAGTTTAAATATCTTGGTCATATTATGTAATATGTCAAAATTACCCTTAATCATTTAAATTAAAATATTAATGGCTAAAAATTAAATATAAACCTAATTAAATATTATATTTTTACATTGAATTTTTTTAATTTACAAAATATTTCTAATAATAAATTTACTAAAATACCCCTAATAATAAATATTTAGTTAAAATTATTATTGACTCTAAATTTTTTTAAATTTATTAAAATACCCCTAATATCAAATATCTTTAGTTAAATTATTATTGACTCTAAATTTTTTTAAATTTACTAAAATATCCCTAATAACAAATATCTTTAGTTAAAATTATTATTGATTCTAAATTTTTTTGAATATATTAAAATACCCCTAATAACAAATATCTTTAGTTAAATTATTATTGATTCAAGTTTTTTTTCAATTTACTAAAATACTCCTAATATCAAATATCTTTACTTAAATTATTATTGATTCTAAATTTTTTTTGAATTTACAAAATATTTTTTATAATAAATTTATTAAAATATTCCTAATAATAAATATTTAGTTAAAATTATTATTGATTCTAATTTTTTTAAATTTACTAAAATATCCCTAATATCAAAATTACCCTTATTCAAATTAAAATGTTCATGACTAAACTTAATAAATACATAAAAAAATTTACATATAAATATATTTCAAGATAAATTCAATATAATCATTTTTAGATAAAAATATTTATTTTTATTTTCAAAAATACCCCTAATATTAAATTTTTTTAATTTTTTTAAAAAATTAAATATAAAACTAATAGAATATTATTATTTTTCTTTTAAATTTACAAAATATACCTCTAATAATAAATTTACTAAAATATTATCACAATTAAAACCTCCCTAATAACAAATATCTTTAATTAAAATTAACATGATCAGAATTAAATTTACTAAAATACCCTTAATAACAAATATGTTTAATTAAATTATTATCAATTCTAATTTTTTATTTACTAAAATACCCCTAATAACAAATATCTTTAATTAAAATTAACATTATCACAATTAAATTTACTAAAATATCCCTAATAACAAATTTTACAACTAAAATTAGCACAAATACTTATCTAAATTTAAAAAAATTACGTAATCCGTAATTTGTCTCATAACTCATAATTGAACTTATACAAAACAATCTCTACCTTTCTAAACACATGTATTAAAAACAATATCAAATCAAATATCAAATTAAGCTTTCCTTCATTTCACTCCTTTTAAAATTTATACTGTACAACAATATCAAATTTTACTGTGGTATTCCTTCTTCTTGAAAAGAAGCCCTAGAAGAATAAAAAATAGGGAACTTCCAGAAAACAAATGAAAAGAAATAGATACAAAAAAAATAATTACAATCCCTTATCTCTTCACTCAATTTACACTCCTCACACCAAACTCAAATCAAATCAATAGAAATAAGGAAATATAACTGTGTATGAACACTAAAGTTTTGCTAGGTTACTGAGAATTGCTTTCAATGTGTTGCAGCAAGAATTGGAAATCAGACCTTTGATTGAAGATTGGTGGTGGATCCACTTCTATATCTGATAGTCTGATGTCACTCATAGACCGGAACATCTCCTCCATCATGAATGGTATGCTAAAAAATAATCAATCGAGCATGCATATATATGGAGAAAAGCACCCACCAAGTTGAAGCAACAATTTATTTGAGAAATAAAATAAACAGAATTTATATCACAAAGTTCAGCAAAAAAAAAAAAATAGAATTCAAACCACAGAGTTCAAACCAGTCAAATGGCTGATTATACAATTTACTATGATGAAAATAATAATTTTTAAAGCATATATATCTTACTTTGAGGTTTGGAGTTAATATAGGAAAACTAACACCTTTCACATCTTGAATGCCTTCCAATACATCTTTTGCATCTGCCAACTGAATTTGGTTTCAAAGATGTGAAATCAATTTGTCAGATAACGTGTGTTGAAGAAACATGCAGCCTGAATAAATTTAAACAATTAACCATATTAATAACATAAAAATAAATTAAATCGTAGTCATAAAATTTATTTTCAATTCACACACCCTTCTCCTTCAACTCTCTTCTCAATGATTTAATTATTTCTTAAGTCCCTCTCTTTTTGTCACATGTAATTTTCCTTTCCTGCCCTCATTTTCTTTTTCTTCTTATCAGTTATATACATGCGAATCTTAAATCTACCCTCTACTTTGTTTAACATAAATACCAAATAGTCAACAAGCAGAGTTTTAGTGGTAAATGAAAAGTAAATAACAAAGAGCTGACACGAACCTGAAGACGAGCTATTATTTTGTGACAGGAACTTTCTCAAAATGGTTGTTGCTTCTTCTTCAGCACCGAAGTTGAAGCGCACGAATTCCATAACAGAGAACATGCTGGATGCATTGAGGCAGAGTAGATACCATATAAAGAAGTGCTTTGAAAATTACTTAGAGAAGAAAAGAAGGATAATGAAACTCCATCACCTGATGGAGGAAATGGAGCAAGTCATAGATGATAAGACTGAAAGGGACCAATGTCTTGGAGGATAATTTTGGCTTCATATTGAGCCATACATAGGTTATATACAATTGATAGAGTCAAACGCATGCAAGTGATAGATCAGTGACATGTTATATTAAAACTAACAACAACAATGGCTCCCCCTTCAATTTTGGAGAACAGCTTAGAGAATTCTAATAGGTACATTATATACTTTTAATACTTTTTGTTCTTATAACAAGTATAAAAATAGGGCCAAACCAATGTATGTCAGAAAAACTAGTTGGAACTTGTCATAATTAAGAAAGCATGAATCAATAATAATTCCATAATCTAATTGAACCGTAATCCATATATCAATTTGAAAAGGAATAATCCGAACAAAAAAAATGCAAGATTAAACATCTTAATATGAACAAAATCAAGCCAAAGGAGTATGCAATGTAGGAATTGTTTTAGTTTTTCAACAATCAAATTATAAATAAGAATAATTTCTACTCTTTAAATAATAATTGTACTCTAATATGCCAGGTTTAAATTCAGACTTGGAATGAAAAATTGAGAACCCATAAAAAAACTCCTTCAATGTTCTTGAAATCTAAATTTGTTGTTGTATTGCATTTCAACAACAGATTGGCAGAGAATTAAAGATAATAATAAAAGAAGGCAGAAAACGGAACAAAAATTAGCATATTTTTAAAGAGATTGATTTCAGGCATAAATGAAAATGAAGTAGCAATTAGGAACTTTACTACTACTATTATTATGCTAATATCAAAAGTTCCTAAACTACAACTACTTTATTTCAACCAACATAAAATCGAACAAGATCCTTAATATGCAACAAGATAAGAAATGAAATTAAATGCTTTGCAAGTTATATAAGAAGATTCTAAATGAGAAAAGAAGTGAAGCCTTAAACAGAGGAGGCAGCAGAGTAGCAAACAAAGGGAAGATGAGGAAGATTGAGCAGTCATTCAAGCCAAATTAAGCATATAAAATATATTTTTGTCAGATTCAAAAAAGAAACTATAAGCTTAAACTCTTTATTGAGGCAAATTAAGCATGTAAGAATATGTTTTTGTCAGATTCAAGCCAAATTAAGCATGTAAAAATATGTCACAAGCTTAAATGCTTTATTGAGGCAAATCATCAAACACGTTGTTTGCATGCAACATAATCACAAAGCATATAAGAAATCAAGCAAAATAAAAATTAACTAATCAAATTAGCAGTCTATTGTAGAAAATTAATGTAATGTGATGTAGAAAGCACAAAAAAACTCAAACCTTAACGAGAGATTCGAAAAGAATTTGCAGAGAGAAGTAATGCAAATATGAACTCGAAGAAGAGAAGGAGACCAGTCTTCTGTTTAAGGTAATGTTGGCACCGGCGCAGCTCTAATGGCGGTGGTGTTGGTGAAGCCTCCACTGATTTGGGGAAAAACTCAAATCTTAACATGAGATTGGAAGAAAATTCACACGGAGAAGCAGTGCGAACATGAATCGGAGAAGAGAAGGTGACAAATCTTCTGTTTAGAGTAACGGCGGCGCCGGTGCCGGCTCCGGTAGCGGTGACGTTGGTGAAGCTCACTGATTTGGGAGGGAAAAATGCTCTGCTAGGGTTTTGTTCTTCAGAAAAAAATGAAGAAGAAGGTGAAAACTAATATTAAATAATAGGGGTAATTTAGATTTTTTGTTTCATTATTTACATTCCATTCCCACTGGAATTAAAGATAACCAGGGGAGAGATGGAAATTAAATTGGTGATAATTCAATTTCTTAGAATAAAACATACCCAGAAATAATTTTTTAAATCTTGAACCAAACATGGGAATAAGATATTCCCATCTCAACATTCCTGAGAATATATTTGTATTCCCTCCAACCACACACCCCCTAAGAGGAATCCTAATCCTAAATCCTAAGAGAGAGGAGAGAACCTCTTTCTCTAAAAACTACATCTAAATTATGAAAAGTGAATTATCAGCTTATGCTAAGTATGAATTGAGTCTTTGCATGTTTTCTAGCTTTATTCTGTGTTTCTGGACCAAAAACTGGGCCAAAACGCGACCCGAAATCGCTCCCAGCGTGTTCTGTTAATTCTGCAGATCGCGCATGTCACGCGCACGCGTCGTCCACACGTGCGCGTCATTCAGCATTTTTCTTGCCACGCGTACGCGTCGTCCACGCGTTCGCATCATTCGTGCAGCTTCCAATCCACGCGTTTGCGTCAGGCACACGAGCGCGTCACTGCGATTTCCTCTATTGCGCGCGGTCACGTGAGCCATGCGTCCGCGTCGCTTCTCGCTGGTCATCTCCTTAATTTCTTGTGTTCTTTCCATTTTTGCAAGCTTCCTCTCCATTCTCTAAGTCATTTCTGCCCTATGAAGCCTGAAACACTTAACACACGGATTACGGTATCGAATGGTATAAATGATAATAAAAATATATAATTAAAAGATCTTTAGGAAGCAAGTTTTCAATCATAGAATAAATTTGGGAAGGAATTATAATATCATGCAATTCATATGAATAAGTGGGTGAAAAGATGATAAAAACTACTCAATTTAGCACGAGATAAATCATAAAATAGTGGTTTATCAAATACCTTAGCTTTAGGGAAGGGGGGACGTCTAGATCCTGACAAAGAAGCTGAAATTTTTTTAAGAAACCTTAAGAGTTAGGGTGAAGTTGGGACGGGACGACGTTACAGACCCTAAGGTTCTCGACTTCAAAGTCGGAAAAAGGAAGATTAACATCTAGCTTCGTAAAAAAGAAATCATATACGTAGATAAACTGATCCTCTGACCTATCCAAACAGGAAAAACAATATCTCTTCTCGAGGTCAGCCACTACAATCTCATAGTTTCTCTCATCCTCCCAACCTAAACAAAGCCTATGATGTTTACGAAATGTTTTGACATACTCTTTATCAATAACAGGGATAGGGGTAAGCACAAATATATCTACCCAAGTCAAATCAGGAAGTACTTTAGAAGACATATTGTGAATTACTAACAAGGCATCAAAATGTATACCTACAATACAACAAGCAAAGGCAAATCGTCACAACAAGTCAGGTCGTCATCAACAACACCAACCAACACTTACAGAATGTCACACACTCAACAACTACATCCCTATTACCAACAACAGAAATGGCATCATCTTCAAAAGCTAAGATAACACCATTTGGGGGCTGATGAGCAGATAATTTATATGCTTTTTGGCATTGTTTTTACATAGTTTTTAGTATGTTTTAGTTACTTTTTATTATATTTTTATTAGTTTTTATGCAAAAATCACCTTTCTGGACTTTACTATGAGTTTGTGTGATTTTCTGTAATTTCAGGTATTTTCTGGCTGAAATTGAGGGACCTGAGCAAAAGTCTAATTCAGAGGTTGAGAAAGGACTGCAAATGCCATTGAATTCTGACCCTCCTGCACTCGAAGTGGATTTTTCGGATATACAGAAGCCCAATTGGTGCACTCTCAATTGCGTTGGAAAGTAGACATCTTGGGTTTTCCAGGAATATATAATAGTTCATACTTTGCTTGGGAGTTGATGGCCCAAACTGACGTTCAAACGCTCACCAGGGACCCTTTTCTGGCATAAAACACTGGAACTGGCACTAGAGCTGGAGTTAAACGCCCAAACTAGCACCCAAGCTAGCGTTTAACTCTAAGAATGACCTATGCACGTGAAAGCTTCAAAGCTCAGCCGAAGCACACACCATGTGGGCCTCGGAAGTGGATTTCTGCACTATCTGCACTTAGTTACTTATTTTCTGTAATCCTTAGTAACTAGTTTAGTATAAATAACACTTTTGACTATTGTATTTCATCTTTGGATCATCTTTTGATCTTGGGATCACTTTTGTGTGACTTTTCATATTTGGGGAGGCTAGCCATTCGGCCATGCCTAGACCTTTTTCTCTTATGTATTTTCCAACGGTGAAGTTTCTACATATCATAGATTAAGGTATGGAGCTCTGCTATACTTCATGAATTAATGCAAGTGCTATTGTTTCTCTTTCAATTCATGCTTACTTCTTCTCCAAGATATACTCTCCTACTTAATTCAGTTAACTCAAAATGAAGGGGTGACCCCTGACAATCACCCACTATCTTCGTTACTCGCTTGGCCAAGATCCGCGTGCCTGACAACCACAAGCGGTCTACATGATGTTCAATGTAGTCATTGGACGACAGCTGGAGTATAGTCTCTTGGGTCTCTGATCCACGGACCGAGTCTGTTAGGTTAGAACCTTCGTGGTATAGGCTAGAAGCAATTCGCAGCATTCCTGAGATCCGGAAAGTCTAAACCTTGTCTGTGGTATTCGGAGTAGGATCTGAGATGGGATGACTGTGACAAGTTTCAAACTCACGAATGTTGAGCGCACTGACAGTGTGCAAAAGGATAGAGAGATCCTATTCCGACACAAGTGAGAACCGACAGATGATTAGCCGTGCGGTAGCTGTGCATGGTATTTTTCATCCGAGACGAGAAATCTGACAGTTGATTAGCCGTACAGAAACCATAGCTGGACCATTTTCACTGAGAGGACGGATGGTAGCCATTGACAATGCTGATCCACCAACTTACAGCTTGCCATGGAAGGGAGCACGCATGATTGGATGAAGACAATAGGAAAGCAGAGGTTCAGAAGCAACAAAGCATCTCCAAACGCTTATCTGAAATTTCCACCAATGAATTACATAAGTATCTTTATTTTAATTTAAGTTTTACTTATCTTTCAATTATCAAAACTCATAACCATTTGAATTTGTCTGACTAAAGTTTACAGGATGACCATAGCTTACTTCAAGCCGACAATCTCCGTGGGATCGACCCTTACTCACGTAAGGTTTTATTACTTGGACGACCCAGTGCACTTGCTGGTTAGTTGTACCAGAGTTGTGAAAAGTGTGATCACAATTCCGTGCACCGATTTTTTGGCATCGTTGCCGGGGATTGTTTGAGTTTGGACAACTGACGGTTCATCTTGTTGCTTAGATTAGGTAACTTTCTTTCTTGTTTCAACCTTTATTTTCTTTTAAAAAAAAAAGTTTTTGAAAAACAAAAAAAAATTTAATAAAATCATAAAACCAAAAAAGAAAGTTTGTGTTTCTTGTTTGAGTATTGTGTCAAATTTTAAGTTTGGTGTCAATTACATGTTTTAATTTTTCTTAATTTTCAAAAATATATGCATTGTGTTCTTCTTGATCTTCAAGTTGTTCTCGATGATTTTTCTTGTTTGATCTTTAAATTTTTTTGTTTTTCTTGTGCATTTTCGAATTGTTAGTGTCTCTAGTACAAAAGTTCTTAAGTTTGGTGTCTTACATGTCTTTTTTTTCTTAAAAATTTTCAAAAATATGTTCTTGATGTTCATCATGATCTTCAAAGTGTTCTTGGTGTTCATCTTGACATTCAAAGTGTTCTTGCATGCATTATTGTTTTGATCTTAAAATTTTATGTTTTGTTTCATTTTTTTGTTTTTCTCTCTGCTCATTAAAAATTCAAAAGTCAAAAAAATATATTTTCCTTTTTCTTCTCATGATTTTCGAAATTTTGAGTTGACTTGGTCAAAAAAATTTTAAAATTTAGTTGTTTCTTATATATATATATATATATATATATATATATATATATATATATATATATATCTTCTCAGTAAATAATATAGAGAAATGAAGGATCAAAACATAAAGCAGAGGAATCACAGAGAAAAAGAGCTCACTGGCGTTTGGCGTTAAACGCCAGAATGGCAGCATTTTAGGCGTTTAACGCCAGAAATGGCAGGATTCTGGGCTTTTAGAAAAATGCCCAGTAAAGAAGGATTCCTGGAGTTTAATGCCAGCCAAGGTATCTGGCTGGGCATTAAACGCCCAAAGAGGCAGTCAAGTGGGCGTTGAACGCCAGAATGGATAGCATTCTGGGCGTTTAACGCCAGGATGACACAAGGGAGGTAATTTTTGGTTCCAATTCGATTTTTTTTTATTTTTCATGTTTTAATTCATAACTTTTTGCATCAAACATATTTTAAACGTTCATCTTTCAATTTTTTAATGTTTTCGAAAATTTAAAACTCATTTTTCAAAAATCTTTTTCTTAATTTTATTTCATATTTTCGAAAATCCTTGCTAACAATTAATGTTTTGTTTCAAAAATTTCAAGTTTGTTACTTTCTTGTTAAGAAAGGTTCAATCTTTAAATTCTAGAATAATATCTTTTAGTTTCTTGTTAGTCAAGTCATCAACTTTAACTTTAAAAATCAAATCTTTTTAATTTCTTTTTCAATTCCTTTTCAAAATAAATTTCAATCATGTCTTTTTAAAATTGTAATTTCAAAATCTTTTTCTAACTTCTTATCTTTACAAAATTATTTTCAAATCTTTTTCAACTAATTACTATTTCTTATCTTTTTCAAAACCACCTAATCACTTTTCCACTTCCAATTTTCGAAAATCACTAACCACTTTTTCAAAAATATTTTTAATTAACTAATTGTTTTAGTTTTGAATTTTATTGTATTTCTTTTTCAAATTTTCGAAACTAAATTAATTAAATAAAAATAAAAATATTTTCCTTTTCCCTCTTTTAAAATTCGAATACTCTCTCTCTCTTCTCTTTCTATTTATTTGCTAACACTTCTCTTCTACTCATAATTCAAACCCCCCTCTCTCTTCTCTCTGTTCGAAATTACTAATCTCCTCTCTCCTCTCATTCTTCTCTTCTTCTATTCTTATACTCACATAAAGGAATCTCTATACTGTGACATAGAGGATTCCAGACCCTACCCTCTTTGTTCTCTTCCTTTTCATATGAGCAGGAACAATGATAAGGACATTCTTGTTGAAGCTGATCCTAAACCTGAAAGGACTCTGAAGAGGAAGCTAAGAGAAGCTAAAACACAACACTCCGGAGAGTACCTTACAGAAAATCTCGAAAAAGAAGCAGACATGGCAGCCGAACCCAACAACAATGCTAAAGATGCAAGGAAGATGCTTGGTGACTATACTGCACCAACTTCCAACTTCTATGGAAGAAGCATCTCAATTTCTGCCATTGAAGAAAACAACTTTGAGCTTAAGCCTTAATTAGTTTCTCTAATGCAGCAGAATTGCAAGTTTCATGGACTTCCATCGGAAGATCCTCATCAGTTTTTAGCTGAATTTTTTCAAATCTGTTATACTGTTAAGACCAATGGAGTTGATCCCGAGGTTTACAGACTTACGCTTTTCCCCTTTGCTATAAGAGACAGAGCCAGGATATGGTTGGACTCACAACATAGAGAAAGCATGAACTCTTGGGACAAGTTGGTCACTGCTTTCTTGGCCAAGTTATTTCCACCTCAAAAATTGAGCAAGCTTAGAGTGGACGTCCAATCCTTCAGACAGAAAGAAGGTGAATCCCTCTATGAAGCTTGGGAAAGATACAAGCAATTAATCAGAAGGTGTCCTTCTGACATGCTTTCAGAATGGAGCATCTTAGATATATTCTATGATGGTCTGTCTGAATTGTCCATGATGTCATTAGACTACTCTTTTGGTGGATCTCTTCATTTGAAGAGAACCCCTGCTGAAGCTCAAAAACTTATTGAAGTGGTTGCAAATAACCAGTTCATGTAAACTTCTGAAAGAAATCCTGTGAGTAATGGGATGACTCAGAAGAAAGGAGTTCTTGAGATTGATACTCTGAATGCCATATTGGCACAGAACAAAATATTGACTCAGCAAGTCAATATGATTTCTCAGAATCTGTCTGGATTGCAAGCTGCATTCGGCAGTACTAAAGAAGCTTATGACCCTGAGAATCCTGCAATGGAAGAGGTGAATTATATGGGAGAATACTATGGTAACATCTATAATCCTTCATGGGAAAATCATCCAAATTTCTCATGGAAGGATCAACAGAAGCCTCAACAAGGCTTCAATAATAATAATGGTGGTAGAAATAGGTTTTGCAATAGCAAGCCTTTTCCATCATCTTCTCAGCAACAGATAGAGAATTCTGAGCAGAGCCCCTCTGGCTTAGCAAACATAGTCTCTGATCTATCTAAGGCCACTCTCAGTTTTATGACTGAAACAAGGTCTTCCATCAGAAATTTGGAGGCACAAGTGGGTCAGCTGAGTAAAAGAGTTACTGAAACTCCTCCTAGTCCTCTCCCAAGCAATACAGAAGAGAATCCAAATAGAGAGTGCAAGGCCATCAATATAACCAAAATGGCCGAACCTATAGAGGAGGAAGAGACAGTGATTTCCAGTGAGGAAGACATTGATGGACGTCCACTAACCACTAAGGGGTTCCCTAATGAGAAACCAAAGGAATCTGAGACTCATACAGAGACCATAGAGATTTCACTGAACTTGCTGTTGCCATTTATGAGCTCTGATGAGTATTCTTCCTCTGAAGAGGATGAAGATATTGTTGAAGAGCAAGTTGCTCGGTATCCAGGAGCAATCATGAAGCTGAATGCCAAGTTATTTGGTGATGAGACTTGGGAGGATGAATCTCCATTGCTCATTAGTGAACTGAATGCCTGGGTTCAGCAGACATTACCTCAGAAGAAAGCGGATCCCGGAAGGTTCTTAACACCTTGTACCATAGGCACCATGACCTTTGAGAAGGTTCTGTGTGACCTAGGGTCAGGTATAAATCTTATTCCACTCTCTGTAATGGAGAAACTAGAGATCTTTGAGGTACAAGCTGCAAGAATATCACTAGAGATGGCAGACAAATCAATAAAACAGGCTTATGGATTTGTAGAAGATGTCTTAGTGAAAGTTGAAGGCCTTTACATCCCTGCTGACTTCATAATCCTAGACACTGGGAAGGATGAGGATGAATCCATCATCCTTGGAAGACCCTTCCTAGCCACAGCAAGTGCTGTGATTGATGTGGACAGAAGAGAGTTAGTCCTTCAATTGAATGAGGACTACCTTGTGTTTAAGGCTCAAGGATCTTCTTCTGTAAACATGGAAAAAAGGCAGGAAAAGCTTCATCCAATTCTCTCCATACAGAGTCAAGCAGAGCCCCCACACTCAAACTCTAAGTTTGGTGTTGGGAGGCCACAATCATGCTCTGAGAAATTGTGAAGCTCTGTAAGAGCTTCCTCTCAAGCTATTGACATTAAAGAAGCGCTTATTAGGAGGCAACCCAATTTTATTTATCTATGTTAATTACCTTTTCATTTTATTTTCCGTTCTTAGTTTATGTTTTTTTTAGCTTGATGATCATGTGGAAGTCACAAAAACAGCTGCAGAATTAAAGCAGGAATAAAAAACAGCATCAAAAATAGCACACCCTTGAGGACGAGCTTACTAGCATTTAAACGCTAGTAAAGATAGCAAAATGGGCGTTTAACGCCCAGTCTGGCAACATTCTAGGCGTTAAACGTCAGAATTGGCAGCCAGACTGGCGTTTTACGCCAGAAAAGGATGTCTGGTGTCTGGCTGGCGTTAAACGCCAGTAAGGATAGCAGAATGGGTGTTTAACACCCAGTCTGGCAGCATCTGGGCGTTAAACGTCAGAATTGGCAGCCAGACTGGCGTTTAACGCCAGGAAAGGTAGCAGACTGGTGTTTAAACGCCAGAAATAGCACACAAAGGGCGTTTAAACGCCAGAAAAGTGCAGGGATGAGAACTCCTTGACACCTCAGGATCTGTGGACCCCATAGGATCTCCACCTACCCCAACTCACTCTCTCTCCTCTTCACACTTTTTCATAACACTCTTCCCCAAACATCATTTACCTATCAAATTCTACCCTCTCCCTCATAATCTCTCCATCACTCACATCCATCTACTATTTCCCAAAACACTTCCCTCCCAAACCCACCCATTCTCACACGGACCCCCTCTCTCTCTTACCCTATAAATACCCTTCCTTACTACCTTCAATTTCCCACATCACAAACACTTCCTAACCTCCTTGGCAGAACCTTTCACATACCTCCATCTCCTCCATTTCTTCTTCTTCTCCTCCCTTATTTCTTCTTTTGCTCAAGGAAGAGCAAATCTTTTAAGTTTGGTGTGGAAAAAAGCTCTGCTTTTTATTTTTCCATAACCATTAATGGCACCTAAGGCCGGAGAAACCTCTATAAAGAGGAAATGGAAGGCAGTTGCTTCCATATCCGAGTCATGGGAGATGGAGAGATTCATCTCAAGGGTCCATCAAGACCACTTCTATGAAGTTATGGCCAAGAAAAATGTGATCCCCGAGGTCCCCTTCATGCTCAAAAAGAGTGAATATCCGAAGATCTGACGTGAGGTTCGAAGAAGAGGTTGGGAAGTTCTCACCAACCCCATCTAACAAGTCAGAATCTTAAAGGTTCAAGAGTTATATGCTAATGCATGGATCACTAAGAACCATGATCAAAGTGTGAACCCAAACCCAAAGAATTGGCTCACAATGGTTCGGGGAAAATACTTGGATTTCAGTTCGAAAACCGTGAGGTTGGCATTCAACTTGCCAATGATGCAAAGAGATCCTCATCCTTTCACTAGAAGCGTCAACTTTGATCAAAGGTTAGACCAAGTCCTCATGGATATCTATGTGGAAGGAGCCCAATGGAAGAGAGACTCCAAAGGCAAGCCGGTTCAACTGAGAATGCCTGATCTTAAACCCGT
Source organism: Arachis stenosperma (assembly GCF_014773155.1). Classification (NCBI taxonomy): domain Eukaryota; kingdom Viridiplantae; phylum Streptophyta; class Magnoliopsida; order Fabales; family Fabaceae; genus Arachis; species Arachis stenosperma. The sequence continues at coordinate 116,104,505 of NC_080380.1, read as the reverse complement.
GGCTAGAGGATGGTTGGAGTTCATCCAACGCTCTATCATTCATACTAGCAACCGGTCCGAAGTAACTGTAGATCGGGCTATCATGATCCATAGTATCATGATTGGAGGGGAAGTAGAAGTTCATGAGATTATACCTCTAGAACTATACAAGGTGGCTGACAAGCCCTCCACTTTGGCAAGGTTAGCCTTCCTTCATCTCATCTATCACCTATGCAATTCAGCCGGAATTGTCATAAAGGAAGACATCCTCATTGAAGCAGATAAGCCCATAACTAAAAAGAGGATAGATCAAATAAGAGAGCACACTCATAGACCTCAACAAGAGTATGCGGAAATCCCTCATCAAGAAATTCCTGAGATGCCTCAAGGGATGCATTTTCCTCCACACAACTATTGGGAGCAACTCAACACCTCTTTAGGAGAATTGAGTTCCAACATGGAGCAACTGAGACTGGAGCACCAAGAGCACTCCATTATCCTCCATGAAATCAGAGAGGACCAAAGAGCCATGAGGAAGGAGCAAAAAAGACAAGAAAGAGACATAGAGGAGCTCAAGCACTCCATAGGATCTTCAAGAGGAAGAACTAGCCACCGTCACTAAGGTGGACCCGTTCTTTAATTTCCTTGTTATTTGTTTTTCTATTTTTTGGTTTTTATGCTTTATGTTTGACTATGTTTGTGTTTTTATTACATGATCATTAGTGTTTAGTGTCTATGTCTCAAAGCTATGAATGTTCCATGAATCTTTCACCTTTCTTAAATGAAAAATGTTTTCTGAAAAAGAAAAAGAAGTACATGGATTTCAAATTCTATCTTGAAAATAGTTTAATTATTTTGATGTGGTGGCAATACTTTTTGTTTTCTGAATGAATGCTTGAATAGTGCATATTTTTGATAGTGAAGTTTATGAATGTTAAAATTGTTGGCTCTTGAAAGAATAATGAAAAAAGATATATGTTATTGATAATCTGAAAAATCATAAAATTGATTCTTGAAGCAAGAAAAAGTAGTGAAAAAACACAAAGCTTGTGAAAAAAATGACGAAAAAGAAAGAAAAAGAAAAAGCAAGCAGAAAAAGCCAATAACCCTTTAAACTAAAAGGCAAGGGTAAAAAGGATCCAAGGCTTTGAGCATTAGTGGATAGGAGGGCCCAAAGGAATAAAATCCTAGCCTAAACGGCTAAATCAAGCTGTCCCTAACCATGTGCTTGTGTCATGAAGGTCCAAGTGAAAAGTTTGGGACTGAGTGGTTAAAGTCATGATCCAAAATAAAAAAGTGTGCTTAAGAACTTTGGGCACCTCTAGTTGGGGACTCTAGCAAAGCTGAGTCACAATCTGAAAAGGTTCACCTAGTTATGTGTCCGTGGCATTTATATATCTGGTGGTAATACTGGGAAACAAGATGCTTAGGGTCACGGCCAAGACTCATAAGTAGCTGTGTTCAAGAATCAACATACTAAACTAGGAGAATCAATAACACTATCTAAATTATGAGTTCCTATGGATGCCAATCATTCTGAACTTCAAAGGATAAAGTGAGATGCCAAAACTGTTCAGAAGCAAAAAAGCTACTAGTCCCGCTCATCTAATTAAAACTAAGCTTCATTGATATTTTGAAATTTATTGTATATTCTCTTCTTTTTATTCTATTTTGTTTTTGGTTGCTTAGGGACAAGCAACAATTTAAGTTTGGTGTTGTGATGAGCGGATAATTTATACACTTTTTGGCATTGTTTTTACATAGTTTTTAGTATGTTTTAGTTACTTTTTATTATATTTTTATTAGTTTTATGCAAAAATCACATTTCTGGACTTTACTATGAGTTTGTGTACTTTCCTATAATTTTAGATATTTTCTGGCTGAAATTGAGGGACCTGAGCAAAAGTCTGATTCAGAGGCTGAGAAAGGACTGCAGATGCTGTTCGATTCTGACCCTCCTACACTTGAAGTGGATTTTCTGGAGCTACATAAGCCCAATTGGCGCGCTCTCAATTACGTTGGAAAGTATACATCTTGGGCTTTCCCGAAATATATAATAGTCCATACTTTGCCCGAGATTTGATGGCCCAAACTGACGTTCAAACACCCACCAAAGACCCTTTTCTGGCGTAAAACGCCGGAACTGGCACCAGAGCTGGAGTTAAACGCCCAAACTAGCACCCAAGCTGGCGTTTAACTCCAAGAATGGCCTATGCATGTGAAAGCTTCAACGCTCAGCCCAAGCACACACCAAGTGGGCCCTGGAAGTGGATTTCTGTACTATTTGCACTTAGTTACTTATTTTCTGTAATCCTTAGTAACTAGTTTAGTATAAATAGCACTTTTGACTATTGTATTTCATCTTTGCATAATCTTTTGATCTTGGGATCACTTTTGTGCGACTTTTCATATTTGGAGAGGCTGGCCATTCGGCCATGCCTAGACCTTTTTCTCTTATGTATTTTTCAACAGTGGAGTTTCTACACATCATAGATTAAGGTGTGGAGCTCTGCTGTTCTTCATGAATTAATGCAAGTACTATTGTTTCTCTTTCAATTCACGTTTACTTTTTCTCCAAGATATACTCTCGTACTTAATTCAGTTAAGTTAGAATGAAGGGGTGACCCATGACAATCACCCACTATCTTCGTTACTCGCTTGGCCAAGATCCGCGTGCCTGACAACCACAAGCAGTTTATATGATGTTCAACGTAGTCATTGGACGACAGCCGGAGTATAGTCTCTTAGGTCTCTGATCCATGGACCGTGTCCGTGAGGTTAGAACCTTCGTGGTATAGGCTAGAACCAATTGGCAGCATTCCTGGGATCTAAAAAGTCTAAACCTTGTTTGTGGTATTCCGAGTAGGATCTGGGATGGGATGACTGTGACAAGCTTCAAACTCATGAATGTTGGGCGCAGTGACAGTGTGCAAAAGAATAGAGAGATCCTATTCTGACACAAGTGAGAACCGACAGATGATTAGCCGTGCGGTAGCTGTGCCTGGTGTTTTCATCTGAGACGAGAAATTCGACAGTTGATTAGCCGTGCGGTAGCTGTGCCTGGACCATTTTCACTGAGAGGACGGATGGTAGCCGTTGACAACGGTGATCCACCAACTTATAGCTTGCCATGGAAGGGAGCACGCATGATTGGATGAAGACAATAGAAAAGCAGAGGTTCAGAAGCAACAAAGCATCTCCAAACGCTTATCTGAAATTCCCACCAATGAATTACATAAGTATCTTTATTTTAATTTAAGTTTTATTTTCTTTCAATTATCAAAACTCATAACCATTTGAATCCGCCTGACTAAGGTTTACAGGATGACCATAGCTTGCTTCAAGCCGACAATCTCCGTGGGATCGACCCCTTACTCACGTAAGGTTTTATTACTTGGACGACCCAGTACACTTGCTGGTTAGTTGTATTGGAGTTGTGAAAAATGTGATCACAATTCCGTGCACCAGGGGCATCACAAGCATGAAAACCCCACACACAAGATTAATGGTAATAATTAAGATTCACGATCAAAAGTCTAAATCCAAATAAAGAAAAGAAGCAAAGTTTGTCAGTTTAGAACCCCTCCAAAACAAAATGACAACACCATTCAGCATGCAAGAAAGACAAAATCGCAAAATGATAAGAAACACTAACCTTGAGGAAGCGTGAAGTAGGGTTCATACACAACAAGCAGAAAGGCACGCACGATCCAAAGTCTCCAAGTAGGAACGAAGACACCCAAACAAAAATTAAGGAAAAGAAATCTGGAAAGAAGAACAAAGGTTGCGAAGAAATGGTGAAGGAAAAACGAAGCAATTCAGATAAATAAAGAAGAAGAAAGAGGAAGAAAAATGAGTATTTATAAGACAAAAGGAGCAAAACAGTAAATCCACACCCCTTATTAATGACATACACGGATCCCAAGGAAATCGCAAACGTAACCTGCACAATGCCATTAAGGGACACAACATTCCAAAGTTTTTGAAAACACGTCGGGTATCCGACCTCTCTAAGGCAGTATACTTGACGTGGAAAATTGAATTTACAAATGCTTGAGTCCGACCCCATAAAAGCTCGGGTTTAAATAGGGGCATTATTCATACCCTGGTTCAAAATAAAGCCAGACCTAAAAAGAATAAAAACTCACCCAATAAAGATGGCCTCTTCTACTCCTACCCAATCTCATAGAGGTCGGGCACAAGGAAGGTAGTCCATCCCCACTTATCCGAATAAGTAATTACCTCATGAGATATCTCTCACTTATTTAAAAGAGAGATCTCAACAACCTTCCTAAAAAAAGGGGGAACAGTTTTCTACCAACAAAGGTAGAACTACTCTAAAAAGTGATTATCTATTCTATTATAAATACATTGATACTCTTAGGTATATTTAGAACCCAATCTACTAAAAACCTATTTAAAGCCCTTGCTAATTTAAACATCAGAGTCTCTTGTAGGTACCACCCTTCACCCCCACCTCTTCACGAGGAACTCGAATGGTGCGTCTTGGCACCAATAGAAGTTAGACGTTGCTTCAAAAAGAGTCTAAACCTCACATTTAGGTCTAAAAATAACTCAATTTCAAATAAAGTTCAGAACAAAAAAAACACCCATTCAATAGATCTGATATAGTGTTGATATACATATATTCAAGATTTCAATCTAATTCTAAATAGACATCACATTACAATTGTGAAGAGGATTCTAAGATATTTAAAAGGTACTAGCAATCTTGACCTATAAGTTGACTACGGTACAATGATGTCAACTATCTTGGAGATAAAGTTGATAGAAAGAGCATAAGTAGAAGTTATTACTTCTTTGAAAATTGTTTCATCACTTATAGAGAAGTAACAAGTAAAACATTGTGTCTATTGCAAACAAATTCTTTGGATCAGATATCTATTGAAAGACTATCTCTTAAGGTACTCGAAGCCTTATTCTTTGTTATAATATAATACTAATGCAATATGCATTGTTAAGAATCCTGGGCACCATTATTTATCTGATATATTAAAGGTATTTTAAATATTTTCATCTTAAAAATTTAAATGTTATAAAAATGGACACGCTTTTGAAAAATATAAATTGATTCACATATATGTAGAAAAACAAATTCTGATTACAAAAAGAAGAATTTTAAAAGTATTATAAAACTGTAATTTTTAAAATTGGTGTAATTGTCAAATACAAAGAATACGATACATGACATGCAGCTTTTCAATTTTTAAAATTTAGTCAAAGAAAGCAACACCCTAGGTGTAGTGTTCCATTTATAAAAAAATATTAGTTAAATACTCTATTAAAATTAAATTATAATTATTTTTTTAAATTTTTTATTGTATTGTCTAATGTTATAACCAATAATAATTTTGTATTGTCTTTACATTTATTTTGAACAATTTACATTTTTATTAATCAACCTTTGAATAGTATTAACTTTAATTTTGATTTATGTACTATAATAATGTATTATTGCATAGAAAATTAATTATTCAAAAAGAAATTAGTTTTGCCATTTAGAAGTAGTAGTAGTAATAATAATAATAATAAGTTTTAAAAAAACACATTAAGAATTACCACACAAAAAAAAGCTACCTGGTGGTGTTCAATACAATGAATTGATACTTTTACATAGAAAACGACAAGATACATGTAGTGGTCAGTATAATTTTGGGGCCTCCACCTGACAACTGACTAGCTTCGTTTACAATTTTTTTAAAAAATATTGCATTTTTTTTAACCTAATTCACAATATCACAATTTTAAATGAAAGTTTTATCTTTTATATATTGATGAAAAATATATCCCTACATGTACTTTAAAAGAAGGAAACTGATCATTTTGATTTGCACGGTCTAAAATATGTCCCATGAAATTATTCTGTTATTCTGTACATAATTCTTTAATTTAACATATAATTTAATTATTTATTAAATTACGGAATTATTATTAAGATGTCATATGGAATTTTAATACAAAAGTGTAACTTTTAGTTTTTTATGACCAAGTAAATAATTCAGTTATCCAATCATTATACTGTTGGAAATTAAAATTTTTTAATAATATTTTAATTATTTTAGAACAAATTTATCATAAATCGTGCTATGCGCTGTTCTTAAAGATTTATTACCGTTTTATCTGTAGGTAAAGTGATTTGGGCAAAATTTTTTAGGATTAGACATGTTCGGTTGTCGGGTACCGGATAATTCGGGTGGTTGTTGAGGGGGTGAGAACGCTTCAATCGCGATCGTGCTGGGTTTGGATCTGCCGGGTAGCCGAGCTCTCGTTGTGAAAGGAAGGGGGGTGCCACCTGCAAAGACACTCCGACGCTCTAGTCAGCTAGTGTGCAGGCAGAGGATATGTTAGGTGGAAAGTGTGACGTACCTTGGGGGAAGAGTAGGTCCTTCCCCATTTATACCGTGTCAGAGGTGGACCCTGCAAGGACAGGCCCACCTTCCTCGAAGCTTCCTCACAGCTGCTGTGGAGAGCTGTCAGGGACGCATGTCCGGGTCGCGTAGTGGGTTGTATGTGCCCGACCATTCGGGTCGGGTCATCAGTGGGTCGGGTTGACCCGCGAGTGGCCTGGGCCAGGCCGTAACAGTGCCCCCACGCACCAGTGGTAGTCGTGGGAGCTATCAATGGCGTGTTATCTCGCGTTTCGTTCATCCTCGTCAGGTCGGCCGCCCGTGGGAGGGACATGCCCCCTATGCGCGTGTCTCTTGGTTGCCCAAACAACCATTTCGTCGCCTCGTTCCTTGCGCCGAGCATTGAATGCTCATAATGGGGTGAAATACCCTGTTCGCAAAGACTATTTTGCCCCCAGGTTTTTTGCGCTTCCTGGGAGGCAGTTTTAAACAGTCAGTTTCGTTTCTTCCTCTTTTATACTTCTGCATACTCCTGTTTCTTCTATCTTCCTGCTATCCTCTCCCCAAAGTTTCAGAGCGTTTTTGCAGTGCCCTCGTGCATCCTCCCTTCATCCTTCCTAACTCTCACAAGCAATTCAGGTAGTTCTTGAATCCTTCTCTTTTCTGCTTCGTTCTTGCATGCTTGTTGCTTGTATTTGCTTGGTTTTTGTTGTTATGTGGCCTTTCGATGCTGGTTAGATGTGTTAGGGGAGGGGTACCATTCCAGGGTAGGTTTTGTTTGGACCTTTTACGTTTTAATTGTGTTTAGTCTTAGTTGGGGAGAGCGTCTGTATTCAGCCCGAGCACCCGACCTCTTAGACTGACTGGATGGTCCCCCCATGTAGGTATGGCTCGTACGACCTCCCGGGCTTCCCCTTCTCCCGCGGCGTACGACCCCTATGCCTGGGTCGTTTCCGATGTAAAGGACTCTCCCAACCAAATGGGCGAGGAGGAGCTCACAGAGTTCCGTCAAGCCGAGTACTTATGCGGAGGGACCGACGAGGAGGCCAATTATGACGTCTTCGTCTTGGCTCCTCATGAGCGCTTGTACGAGCTCAACTTCAATGCTCCCCGAGTTGCCGATTGGATATGGTTCTATAAATCTATGTTTACCCAAGTTGGGGTCCGTATTCCGTTTTCCGCCTTCCAAATGGCGCTTCTAAGTCGGGTTTCCGTGGCGCCGTCACAGTTGCATCTGAACAGCTGGGCTTCAATCCGCTGTTTTGAGATGGTTTGTGAATATCTCAAGCTGCCGGTGTCTGTAGATGTCTTTTTTTTCTTTTTCAATCTTACAAATCCTTCGAAGGAGGGGAAACATAAGAAGGGGTTCATGTCCTTCCAGTCTGCCAAAGGTCGGAGGATTTTTGGTTTGTTTGAGGACTCCTATCACGGATTTAAGGATAAATATTTCAAGGTCCGCCTTGTCAAAGGTCGTCATCCCTTTTGGTTGTCGTTGGAGGGGGCACGCCTTATCCCGACCTATTAGAGCTTCGGGACAGGGTCCAATGCCTTTGTTAAAGTATCCTATAAGGGCATGTCTGCGGTGGATAGAAAGATTGCCGATGTGTTGATGGCAGTCTTTGGGAGGAATCACGTGAATCCTCACCTCCTCATGGGTGATCGGGAGGCCGGTCGTAACTATATTTGTGAGAAGCCTTTGCTTGTTTTGTCTCTTAGCTTCTTGCTTTTCCTAATAACTCATTGTGACTAACCGACTTCTTTTTCTTTTTACAGTGGGGATGTCTGCCGAGATAACGGGTCTCCCTAACTTGTTCCAAACCTTCCTTTGTGCGAGTGACGACGAGGGAGGTAATGAGAAATCTGCTGCTGAGAAATCTGCTGCCCCCCCGGAGGACAAGGCCGCTTCCGAGCACAGGGCTGTGGTCGGAGAGACCGGCACCCCGGCTCAGGGTGCCTCGATTGAGGGTGATAAGGCGGTTCATGTTTCCCCCTTCCGCGAGGTGGTCGGCACTGGGGGTTCGACGTCCAACCCTGCTGCCGATGACGAGGTGGAGGAGGTTCCAAGCTTGAAAAGGAAGAGGAAGATGTCCAGCAGTCCTGAGGGGGTTCTTACTGTAATGGAGAAGAATTTCGACGCCGGAAACTTTATTGATTCTCAGCTGATTCCCGGTACTGAAGAGCATTTTCATGAGTCATTCCTTGCCGGGCAAGCGAGGTGGATGTACCGTACTCTCTTGCGCGGCGCAGTGATAGCTCAGAAAGCCGAGTTCGAACTGTCCGGGATGGAATCTCTTCACAGGAGGTTGGAATCAGCTGGGAAGGCTAATAATGAGCTTAAAAGTGAAGTTGAGACTCTCCGGGAGCAACTGACCCAATCAAATGAGAAGCTCGACGCTGCCGAGAAGAAAGCTACTGTTGCCGAGAAGAAGGCCACTACCGCCGAGAAGAAGTTGGAAGAGTCGGACGCCACGGTTTCACGTCTTGTCGAGCGCGAAACGGCTTTAGAGAGTCAGGTCGGCGCGGCACAAAAACAGGTGGCCGAGATAGAGAAGGAGAAGCAAGCTGTGGAGGCTGAACTGGCAACGTTAAAAACAAAGTATAAAGACGTCGTCAAGCAGGGGAAGGGTGCGATCCTGGCGACCGAGGAGGCCCTTAAAGCTCAGGTCAAAATTGTTGCTCCTGATTTCGACACGTCGGCGATTGGCGTCTTCAAGGTGATCAAAGACGGCAAAATTGTTGACGTTCTTAAGAAATGAATCTTCTTTTCCTATGTAAAACTTTTTGGTTTAGCCGTTTCGTTTTGGCTTTTGTGAACAATTGACTTTTTTGGTCGTTTGCCCGCTTTACCGTAGTTAATACTTTCTTACTCGCCTGGTTGTGTTATCGTTTCTATTAACCGTTATTGGTTTATAGCTGTCGTTTATATTAACGGGTCGTGGCTTTTTAGTGTAGCCATTTGCTATTGCGGCAGTTGATGGGCTCCCGGGGTGATCAGTCCCGGGGCCGCGCATCGTTGTCGAGTTGTAATGAATTCGCTTGTGGAGCGGGTTGTCTAGAAAAGGTGAACAAAACAAAAGAGGGAGAATTTGCACAAGTATATCTTATTCGGTAATTGCATAAAAGGCCCATAGGGCATAACGAAAAGTACAAATCCACGAATTAACTACTTAGCTCGATTGGTCGGCATGTCGCCTCATGCGCTAGGAGTAGAATCTTCTCAAGTTGTTCGCGTTCCATGTTCTTGGTACTTCCTTGCCATCGAGCCTTTCTAACTTGAAAGCGCCTTTACCCATCACTTTTTTGATTCTATAGGGGCCTTCCCAGTTTGCCGCCAGCTTGCCTGCTCCAGGGGTCGGTGAGCCGATGTCGTTACGCCTTAGGACGAGATCGTTCGGTTCAAACTCCCTTTTGAGCACTTTGGTGTTGTAGCGCAGGGCCATTCTTTGTTTTAGCGCTGTCTCCGTCAAATGGGCCATTTCTCTAGCTTCATCTATTAGGTCCTTCTCCACGGCTTCCTCCACTCCTTTCAAAAGTAGCCGGGGGCTCGGTTCCCCGATTTCCACGGGTATTACCGCATCTAACCCGTATGTCAGTCGGAAAGGAGTCTCCTTGGTGGAGGACTGTTCAGTTGTTCGGTAAGACCAGAGGACCGAGGCTAGCTCGTCGGCCCAAGCACCTTTTTTATTATCCAATCGCTTCTTGAGCCCTAACAGGATAATCTTGTTCGCGGACTCCACCTGTCCGTTTGTTTGGGGTGCTCTACCGAGGAGAACTTCTGTCTTATACCCAAGCCGGTGAGGAATTCTGTGAACTTCTTGTCGGTAAACAGTGTGCCATTGTCCGAGATAACGTCTTCTGGAATCCCGAATCGCGTTATCACCTGCCTCCACATGAATTTCCTGCAATTGGATGAGGATATGCTGGCCAGCGGCTCGGCCTCTATCCATTTGGTGTAGTAGTCAATGGAGACTATGAGATACTTGACTTGCCCGGGACCGACTGGGAAGGGCTCCAAGAGATCGACTCCCCATTGCGAGAATGGTCGGGAGGACGTTAACAGGCTTAACTCGGAGGCCGGTGCCTTGTGGAAATTGGCGTTCTCTTGACACTTGACACATTTTCTGACGAATTCTTTAGAGTCTGCCATCATCGACGGCCAATAGTATCCAGCTCGGATTAACTTTCTTGCTAAGGCTTTGCCCCCTATGTGGTATCCGCAGCAGCCTTCATGGACTTCCCTGAGGACGTAGTCCGTCTGGTCGGGATGTAAGCATTTCAGTAGGGGCTGGTTGAGCCCTTTCTTGAATAGCTGTCCCTGAATGACCGCGTATTTGGCTGATTCCCTTCTCAGTTTCGCGGCACCCTTTTCGTCGTCGGGGAGTTTGCCATTTTCTAAGAAGCTGGTGATGGGGTCTAGCCATGAAGAACCCAGCCTTGATAGATGCAGGGTGACCGCCGGCTCCCTCGTTATACCTTGGATGAGAGACCAGTTGCCTTCTCCCGGTTTAGTGCTGGCCAACTTTGATAGGAGATCTGCCCGTGTGTTCCTTTCTCTGGGCACATGGTGGACTGTGACCTCCTCAAACTTTTGGCTTAAATCCTTGACTTTTTCCAAGTACTTTTGTAATAATGAGTCTCTGGCTTGATAGCTCCCGTTTACCTGGGAGGTGACGACCTGCGAATCGCTGCATATTTTCAGCCTTGTTGCTCCGACTTCCGCTGCTAGGGTTAAGCCCCCTATGAGGGCTTCGTATTCTGCCTGGTTGTTCGAAACGGGGAATTTGAACCTGATCGACTGCTCGTATACGACTCCAACCGGGCTTTCCAGGATGATCCCGGCGCCCCCGGACGTCTGGTTGGAGGCTCCGTCCACGTGAAGCTTCCACCGTGTGCTCGTTTCTTCGGTTGGGTCTCCCGTTACTTCTACTAGAAAATCTGCCATTGCCTGCGCCTTGATGGCTTGTCGGGGTTCGTATCGTATGTCGTATTGGGAAAGTTCAATGGACCAAGTCATCATCCTTCCCGCCAAATCGGGTTTCTGAAGTACTTGTCGGATTCCCTGGTCCGTTCTTATGACAACCTGGTGACCTTGGAAGTATTGCTTTAACCTCCGTGAGGAGGTCAAGAGTGCCAGAGCTAGCTTTTCCAGTTTGCTGTACCTTAATTCTGCCCCTTGCAGGGCTCTGCTCACGAAATAGACTGGTTGTTGAGCCCTCCCTTCTTCTCGCACTAGAACTGCAGCCAGGGCTTCTCCTGTTATAGCGAGGTATAGATATAATGGTTCCCCGTCCTTTGGCTTCCCGAGCATAGGGGGTGCCGCCAGGATTTCCTTGAAGTGCCGAAAGGCTTCCTCGCATGCGGGCGTCCATTCGAACGCTATCCCTTTCTTCATGAGGTTAAAGAAGGGTAGGGCCTTTGTTGCCGATGCTCCGAGAAATCGGGATAACGAGGTAAGCTGCCCTGCCAACCTCTGGACGTCCTTGATACAGCCTGGGCTCTTCATCTGGAGTATCGCTTGGCATTTCTCCGGGTTGGCTTCTACCCCTCTCTGAGTTATCATGAATCCTAGGAACTTTCCAGCTTCCATGACGAAGGCACATTTGAGGGGATTGAGCCTCATGCCGTGTTGTCGGAGAGACGCGAACACTTTTGCCAGGTCATTCAGGAGGTCGTCGGGTCGCGTTGTTTTCGCGAGGATGTCGTCTACATAGACTTCCACTGTCTTGCCTATGAGGTCGCGGAATATCTTGTTCATCAGCCTTTGGTATGTTGTCCCTACGTTTTTTAGGCCGAATGGCATCACCTTATAACAGAAGGTTCCCCCCGGCGTTATAAACGCTGTCTTGTCTTCGTCTGGTCGGTGCATCGGTATCTGGTTGTAGCCAGAGTAGGCGTCCATGAAGCTCAGATAACGGTAGCCCGCCGCAGCATCGACGAGCGCGTCTATGTTAGGTAGGGGGAAACAATCCTTAGGGCATGCCTTGTTAAGGTCAGAGTAGTCTACGCACATTCTCCATTTGCCGCTGTGCTTTTTTACTAGAACTACATTCGAGAGCCATGTCGAGTAGTCTACTTCTCGTATGAAACCTGCTTCTAGGAGGCTGGCCGTCTGCCTGGCCACCTTCTCTACCCTCTCCCGCGATATCTTTCTCCTCCGTTGGGCTACCGGGCGTGCTTCCGACTTGACGGCCAGGTGGTGTGACATAATTTTGGGGTCTATGCCCGGCATGTCGGCCGGTGTCCAGGCAAACAAATCCCTATTGGCCCTGATCATTTCAACCAAGGGCTCCTTCAGCTCATGCCGGAGATTCTTGTTGACGAACGTGAATTTTTCCTCCGTGTCACCGATCATGAATTTTTCCAGGTCCCCTTCTGGTTCTGGTTTGGGTTTGTCGTCTACTCTGGCGTCCAGGTCCGCTAGGAACACGCCGGACGCCTCTTTGGATTTCTTCCTTAGGGAGAGGCTGGCATTGCCGCAAGTGACTGCCGTCTCAAGGTCTCCTCTTATGGACCCTATAGATCCGTCATCGGTAACGAACTTCATGATTAGCAGCTTCGTGTTGATTATCGCTTCAACATCGTTAATCGTCTTCCTTCCCAAGATGATATTGTAGGCGGTGGAATCTCGGAGGATTACGAACTCGGCCATCGCCAATCTTCGGCCTTGAGTCTGTCCCACAGAGACCGGCAGGGATATTACTCAATCAGGTTTGATGAAGTGGTCGCCCAATCCAATGACCCCGTGCTGGTGAGTCGCCAGGTCGGCGTCTCTTAGTCCCAGTGCGTCAAATACGTTGCGGAACATGATGTTCGAGTCTGCCCCCGTGTCGACAAGGATTCGTTTGACGAGACCGGTTCCCACTCTGGCCGTGATGACCATGGGTGGGTTTTCAGGGGCGTCGTCGAACCATTGGTCTTCCGGGCCGAAAGAAATGGAGGGGGGCTTCTTAGAGTTTCGCACCAACGAGGAGGAGACCGCCAAGACCTTAGCATCTTTTTTGTGCGCTGATCGTGACCTTGGCGCGGTGTTTTTGGCCGTCACCACGTTTACCACGGTGAGGCCATGATCTCTGTCTTCTGGCTCTTGTCGCCGCTTTGCCGAACGGGTTTTGCCTTCTTCGTCTTGGTCGCGATGGCGTCTCCTCGGCTCCCTGATAAGATGGGAGAATTCTGCTAGCTTACCCTCCCTTATCGCTTGTTCTAGTGCATCCTTCAGGTCAAAGCAGTCTTGTGTTTGGTGACCATAGCCCTTGTGATAGTCACAATAGAAGTTCATGTTTCCTCCCGTACGGTCCTTGAGTGGTCGGGGCTTCGGCAGGATTCCTTTCTCGGCTATTTGCTGATAAACTTCCATGATGGGAAGAGTGAGCGGAGTGTAGTTGGTGAATTTCCCGACCCGGGGGAATGGCCTGGGTGCCTTGCTTGGCGCTCTTTCCCTGGCTTGTTCTTTTAGTCTTTCTCCGTTACCTTGTTGCCTAGGTTGGCTGTAGCCGGGCTGCCGTTTATTGGCAGCCACAACTTGGCTGACTTCCTCGTCGTTTATATACTCCTTAGCTACCGTTTGGATCTCGTGCATCGTCCAAACTGGTTTCGTGGTAAGATGTTTTCGAAAGTACTCGTTGAGGAGGCCGTTCGTCAGACAAAGGCTGGCCACCGAATCGGTTAGGCCATCAATTTCCAAGCATTCGTCGTTGAACCGATCCAGGTATTTTCTGGTCGGCTCTCTTTGTCTCTGGGTTATCCCCAGAAGGTTGATCGGGTGCTTTGCCTTTGCTATTCGTGTTGTAAACTGGGCCAGGAAGGCACGGCTGATGTCTGAAAACCCATAGATGGACCCTTGCGGGAGGCCGTTAAACCATCTGATCGCGGGTCCTGCCAGGGTCACCGGGAAGGCTCGGCACCTCACCTCGTCCCCTACTCCCTCCAGATTCATCCTTGCTTCGAAGGCCGTGAGGTGTTCCAGAGGGTCTTGAGTTCCATCGTACCTCATGTCCGTCGGTTTGTCGAAGTGCTTCGGCAGCCGGACTTCGAGGATGGATCGATGGAACGGGGTGGCACCCATTATGACGGGTTGCCGTGTCCTCTCGGACCTTCCTTCCTCATCTTCGCGACCTCGTCGCGTGTGGCGCGTTTCCTTGCCTCGGGAGTAGATGATTGTGTCATTTCGTCTTCTCGGGATGGGTGACTCTTCACGAGTGCTCTCCGCTTCCGTTCGGGATGCGGAGGCGCGCCGTAGACGACTTCGGTAGGAGTCTCTCTCTTGGCTTTCAGGAGATGGGGAGTAGCTGGGATCGGTGGTTCGTCGGTCGTGCTCCTGGTCGGCCAGTTGCCGTTCCAGGTTCTGGACCCTGTGGCGCAGCTCCTGCATTATTATGGCGCTGTCGCCGCCCGTTCCCCCGAAGGGTCGTGCCCTCGTGTGTGGTTCAGTGCGTTGTCGAGGGGACCTTCGCCGTCCTCTTAGTGAAGCAACGGAGGCTGCACCCTCTACTCCGGCTCCTCGGTCTTGGTCTCCGTGCCCCGGCACGACGTCCATTTAGGCGTCCCCACAGACGGCGCCAATGTTTGGTTGTCGGGTACCGGACAATTCGGGTGGTTGTTGAGGGGGTGAGAACGCTTCAATCGCGATCGTGCTGGGTTCGGATCTGCCGGGTAGCCGAGCTCTCGTTGTGGAAGGAAGGGGGGTGCCACCTGCAAAGACACTCCGACGATCTAGTCAGCTAGTTTGCAGGCGGAGGATATGTTAGGTGGAAAGTGTGACGTACCTTGGGGGAAGGGCAGGTCCTTCCCCATTTATACCGTGTCAGAGGTGGACCCTGCAAGGACATGCCCACCTTCCTCGAAACTTCCTCACAGCTGCTGTGGAGAGCTGTCAGAGACGCGTGTCCGGGTCGCGTAGTGGGTTGTATGTGCCCGACCGTTCGGGTCGGGTCATCAGTGGGTCGGGTTGACCCGCGAGTGGCCTGGGCCAGGCCGTAACAAGACATGTGGATCATCAAAAATGCAATTTATACCAATAATTTTGGAACACTTAGAGTAGCACAATAATCTTGAAACGCTTAGAGCAGCACAACTTCGTTTTTTTTTAATTAAAAAATATATTGCAAGTAATTCTTGTTGATATTTAAAAAGATTTAATGTTATCAAGAAAAAGAGAGCACAAGTGAAAGCTTAACAAAAATTAAGAGTATTTTTGGGGTATATAAATTTTTTTATTGTATCTAATACTTCTCCTTTTATATAATTCAATTCATGCAATAATTTAATTTAATATTTTTCTTTTTAATTAGCAATGGTAATAAATAAATTCAAATTTTTTTTATTTTTATTAGAGTATCTCATATGATACTAACACAATTTTAAAAGCACAAAATATACAACATACAAACTAATTTAAAAAATAACTACTCGAATGAACGCAGATCGGATCGGATATGGCCAAAATTTTGATTTGATCCGCATTAAAATCATCGGATCGGATCGGATCTAATATCCACAGTTTTTAAGTTTGGATCCGATCTGATCCGATCCGCACATTTGCGGATCGAGTCGGATCGGATATCGAATATATTCGCAAAATACAAAAATATTTTTAAAAGCTTATTTTTATTAAAAAATATCAATAAAATTCATTTTTTCAATTTTTTAAATATGTTTACTCTTAAAATAATATTAAACATATTTTTCTTAAATAATAAATTAAAATAATACAACATATATAATAATTATTACATGAAATAAAACATAAAAAGAATATTTACTTATTTATTTGCGGATACGCAAATATGCGGATTGGATATGCGGATACTAACACAAAATCCGCAATCCGATCCGATTAGTATACGGATCTGATCCGATAGTCTTGCGGATCGGATCCATATTCGCAATTTTCGGATCGAATTCGGATAAATACCGAGAATATGCGGATAAAATCCAATCCATAAACACCCTTACAAATAAATATATTTTTACATAAAAATATAATTAAAATATTAATATATATTATATTAAATAATTTAATCAAACATATTAAATTATCTAAAATAAAACGTTTAAATCCATTAAAAAAATTAAAAATAGAACATTTAATTCATTAAAAAAAATTAAAAACATAGCAGCTTAGATGGAAATTAATAAACACGCAGTTTTTCCGCGTCCCATTCAATTCCAAACAAAACAAATTATTTGGGCGGTCGACGATAGGCGAGCATTGCGTAGAGAAGCTGTCCAACAGTGAGAAGAATCAAGAACAGAGCAGCAAAGTTGTACTTGCGACGCAAAAATTTGTAAAACCTCATGACATTACAGACGAAAATATGCCACCCTGTTAAGAACAATTGTTTGATACCAATTGTTGCCGAGTAAGCGTTGAGATCATCACAAATTTTAGTATAACCGGAATAGTCATCAAGTATACCGTGGTCAACCGTTTTTGCGATCCGACGAAAGAACGCAACCAGCTCATCATTACTCATGTTCATATGATCCACAATAATTTCCTTCTTCTTAAGAAGCTTAACATCCGAAGAACAACAAACTAGTCCATTGAAAATCAACGCAGCAGAAGAGCATTTGGCGCTTAGGCTGAGACTTGCCGCACCGACTACGGAAGAACGCATCGGATCGTTTTTATGATGTTCCCAAGCAATGAAATTGCACCATTTTGCATTCGTCGTTTCTGTGATGTGCAGCTGCGGAATTTCTAGTATCCCATTTTCTTTGCTGAATTTGATGCCAAAATCAAAGCCCCTCACCTCCTCTTCTTGCCATGTGTCCCTGTTTTTGCTATCGGCACGAATTCCCAGAAGCACAAACTTGAGGGTACCCCAAGCATAAGCAAGCAGCTTCTGAAGCATGTTCTTTAATCCTATTATCGCCGTACCCAAACAATTCCCCAGCATGACAAAAAATATGAAGAGTTTGTGGACAAGAAAACTCATACCTAATCGACTCTTCCCCTCACCTCCGTGTTTAGAAGGTCTAATTTTGATACCAGATGCTTCAAGCCTTGTAGCGCATCGCTTTAGTCTTTGATCCACACGAGTCTTTGCTAGCAATTTTTCAGCACGTTTACTGGTTTCTTGCTCAACATCATTCACAACAATGGCCGACTGGTGGTCCGGCTGATGATCACTATTTCCGCCACTAACATTAATGTTTTTCTTCCCCACGCTCTCATCACCAGGGATGGAAGAGTGCAGAAGTTCAAGAAAGTGAGGGGAATATGGTCTCTCAACCTTAGTAGAGTAGGAAAGGAGACACAACGCAAGATCGTTTATTTTGTTTGCCCTTTCCTTCTTTGTTTCCTTTCTCTTCTTCTTAGCTTCTTCAACTTGTTCTTTGGGAAAGTTTTCCAAATCAATATCTTTGGAAAAATAATCAGGAAATAATGTTTGAGACAAGGCATGGATGACTAGAACAGGTAACTGGTTCTCCAACAGTGTAAGATCAGAAAAGACCACTTCTTCTTTAACCACTTCAGGTCCAGGACCCCGAGGCTCCAAGCAGCTTGGGTAGTCTTTACTAAGTTTCTTGGATCCGCAAATAAGAAGCTCTAAAAGGAAACAACCGTCCACTAACATAACTGTTGCCAATTCATACTTGTTGAGTTTGATGTGATATGAGTCGACGTAGCTCGCTCGAACTATCTTATCTAACTCCAAAACGGCCTTGAGGCAATCATCCAACCTTTTGTTGATGTCGTCGTCCTTGTCGTCCTTGATTCGATGAAGGAGAGACAACATGCAGCGCAGCTTTGTTTCTTCCATGTTTAGTAGTTCTTTTCTGGATCCCCTAAATCGGGGTCCGATGGTCACAACCTTTGGTTTGTAAGCATCTTCATTCCCTTTTTGAAACCCATGTGGAACTATGACAATGCTAGCTGATTGAACATATCGGTCGTCGATACTAGTTAGAATAGTTTGTATATGTGACTTGTAACCTTCCTCATCACTATTCAGATTCAAGTGGTCTCCGAAACTATGATCTTCTGTTGAACAACCACTCTCCAACTGGTTCTGATCAGCATTAGGATATGTTGATTTACTGCTCATTGTGCTGCAATTAGGCCTTGAAAGCTGTTCACACTAGGTAAATGGATGCAATTTCGTAGGTTGGGACATTTATTTTGCTTAAGATTCCATGGTTTTGCATTACTTAGTTTGCATGTGGGTAAATTTTTTCGTTGACTTTTATAGTTTGGTTGTGATTTGAGAAAGGAATGTCTTAATCTTGTTGGTTAGTTGAGGATTTTCGGGAGTTTTGGTGCTTGGGTGTTGTTTCGAAAAAAATGGGTGCATATATATGTTTGTTTTAGAGGAGTGCGACCATATATATATGAGATATTATTAGGTGATTCGAGAGAAAATTAAAAGAATTTGTTCTTTTTAATTAATTTATGTCACATACAGTAAAAATAATTTTATTATAAATATTTATTAATAACATATATAATTTAATTATAAATATTTATTAATAATTTATTATTTAATTAATATATTAATGTAATTAAGAGTTAATTTAGAGTTAAAGTACCTAATAATTTTTCATATATTTATAGCAAATTATTAACCTAAAATATGATATAAAGTCAAACAATACTACAACACGATAAATATATAAAGCAAAAAGATATAAAAGTCAAAACAAGCATATAGCTATAAAATTGAAATATGTTGAAGCTTCATTTTGGTCACAATTAGTAGCGTGTGAAAATAATGAGTCAAGTGACGTGGTATTCAAAGTTATTCTCGAATCATAAAATAATCTCTAAAATTAATAACTATTTAAATATATTATATTTTTAAAGTTATATTCTGCGATTTATAATAGTTTTTAATGCACTTTCTATTCATTATTGGCCATTAAAAAACTGAGTTGAATTGATAGTTATAAAAATTAGATCGGATTAGCCGATTCGATCGAAAAATCGATGAAACGTTAGTCTGACCAATTTAATTGAAAACCGAAAGCAAAATTAAACCGTCAAAAATCAGATAATTCATCATAAATCGATCAATTCGATGCAAATTCGCGAACCAACCGAGTCTTACAGTATTTCCTGCGTTCCATGCAATTAGATCAGTTCGATAAAAAAAAAAAAAAAATTGGTGAATTGGTGGTTTAACCAATTCGATTGAAAGTTTGGATGGAAGACGCAATTAAACCACTAAAAATCAGACAATTCATCATAAACCGGATAGTTTGATACAAATTCGTGAACCGAGTGTTACGGTGCTTTCTTTACTAATATATGTCCTAATTATTATATATATATATATATAATTGAATTATTTTATTTTTATTTAATTTAATTTTAGTTTTATAATCACTTTTTTTATTTATAATTCTTTACGATTTGTATAATTATTAAAATAAGTATTAAATATTTTTAATATTTACATTTACATATTAAAATGTTAGTAAAGATATTTATTTTAAATTGTTTAGAGTAAAGTGATGACAATTAGGTCTTTAAAGATTTTGACTTAGAATTAATTTGTTCTTGAAGAAAAAAAGTATTAATTAGGTCATCCACGACAGTAAACAATGAACGTTATATCCTTCCCTCAATGAATAGTGCAAAATAAAATGAAATTATCCATGTATTTTGTTATTTGCATGTTTCGTTACTGTCACGTAAGCATAGAAACGATTTAGTTTTGGATAATAAAACATTCATTATTTTTGAGTTTTCATATAACATTTATCAACTGCTCTCTATTTATGACGAATCCTATTAAAACATGTAAAGTTTCACTCCAAAAATTGTTATCTACTTATCATCATAAAAATCTTTCATAAATAGATATGTCATAGTAGTTAACGGTACATATACGCATCAATGTTAAGTTTTACGTGATAAATTGATAAACGAATATAACGTGTCCACCGGTTGTTACTGTGGAGAACAAAATTAGTACTTTATTTTTTTAAGGGCGAATTAATTCGAAATTAAAAACTTCAAGGACCTAATTATCACTTTACTGATTTTTTTACTATTTTTTATTTTTTATTTACATAGGACCGGTTCTATCGGTTTAACCAGTAATTTGTCCATTAACAATTTATTCCCCATCCACATCATCAACCAAAATGGACAGCTCATTCTCCACTCCTCCAGGTCAGCATTTTTCGTTGCCGTTTTGAGCCCCAACTCGACGAAGGGACATAATTGTGACGCGTTTTATAAGGTGAGGGATTTAAATGTATTTTTTAATCCTAAGAGACAAAAATGTTTCACATTTAAAAAGGTTAGGGACCTATTTATCTTTTACTCTCACAAAAATTTATAAAATTTTATCTTGAGATTTATGTTAAAAATAAATTTTTATTATATTTAATATGTAACAATATTTATTTTGTTAAATTTCATTTAATACAAAAATAAAAAATAAGTATATAAATTAATTCAATAAAAAATTAATGAGTAGTGTTAATATATCATTTTTAAAACTAATTAATTAGTTAATTACTAAACTAAAACTCAATTTTTTGAATATAAGTAAAATTAACAATATCTATTTTGTCTTAAAAAATTAGTTGAAATAAGAAAAAATAGTATCTATCTATTAATTAATATTCTTTATTTTAAAATTATATAATATTTTTTAATTTTATCTCTTAAATAATCTTTCTTGTAATAACTATTTTGGATTAAAAAGTATCTTATAGCATAAATATTATAATAAATAAACTTTTTAATTCAATGGGTGATAATTAATATTTGAAAATTATAATGAGTAGTAGAACAATTGTTTAAAAGTATAAAAGTTAATTTTGATATATTAAAATATGTATTTTTTTATATAGTCATTTAATTACATTTATTCTTTTAGATAACTATTTACATGATGAATGTAAAAATTTATATTTTTTAATTATAATATATAATTAAATAGATGCATAAAATCTTTAATCTGACAGTATATCAAAATTAAATTAAAAATATTTAAAAATTTTAATTATTTTAAAAATATAGAGATAAAAATAATTATAAATTAAACTTTTATTATTTTATATAAACATACATTTTATATACAGGTTTAATTTTGTTTTGGTATTTATATATAATTTTAGTTTTAAATTATAAATACTAGTGTATCAATAAGTATTAATGTGCCAACTAATTCACTCTTTTTATTATTAAATGTGTATAAAAATAAATAAAAATAAAACTAGTTAGGATGAAAAGTTATTTATAATTTAATTAAAATATTTTAAATTTAAATTTAAAAAAATATTTTTTATAATTATATATAATAAATAATATTCTATGAATAAAAATATTCATGAACTCTTTTTAATTTTTATATTTTTATTATAATTAATAATTCTTAAAAACATTTATTTTAATATAAATATTTTTACTTCTATTTCTAAATTTTTTTGAATCTGTCATTATTTACACTGCTTTTTTAGTCAACTTTACACAAATAACTTGGATAATTATATAAAGTCTTTGTTTATGAAATGAGCTTTCAAGTCTTTAAATATGTATTTGCTTGATTGACTATATATTAAGAGCAAGCGCTAATTAATTTTACTAGTGTATGCACATAGATTAGTTTAGTTATTATCCTTATCCTTGACATTTCAAAATATAAGTTCTTTTGATAAGTCATCATCACGCTAGCATATTATAAACGACCGTGAATCACGTGTTAATAATCTCTAATAAGCTTTTTCCTTTTTGGATTGCCATATCTTTATTGATGTTCTTTATGCTATATATTAAGTGATATAACAACATGAAATAATTCACCGCGTAAATAAAAAAGATAAAGTAATACTAAAAACGTTAAATAACATTTTTAATATGTTTGCTAATGAGTTATAGCTCAAATAATATAATTTTTCCATATTCAATTAAGAGATTACGAATTCAAGTCTTTTGATAAAAAAAAACATTTTTAATATGTCTTACCTAAATTAAAGATACTCAAATCAATCCTAACAAAATTGTTAATTGACATTAAGTTAACATATCTTAAATAGATTCATATCTAATTTGCATTAAAGAGATCTTAGAATGACCCATGAACGGATCCAAAAATTTTTAGAAAAGAAGGCAAAAGTATCTATATTAAAATAAATATTATATATTAAGTATTGTTAAATATACTAAAAATATAATAAAAATATAAAAATTAAAAGAGTTAATAAATATTTTCATTCTTAAAATATTATTTATTATATATAATTTATAAAAATATTTTTTTATTATTAAAATTTAAATTTAAAATATCTTAATTAAATTATAAGTAATTTGTCATCCTAACTAATTTTATTTTTATTTATTTTTATACACATTTAATAATAAAAGAGTAAATTAATTGACATGTTAGTACTTATTAATATACTAGTATTTATAATTTGAAACTAGAATTATATATAAATACCAAAAAAATAAAACCTATATATAAAATATGTTTATATAAAATAATAGAAATTTAATTTATAATTATTTTCATCTCTTTCTTTTCAAAATAATTAATTTTTTATATGGTTTTTAATTTAATTTTGATACACTGTCAGATTAAAGATTTATGCATCTATTTAATTATATATTGTAATTTAAAAAAATAACTTTTTACATTCATCACGTAAATATTTATCTAAAAAAATAAATGTAATTAAATGACTTTGTAAAAAAAATATATTTTAATATATCAAAATCAACTTTTATACTTTCAAATAATTATTCTATTACTCATTATAATTTTCAAATATTAATTACCACCTATTAAATTAGAAAATTTATTTGTAATAATATTTATGACATAAAATATTTTTTTAATAAAAAATAGTTGTTACAAGCCAGATTATTTAAGAGATAAAATTAAAAAGTATTATATAATTTTAAAATAAAAAATATTAATTAATAGATATATACTATTTTTTTATTTCAATTAATTTTTGAAGAAAAAAAGATATTGATAATTTTATTTACATTTATAAAAGTGAAATTAAGTTTGGTAATTAATTAATTAATTAGTTTTAAAAATTATATTAACACTATTCATTAATTTTTTATTGAGTTTACTTATTTACATATTTTTTATTTTTATATTAAATATGTAACACCCTAACTTTTAGCACGTCAGGATCGTACTAAAAAGAAGGCGTTACTAATCTATTTTTCTTTTATTAGCTATTTAATATTGAGCCTCTACACCTTAACTTGTCAATAGGTTTTCAGAAAAACGAAATTCCTTTTATTTTGGTATTTACCTCAAACTCAACTATGTCAGATAAACGTATACTCAAATAGTTACTATTAATATATAATAATTATTCATGCAAGACTCAAATATAAACCAACCCCTTTGTAAAAAAAAATACAACACTTTAAAATATCAAGAACGAGGAAAAAATAAAATCTAAGATTAAAACAAAAGCTGAAAATACAATTACATATATATGTAAAACCCTGTGGTTTAGTCGTGGCTCCTTGCCTAGGATTCTTGAACCTGTTGCTAAAACAGAAGATCTATAGGGGGTGAGAACGTCCTCCTCGCATGTTCTCAATAGAGATAGTGAATGCTGTAAAAATACAGAATAAATACAAATAGTTAAGTCATATCCAAACACAGTTTTCTTTATTAGACCCTTAAAATTCTTCTTAAGTCTTACTTTAAGCCGTGTACCCTTTCTTTAAATTACATTACTTAAACAAAATCTCCATCACATTAACAGTTCCTCATTTCTAAACAACATTCTTCAATTATCGCAATATCTAAAAAAGACAGCATCGCAAATAATATACCTAAATTCAATCCACAAACATCAGCCTCCATCACATTATTAAGTCCACAACACAAGTAAAATGTCCAATCAAACATACAAGTAAGTCACCAAGACAACAATACAATCACAAATAAATAAGATAAACAATCACAATCAAATGTAAATGCGCAAACAATATGATGCATGCCTTTCCTATGTAGGCCACGAGCTCACGCGTCGATTGTCTATCCGCAACCCGACGTTACTCGGAGCGAATCCCGAATATGGTTTTTTTACCGTGTCAGTCAGACACAATTATCATCATGGGCGAACCCATGTCAATTAGGGTATTTTGGCATCACGGTAGAAACGGATTATCAGTTAGGCAAACATTCCCGTATTAGCAATTTCAGGCTATCAGTTAGGCAGGCACTTTTGCATTAGCAATCGTAGGCTATCAGTCAGGCGGGCACTTTCGCATTAATACCTTAGGCTATCAGTCAGGCGGCCACTTCCGCATTAGCACTTTGGCACAAGACCTATTTAACATACACTTTTCAAGTATCTATCTTATTCATTCTTTTTCAGATTTTTCATCTTAAGTATCTGTTTCCTTCATTAGTTCTTATTTCCTTTCTTTTTATTATGCCTCCACATCACCAATTACATACCCACACCTTCGCATCACCTATATCATTAAACGTACCTCCGCATCACCGCTTAATTACACATACCTCCGCATCACCAAATAATCAATTACACCTTCGTATCACCACCTATTCACTCATCTATCATAACTTTAAATCGATTAGTTTCTAGATAATCAAGTTTCGTAACATTTAATAAAAACTCTTTTTCTTAATAAATCGGATTAAAATTATAACTTAAAAAAATCTTCTCTCAACAGATTAAATTTAAAACATAGTACTTTTCTTGATAATTCGAAAATCAACTATTATGAACACTAAATTGAGTTTTCTTTTAAATAATGCTTTAAGAAAAGCCTCGGAGTTTTGTCGAAACTTCTGCAGCATTTTCTCTAAAATTTAGGCTTTGCCACCTTTCAAGAGTCCCAACTTAACCATCTTTCAAACCCTTTTCAAAATATTTTCAAGTAACAAATCATTTTCAATAATCACACCGTTCGAAATATTAAATAAGTTTTTAATAATCAAATTATTTTCCTTAATGTTACGCCTCTTTCTATTTAATTAAATTTTAGCTCCTTTTCAAATCTTTTGCTATTAAAATCAAAGGAAAAGTTCGCATGTTTATTCAAACTTTACAAAACCTTTCAACCATGTTCTTTTTACATTAATCATTAACCAAAACTACCTTTTTGTTTATTTTTACAAGAACTTAGACAGAACCTTCCCTTAAGACTCGATTTAACCACTCTTACGGGCTCCTACACTTCCATAACTTCTCGATAGTTTACCAGTCTTCTGTCAATACTTTTCAAACATAAAGTTCTCAATAATCGACATATGATTTTGATGATTTTCAGTGGCTAAGAGAAGGGGAGGTTGAATCTTAGCCCCCTTTTTGCTTGGTTACACTTGCTGTTCTTTGATGAGACTTTTTTATTTTTGTCTCGTTCCTAGCCACGAGACTTTTAATTTTGTCTCGTCACTTGGCACGAGATATTTTTCAGTTTTACCTCCTGTGCAGTAGAAACATAAATGGAGTAGAAGAGAGAGAAAATTACACCCAGATATATCCTGGTTCAACTGCTAAGTGTAGTGCAGCCTACATCCAGTCTCCATCACAACAATGATAGAATTTTACTATAATCTTCTTGATTACAGACTGTAAAGTGCTAACCCAACTTACAAGGGGATTCCCACAGAATCATAAAACACAACACAGATGTACAAAGGAACTCTAAGGACATCTATGGCTTTTTCTTTTAATTTTGCACTCTCTGCCTTTTTTCGCTCTATGGCTTTTTCATACAAACCTCACGGTTTGCCTTTTTCCATGAGACTTAAGACATGACAAAATTAAACAGAAAAATACAAAACAGAATACATTGAAGGAGAAGAAAAATTGTTAGATCGGGTATCTCTAAGAACCCTGTGCCTTGCACTCTAACTTCTTTCTCCTTGCTTCAAGCCGTGGTTGTTCTCTCTTTTTATAGAAGAGGGAAGCCTCCACCTTTGAAGCCAAAAACCAAGCCAACTTCTTCTTCTCCAAGAACAAAACCGGTTCGGCCAGAGAGAGAGAAGAGATAATCCATGTAAAACCCAACATGCAATTACCTCTAGTCCTTCCTTGGTCATCACTCTTCATCAATCCGAGCGCTTCATCCTTGGCTTGCTCTCCAAGATGAATTTCTGGCCCTTGATGCTTCATGATGATGATAGCTTCATCTGCTCCACTTTTGCTTCCTCCCTCACGTAGCCACCCTAGCTACCTTCTGTGCTGAGTGAACCCAAAAACAGAGACAAGCCATTCCTCCAAGGATCTACTCCTAGCTGGCCGAATCTCCTTCAACCATTTTTGGTATGGAAAAGCCAAGATCTCATCACCATATCTTACCAAAGTGATAAGAATCTCAGCCACTACATTTTTTATGTTTTCTTGCCATCATTGTGATGGTCTTTAGACGTGCCTTTCCTTCTTTTCGGTAGCTCAATGTAGCTTCCATAGTTTCCTGATGGAAATGACCGAAGGAAAAAAAAGATGAGAGAGAAGAAACAATTTGGAAAGAAAGCAATTAGATGAATTAAACAAATTAATCGAAAAAGTTACTTTTACTTCCCTGAGTAGCGTGTAGCTTTCAATGCCATCAATTATATCAATGACAATCTTTCTCATGTTTTCAATGCTAGCAAATTAAATTTTGGAATCCATCTCAAGAGAAGGAATGGGATCCGTTGGAGGCATGAAGCAATTTTGCTTCCTTTCACAATAGGTTTCAGATCAAGCATTGGATCATGCAGCAACAATTATTAACTTGGGCTTGTAGCAGTAATAATTCAATTTTGGTCCAAGTAATATAACATTTCAGCCAACATTCATATGACAAAAATTACATAAGGCTGAATTTATCACAGAATTTTTTAAAGTCTTGGTTTTCAAATTCTTTTCCGTGATCACTTCTCAAGTGGGCCACTTTTAAATCTTTTTCATTTTGAATTTTCTTACAAAGGGTTGAGAAAGCATGAAAAACATCATTTTTATGAGCAAGAAAAAGTACCCAACCAAATCTAGAGTAATCATCTACCACTACCAAACCATAGTGTTTACCTCCTAGACTTTGAGTTCTTGTTGGACCAAAAAGATCAATGTGTAACATCTCTAATGGCCTTTTGGTTGAAATTCCATCTTTTAGTTTAAAAGAGGATTTAACTTGTTTGCCTAGTTGACAAGCATCATAAGTAACATCCTTATCAAATTTGATTTTAGGAATTCCTCTAACCAGATTTTTCTTTACTAGCTTAGAAATTTGGTACATACTAGCATGACCCAACTTTCTATGCCATAGCCATTTTTCAGATTCAAGAGAAGTAAAACATGTTACATTTTGTTTTTTCAAGTCCTCAAGAGTTAATCCATACACATTGTTGCATCTTTTAGCTTTAAAAAGGATATCCCCAGTTTTTTCACAAACAACCAAACACACAAACTTTCTAAAAATAACTTCAAATCCTAAATCACACAATTGGCTTACACTAAGTAAATTATGTTTCAAACCATTTACAAGAAGAACATCATTTATACAAAATGAAAAGTTTTTACCAACTTTTCCAACGGCCACTATCTTTCCTTTACCATCATCACCGAAAGTGACAAGTCCTCCATCATATTCATCAAGCTTTATGAAGAAGGTTGTCTTTCCGGTCATGTGCCTAGAGCATCTGCTGTCCATGTACCACATATTTTCCTTCCGTTTGGATGCTAGGCATTCCTACAAAATAAGCTCAAGTGACCTTAGGTATCCAAATTTTCTTGGATCCTTTCACGTTAAACCATCTCCTATAACCCAAACCATTGTAATAAAAAACAACTTTGTAAACTTTATCACCAACCATTCTTTCACCAAAAAAACATTAAATGGGAAAGTGTCCATTTCGGTTGCATAGTCTACAAAATCTTGGAGTTGCTGATTTGTTAAAGTAGGTGGGATCTTGAAACCTTGTGTTATTAGAAGATGAAGCTCTATTTTCAAAAGAAGGTTTTTCATCAGATTTGTAAAACCCCAAACCAGCTTTATCAAAGAGTGGTTTTTGACTAGCCAATATTTGATTCAAATTTTCAGAACTTTAAGTAAAGTTGGCTAAATCATTTTCCAGATTTTTAAGCTTTTTCAACAACTCTTCATTCTCCTTAAAACAATTTACATATGAAACAACAAAATGGTTACTTTCACAACTTCTAAGTTGGGCTGTTAACTGCTTATTTTCTTCAACAAGATCACAAGCAGTTTTGGCCTCCCTTAGCTTTTCCTTGAGAAAACCATTTTTTGTTTTAAGAATGATAATTTGTTGTTCAAGATCATGATTATCAAGTAGAAAACATTTTATTTTTCCAGAAAGGTGGTCTATCATAAGATGAAGATCTTCAGTGTTAGGGTTGTGAAAGACTACCTGTTCTATGTGATCTGCTATGAGACATGGTTGTGACTTGGTCTCGGATTCCTCATCATCATCATCTGAGTCATTTTCCAAATCTTCCCATGAAGCCATCAGTCCCTTCTTCTTTCCCTTTCTTAGCTTCTCCTTCTTCTTTAACTTGGGATAATCAGATTTGAAGTGCCCCATTTCCTTGCAGTTGTAACAAGTTACTTTGCTAAGGTCTTTCTTTATTTTTCTTGAGCTGTTGCCTTTGTCTTTGAACTTTACCATTTTCCTGAATTTTTTGGCAAACAACACAAATTCATTTTCAGAGGAGTTATCACTGGATTCATCATCCAGGGGGTTAGTTACAGAAGAAAAAGCAATTCCTTTTTTTTTTTTGAATCTTTTTTCAAATAAGTATTTTCAAAAGCAAGAAGATTTCCTCTCAAATCATCACATGTCATGGAATCAAGGCTACTGCTATTAGAAATAATTAAAGCTTTTGTTTTCCACTCTTTAGTGAGACATCTTAACACTCTTTTCGCAAGCATAGAATCAGAATGTGTTATTCCCATAGCATCCAAGCCAACAATGATGGAGTTGAACCATTTGAACAGTTCATCAATAGATTCTCCTTCTTTCATTGCAAATATTTCATACTCTCTGTTTAACATGCCTATCCGAGTCTTCTTCACAATGGTGGTTCCTTCATGAGTGATTTGCAGTTTATCTCATATTTCCTTTGCCGTTGTGCATCGTGATACCCGTTGGTATTCCTCAAAGCTGATAGCACAATTGAGTAGATTTACAGCCTTGGCATTTAGCTCCACCTTCTTTCTATCTTCCTCGGTCCAGCTTGCTTCTGGTTTAAGAGTGACTACTCCTTCAGCACTTGTGTTAGTTGGAAATTGAGGACCCTCTAGGATGATCTTCCAAAGCCTGTAGTCTACTGCTTGCACAAAGATTTTCATTCTCTCCTTCCAATAGGTATAGTTTTTTCCATTGAAAAGAGGCGGTCTGTTGCTTGACTGTCCTTCTGTAAGGTTGTAGGACACCAGATTTGAGCCACTGCTTTCTACCATATGGATCTTTTCTCCAAGCTGCAAAGCTTGATTTCTTTGAGACCAAGCTCTGATACCAATTGATGATTTTCAGTGGCTAAGAGAAGGGGGGTTGAATCTTAGCCCCCTTTTTGCTTGGTTACACTTGCTGTTCTTTGAGGAGACTTTTTGATTTTTGTCTCGTCCCTAGCCACGAGACTTTTATTTTTGTCTCGTCACTTGGCACGAGATATTTTTCAGTTTTAGCTCCTGTGCAGTAGAAACAGAAATGGAGTAGAAGAGAGAGAAAATTACACCCAGATATATCCTGATTCAGCTGCTAAGTGCAGTGCAGCCTACATCTAGTCTCCATCACAACAATGATGAAATTTTACTATAATCTTCTTGATTACAGACTGTAAAGTGCTAACCCAACTTACAAGGGGATTCCCACAGAATCATAAAACACAACACAGATGTACAAAGGAACTCTAAGGACATCTATGACTTTTTCTTTTAATTTTGCACTCTCTGCCTTTTTCCGCTCTATGGATTTTTCATACAAACCTCACTGTTTGTCTTTTTCCATGAGACTCAAGACATGACAAAATTAAATAGAAAAATACAAAACAGAATACATTGAAGGAGAAGAAAAACTGTTAGCTCAGGTAGCTCTGAGAACCCTGTGACTTGCACTTTAACTTCTTTATCCTTGCTTCAACCCGTGGCTATTCTCTCTTTTTATAGAAGAGGGAAGCCTCTGCCTTTGAAGCCAAAAACCAAGCCAACTTTTTCTTCTCCAAAAACAAAATCGGTTCGGCCAGAGAGAGAGAAGAGATAACCCATGTAAAACCCAACATGCAATTACCTCTAGTCCTTCCTTGGTCATCACTCTTCATCAATCCAAGTACTTCATCCTTGGCTTGCTCTCCAAGATGAATTTCTGGCCCTTGATGATTCATGATGATGATAGCTTCATCTGCTCTACTTTTGCTTCCTCCCTCACGTAGCCACCCTAGCTACCTTCTGTGATGAGTGAACCCAAAAACAGAGACAAGCCATCCCTCCAAGGATCTTCTCCTAGCTAGCCGAATCTCCTTCAACCATTTTTGGTATGGAGAAGCCAAGATCTCATCACCATATCTTACCATAAGTGATAAGAATCTCAACCACTACAATTTTATGTTTTTTTGCCATCATTGTGATGGTCTTAGACGTGTCTTTCCTTCTTTTCGGTAGCTCAATGTAGCTTCCATGATTTTTTGATGGAAATGACTGAAGGAAGAAAAAGATGAGAGAGAAGAAATAATTTGGAAAGAAAGCAATTAAATAAATTAAACAAGTTAATTGAAAAAGTTGCTTTTACTTTCCTGATTAGCGTGTAGCTTTCAATGCCATCAATCATATCAATGACAATCTCTCTCATGTTTCCAATGCTAGCAAATTAAATTTTGAAATCCATCTCAAGAGAAGGAATGTGATCCGTTGGAGGCATGAAGCAATTTTGCTTCCTTTCACAATAGGTTTCAGATCAAGCATTGGATCATGCAGCAACAATTATTAACTTGGGCTTGTAGCAGTAATAATTCAATTTTGGCCCAAGTAATATAACATTTCAGCTAACATTCATATGACAAAAATTACATAAGGCTGAATTTTAATTTTATTGGGTTTGGAATCTCTTCATTTCATTTCGATCCAAATAATCACAAATTGCTTCAGCCATATAATATAAGAAACTTTAAACAAGGCTAAATGATTTTAATCATGTTGGGCTTGCAATAATTTTTTCTTTTCTGTTCGGCCCAATAAGAAAACATGTATCATAAAATTATTTATTAACATATGTTAAATGAAAATCAAATTAATAATTTTGTAATTAATTATTTCAATAATGTTTGTTCTCATTAAATTTAAAATTAGAGTTTTCCAAGCTCATCAGATTCCAATCCTTGTAAAATCATTTATAAACTCACTAAATGACTACTTCTAATTAATTAAGAAATCAATTTTTATTCACTCTCATAACCAAAAACTCAATCACAAATACAGCCAATTATTCAAAGTCAAAAATTCAAACTCAATAACATTATAATTATTAACATATTTACAATTATTTACTATACTTTTGGACTTTCCTAAATTGAAAACTATTAATTTTAAAATAAAATTCCCTACCTCCATACGAAATCAAAACCAACAAAAGTTTTAAAGAAATTTTCTGATCAAACTGCTGAAGGGAAAAGCGTTAAAAATTGTCTGTACCTCCTAAAATTTCAATTGGCCGAACTTTAGAAGAAGAAGAGTTACGTCATCGTCAACTTCTATCAGACAAAAATAATGTCAATGTATAGAAGAGAAAAATATGAATACTTTTTATCAAATTAGATTTTTTATTGGAGTTACAGATCTCAAAAAATCGATATTTGAAGGTCACGATTCTGTGGAGGCATTTCTTTTCTCTCTCACGGGCTTTCTCTCTTGTTTGCTTATGGCTTTGGTGGTTCATGAGAGAAGATAAGATGTTGATGAGGATGACTAATCAATAAAAAGGATTAGGTGTCATTTGGTTATATATGTACAAAGAAACA
This sequence comes from Arachis stenosperma, assembly GCF_014773155.1. Taxonomy (NCBI): domain Eukaryota; kingdom Viridiplantae; phylum Streptophyta; class Magnoliopsida; order Fabales; family Fabaceae; genus Arachis; species Arachis stenosperma. The sequence continues at coordinate 116,072,241 of NC_080380.1, read as the reverse complement.
TGTGTAGAAATTATATATGTATATAAGCATGTAAGCTAGGTTATTTCATTCCTCTCCTTGGTCTCTTGAGGCTACTTCGGCCAAAAGGAAAAGAAAAATAAATAATAATATAATATAAAAATTATAATAAAATAAAATTAAATAATTATATAATAATAATAATATAATAATGATAATATTGATAATTTATAAATATTTTTTGTTAATAAAATAATTTAAAAAAAAATTTAATATAATATAATAACTTATAAATAACTAATTATTTAAGTTTTAAAAATTTGAAGTGTTATATTTCACTTTCCTTAAAAAATTTTTGTCCTCGAAAATTTATTGAAACAAATTCAAATTCAAATAAAAAAAATAGGATCTACGAAAAGAAGTACAGAAAAAAAAAGGTTCACAGGAACAATATGGTATTGTTGAAAAATAATTAAATCATATTCTGAGAAGGTCCAAAGTAAGAATTTCAATGAGGATAATGAAAGAAGAGATGAAACGAGTTCGCGTAGCATGAATGAAGGGTATACTTCGAAATAAATCCTTAAAACATAACTCCTAACGTTCCTAAATCCCGTAATTCACGTTACTTAATACTTCTATTTTGTCTATGATAATTCATTAGAGTTTTCGTATACACAAATCATCAGTATTAAGTTGGCCAGACCTAATACCATGAGAAATGTAACGATCGACTAACAATATTAATCAATAGACAGTCATGTATGTAAAACTCAAACTTTTGTCATTAGAACAAGTCCTACTGCATGATAGACACTTAGAGTATGTAGTGAAGCATAGTCAGTCCATTTCCAAGTCTCTAACAGGAACGAACTGCTCTGATACCATAATGTAACACCCTAACTTTTAGCGCGTCACGATCGTACTAAAAAGAAGGCGTTACTAATCTATTTTACCTTTTATTAGCTATTTAATATTGAGCCTCTACACGTTAACTTGTCAATAGTTTTTCAAAAAAACGAAATTCCTTTTATTTTGGTATATACCTCAAGCTCAACTATGTTAGATAAACGTATACTCAAATAATTACTATTAATACATAATAATTATTCATGCAAGATGTAAACTCTAAATAATTAGTGAATAACTAGCTAATAAATTAATTATTAATCAAATAAATTAAAAAATAAAATTTGATGATTTAGTGGGGTAGAACTAATTAAAACAAGAATTTTGATACTAATTTTAAAGAATTTGGCTCAAAATTGAGCCGAACAGACCGAACCGGACAAACTGGGCCTAAAGCCCAACTTTACCACTTAATAAAGATGGCTTCAATCATCTTCTCTCTCCCCATTCATGCAAGAAACGCTGAAAACTCAGCAAAAGGAAAAACACCATTCCAAAAATATAAAACTCTCACTTCCATATTCAAATCAAAATAACTTTTGATCTGGAGTTTCGATTGACGAGCCGTCAGCAGCCACGCGTTTGTCTCGAAATTCTCTACAAAATTCACCGAAGAATTTGGTAAGAGAATCACATTTTTTTACCCAGCTCTTCCCTTTTCAGTTCATGATTTAGGTTTTAGAAATTGAGAGATTTTGTGATTTTGATAATTTATGGATACTCTAATAGTGGATAATTGTTGGGTTTCACCATAATTTTGAGTGGATAAGGTAAGAGACCACTGAATCCTCTATGAATCATTAATTAGAAAACTCTATGTTAATTATAGTGAATTTAGATTGTATTAGATTGAATTGGGTGTTTTAGAGTTAAATTGGTGGACATTGGAAGCTTGAAATTGAATCATGGGAGCTGAAAATTCAGTTGGTGAGGAGTTGGAGTTTTGGAGCTTGAGAAGCAGTGGATGATTAAGGCGTTTCAAGCTTAGGAAGGAAGCGGCCAAGGTATGGTTTCATTTTTTCGTAACTAAAATGTAATGCGTCGTGAAAACTTAGGTTAGTTGACTATAGGATAAGATTGAATTATTTATGTTGTTGATACTTGAAATTGGTAAATAGTAATAATGATGTTGTTAGGATGTTGATGTTGTTGATGATTTAGGTTTTGGTTGGTATTCATGAGGCTTAGTGATGAGCGGATAATTTATACGCTTTTTTGCATTATTTTTACATAGTTTTTAATAGTGTTCATACCCTGGGTCAAAGCTGTCTGACCTGGGATACTCTACAGACAAAGTGAACGACCTCTTCAGGTCAGAACGACCCAATCTCTTCTCAAAGAGCTCGGCCAAGTCATAGGAAAGCCCAATAAAGGGCCCAAACAGAGGAACATGTCCCGAATCCAAGGGCAGCCCAAGCTTGTAGAGATAAAGGCGGTTCCCTTGAAGATAAGATGACCTCACTCAAAGATAAAATAAGATAAGATAAGATAACTATCTTATCTCTAAAAAGGTCACTCCACACTATTATAAATACACTGGAGCACCCAGGTATAACTCATACTCTGATTTTACTAAATACCTGCTTAAGACCCTTGCTAACTTAAGTATCGGAGTCCCTTGCAGGTACCCCCACCCTCCGGAGACGAAGAATCAGCACCACCACCAAATCTAACAAGTCAGACACGACAGCTCCGACTAGCTCAGAAGATCTCGTCCGAGATCGACCTACAGTTTCAGGTAACCCTCGGAACATTGGCGCCGTTGCCGGGGACCTGGAAGTTATCCCATCATCATGGCGGACGACCATGACAATGACCACACTTCAGATCTAGAAGATAGAACACCGCACAAAAACGTGGACGCCACACCAAAAGATACTTCCCAACTTAACGATAAGAAGAACTCTCCAAACGAGGGAGCCATGGATGCACTTCAAGATCGTTTAAAACAACTTGAAGAAGAAGCCCTACGTCAACGAGAAGCCGAGAAAGACGTACAGAGGGAAATAAGGCGACGCCGGAAATTGGAAGACAAACTCCTAAAACTTGAAGTCGATATCAAGACTAAAGCCAACCGGTCCTCTCCTGAGGATAGCTCCCGCAGGGAACAAGACCCATTCACCAATGAGATCATGAAGACCAAAATCCCAAAGGACTTTAAACTCCCAGATATGACCTTATACGACGGCACTATAGATTTCGGCCATCATCTCAGCAATTTCAGAAGTAGAATGTACCTCACCGATGCATCAAACACAGTTCATTGCAAAGCCTTTCTGACTACTTTGACGAAGACGGCAATCAGATGGTTCGACAATCTACCTCCTAGGTCCATCTCGAGTTTTGAAGAATTGGCCAAGAAATTTTCGGCCAGATTCTCTATCCAAAAAGACAAAGCTAAACACGCTCCAAGTCTACTGGGAATCAGGCAAGGAGAACGGGAAACCCTTCGCAACTACATGGAAAGATTCAACAAGACATGCCTAGACATACAGAACCTACCGACAGAGGCCGCCATTATGGGCCTCATCAATGGCTTGCGAGAAGGACTTTTTAGCCAATCTATATCGGAAAAATACCCCACATCTCTAAACGAGGTGCAGGAACAAGCTGAGAAGTACATCAACATGGAGGAAAACTCCCAATTAGGAGAGACCTCGAAAGCTGGATTCACCTCCCGGGATATGAACAAAGATTCTAAAAAGAAGGAAGATCGACATGGAGAGAAAATAAAAAAATAGCAGAATTACACCCCCCTCAGGGTGTCTCTTGTGGATGTTTACAGAGAGGTTTGCAACACTGAAAAAATACCTCAGCTCGGCCGCTCAAAGGCAAAAAAGGAGGAGGAAATCGGGCTTAATATTGTGAATACTATCAGATCCGTGGGCATTCCACCAATGAATGCTTTGATTTAAAAAATGTCATAGAAAAACTAGTAAGAGAAGGAAAGCTAGATCGATATCTGGCCACCCGTGACGATGAGCAAAGAAAAGGAAGAAGAGCCGAAGTGTTGGACAAACCGAGCGATCACCTCGTACATCAGAAAGACATGTCCACATGATACACGGCAGATTCGCCGGGGGAGGAATCTCCAAATCATCTCGCAAAAGACATCTCAAAGACGTATATCACGTCGCAGGAAAGGACGAAGCACCCGACATCCTCGCGATTACTTTCAACAAGAAAGACGCATCCGGCATCGCATCAGGAGATGACGATTCCATGGTCATCACTATTATACTGGCAAACGCAAATCTCCACCGCACGCTGATAGACTGATGAACGGATATTTTATACGCTTTTTGGGGTAATTCCATATAGTTTTTTAGTATATTTTAGTTAGTTTTTAGTATATTTTTATTAGTTTTTGGACAAAATTTATATTTCTGGACTTTACTATAAGTTTGTGTGTTTTTCTGTGATTTTAGGTATTTTCTGGCTGAAATTGAGGGATCTGAGCAAAAATCTAATTCAGGCTGAAAAAAAGACTATTGATGCTGTTGGATTTTGACCTCCCTACACTCGGAATGGATTTTTTGGAGCTACAAGAGTCCAATTGGCACGCTCTCAATTCGGTTGGAAAGTAGACATCCGAAGCTTTCCAGAAATATATAATAGTCCAACTTTGCTCAAAGATAAACGACGTAAACTGGCATTTAACGCAAGTTCCATGTTGCATTCTGGCGTTGAACGCCAGAAACGGTTGCAAGTTGGAGTTAAACGCCAGAAACAGGTTACAACCTGACATTTAACTCCAGAAACAGCTCAGGCACGTGAGAAGCTTAAGTCTCAGCCCCAGCACACACCAAGTGGGCCCCAGAAGTGGATTTCTGCACTATCTATCTTAGTTTACTTATTTTCTGTAAACCTAGGTTACTAGTTTAGTATTTAAACATCTTTTAGAGACTTATTTTGTATCTCATGACATTTTAGATCTGAATTTTGTACTCTTTGATGCCATGAGTCTCTAAACTCCATTGTTGGGGGGTGAGGAGCTCTGCAGCGTCTCGATGAATTAATGCAATTATTTTTGTTTTCTATTCAAACACGCTTGTTTCTATCTAAGATATTCATTCGCACTTCAATATGAAGAAGGTGATGATCCGTGACACTAATCACCATTCTCAACCTATGAACACGTGCCTGACAACCACCTCTGTTCTACATTAGATTGAATGAGTATCTCTTAGATTCCTTAATCAGAGTCTTCGTGGTATAAGCTAGAATCCATTGGCAGCATCCTTGAGAATCCGGAAATTCTAAACCTTGTCTGTGGTATTCCGAGTAGGATTCAGGGATTGGATGACTATGACGAGCTTCAAACTCGCGATTGTTGGGCATAGTGACAAACGCAAAAGGATCAATGGATCCTATTCCGACATGATCGAGAATCGACAGATGATTAGCCGTGCGGTGACAGCGCATTTGGACCATTTTCACTGAGAGGACGGATGGTAGCCATTGACAATGGTGATCCACCAACACACAGCTTTCCATAGAAGGAACCTTGCGTGCGTGAAGAGGATGACAGTAGGAAAGCAGAGATTCAGAAGACAAAGCATCTCCAAAACTCCAACACATTCTCCATACAGCGTAACCATTACTCTTTTCATGCTCTTTCACTTTTTACAATTGAAACTAAAGAACCCTATTGGTATCCTTACTAAGAATAATAAGATAACCATAGCTTGCTTCAAGCCGGAAATCTCCGTGGGATCGACCCTTACTCACGTAAGGTATTACTTGGACGATCCAGTGCACTTGCTGGTTAGTTTTGCGGAATTACATAGTGTGAGTGTAATTTCGTGCACCAAGTTTTTGGCGCCGTTGCTGGGGATTGTTCGAGCTTGAACAACTGACGGTTTATCTTGTTACTTAGATTAGGAAAAATTTGTCTTTTTGGTTTAGAGTCACTAGAATTGCATCTTTTATTATTTCTTTTTAAAAAAAAAAAATTTCTTCAAAAATATTATTTTTCTTTATTAATTGTTAGTTTTTCATTGAGTCTAGTTGCATGTTTTAAGTTTGGTGTCCTTTGCGTTTTTGTCATCAAAAAATAGTTTTTATCTGTTCAATCCTTGCATTTGTTAAATGTGTCTATTTTCTTGGGAATAGTTGCCCCTTTGAGTTTTCCTTTTTAAAATCTTTTTAAAAATAATTTTTCTTTGATTAAATCTTGTGCCAAACTTTAAGTTTGGTGTTCTCTTGTTAATTTTTCTTTAATTTTCGAAAATTTTATTGTGGTTTTCTAAAAATTTTAAGTTTGGTGTTCTTTCTTTTGTTCTTGCTGTTCTTGTGAGTCTTTAAGGTGATCTTGAGTCTTCTTTGTGTTTTGATCTTAAAATTTTTAAGTTTGGTGTGCCTTGGTGTTTTCCATCCCAAATTTTCGAAAACAAGGAGCATTGGATTTAAAAATTTTAAGTCTTGTGTCTTTTGTGTGTTTTTCTCTTTCATAATAAAATTTAAAAATAAAAAAATATATTTTCTAACTAATTTTGAGCAATTATTTCGAATTTTTTTTATAAAAATTCAGATCTCAATTTCAAAATTTTTCAAATCTTATCCTTTTAAGATTTTTAAAATCATATCTTTTTCAAAAATATCCTAACCACTTTCTCTCTCCTCACTTTTTCGAAAATCTTCATAAAATATTTTCAAATTTCTTTTAATTTTATTTTTTTATTTTTATTTTAGTTTTTATTTTATTTAATTTTATTATTTCAAAAATTATTTTTTCTTATATAATAAAATAAAAAAAATAAATCCACATCATCTCCCTTTCTCCATCATGGACATAAGTGGAAATGAACAGTCCAGAAGGACTCTGGGATCATATGCTAACCCCACTACTGCTTCATATGGGAGTAGTATCTACCCTCCATCAGAGTCAGTAGTTTTGAGTTGAATCATCAGCTCATTATCATGGTACAGTAGAGTTGCCAGTATTCCGGTCATGAATCTTTCATCCATAAACACCAAATTTCTCCTAAAAAATCTTCCGCCTCACTAATGCTCGAAGAGTCAAAGCCTAATTTCCTAATAATATTCTCCACTTTAATCCCTGAAACGTGAGTTTCAAGTAAGATACAAAACTAAAAGTTATATTTTATTCTGAGATCTTTAATAATGATGTGAAAGACTTTTGATGAGGTTCCTCTACAATTCCAAATGAAAATATTCATAATAACAAAGACAAAATAAAGAGAATCTTAAGGATAAAAATTCTCTATCTATAGTCGAAGTAGTCAAATTTCTATAATATTGGTAGACAAATTTGTCCGTATCTATTCCTTACTTGAGAGTTTTTCTTTATGGCTAAAGCAGCTCTCGTTCTTCGTGCACTCGCCTTGATTGTTTTTCTCTGGTTCTAATGATTTGTCTTTTAGAGATCTCATATCATGAGGCATAGGATCCTCCCATCATTTTAGCAATGATGACTTTAGTTTGGTTGTCTAAACTACCATTTATTAAAATGTACATTTCATCATGCTGGTTATTTTTGGTATATTTCTTAGTTTAATATGCTAAACTAACTCCAATATTCTTTGTATCATTCACATTCTTTCTCCAGATTCTCATTGGTTCTTTAATTAGCAGCTAGCATGGTGCACGAAATTGTGATCATCAATGGCGCCATCAACATGGTACGCACAATTGCAATCTCAACTCTTTATCACAACTTCGCACTACTAACCAGCAAGTGTACTGGGTCGTCCAAGTAATAAACCTTACGCAAGTAAGGGTCGATCCCACAGAGATTGTTGGTATGAAGCAAGCTATGGTCACCTTGTAAATCTTAGTCGGGCAGACTCAAATGGGTATAGATGATGAATAAAACATAAAGATAAAGATAGAGATACTTATGCAATTCATTGGTGAGAACTTCAGATAAGCGTATGAAGATGCTTTGTCCCTTCCGTCTCTCTGCTTTCCTGCTGTCTTCATCCAATCCTTCTTACTCCTTTCCATGGCAAGCTGTATGCAAGGGTTTCACCGTTGTCAGTGGCTACCTCCCATCCTCTCAGTGGAAATGTTCAACGCACCCTGTCACAGCACGGCTATCCAGCTGTCGGTTTTCGATCATGTCAGAATAGAATCCAGTGATTCTTTTGCGTCTGTCACTAACGCCCCACAATCGCGAGTTTGAAGCTCGTCACAGTCATTCAATCATTGAATCCTACTCAGAATACCACAGACAAGGTTTAGACCTTCCGGATTCTCTTGAATGCCGCCATCAATTCTGGCTTATACCACGAAGACTCTGATCTCACGGAATGGATGGCTCGGTTGTCAGGCGAGCGCTCGTTTGTCAGGCGAGCAGCAACCATGCGTCGTGTATCAGAAATCAAGAGATATCCACCCAATCTAAGGTAGAACGGAGGTGGTTGTCAGTCACACGTTCATAGGTGAGAATGATGATGAGTGTCACGGATCATCACATTCATCAAGTTGAAGAACAAGTGATATCTTGGAACAAGAACAAGCTGAATTGAATAGAAGAACAATAGTAATTGCATTAATACTCGAGGTACAGCAGAGCTCCACACCTTAATCTATGGTGTGTAGAAACTCCACCGTTGAAAATACATAAGAACAAGGTCTAGGCATGGCCGTGAGGCCAGCCCCATGATCTAAGATAGCATAAGACTAAAGATAGCTACCAAGATGAAAATACAATAGCAAAAGGTCCTATTTATAGGGAACTAGTAGCTTAAGAATTACAAAGATGAGTAAATGACATAAAAATCCACTTCCGGGCCCACTTGGTGTGTGCTTGGGCTGAGCAATGAAGCATTTTCGTGTAGAGACTCTTCTTAGAGTTAAACGCCAGCTTTTGTGCCAGTTTGGGCGTTTAACTCCCACTTTGGTGCCAGTTCCGGCGTTTAACGCTGGGAATTCTGAAGGTGACTTTGAACGCCGGTTTGGGCCATCAAATCTTGAGCAAAGTATGGACTATCATATATTGCTGGAAAGCCCAGGATGTCTACTTACCAACGCCGTTGAGAGCGCGCCAATTGGGCTTCTGTAGCTCCAGAAAATCCACTTCGAATGCAGGGACGTCAGAATCCAACAGCATCTACAGTCCTTTTCAGTCTCTAAATCAGATTTTTGCTCAGGTCCCTCAATTTCAGCCAGAAAATACCTGAAATCACAGAAAAATACACAAACTCATAGTAAAGTCCAGAAAAGTGAATTTTAACTAAAAACTAATAAAAATATACTAAAAACTAAATAAAATATACTAGAAACATACTAAAAACAATGCCAAAAAGCGTATAAATTATCCGCTCATCACAACACCAAACTTAAATTGTTGCTTGTCCCCAAGAAACTGAAAATCAAACAAGATAAAAAGAAGAGAATATGCAATGAATTCCAAAAACATCTATGAAGATCAGTATTAATTAGATGAGCGGGGCTTTTAACTTTTTGCCTCTGAACAGTTTTGGCATCTCACTCTATCCTTTGAAATTCAGAATGATTGGCTTCTATAGGAACTCAGAATCCAGATAGTGTTATTGATTCTCCTAGTTAAGTATGATGATTCTTGAACACAGCTACTTTATGAGTCTTGGCCGTGGCCCAAAGCACTCTGTCTTCCAGTATTACCACCGGATACATACATGCCACAGACACATAATTGGGTGAACCTTTTCAGATTGTGACTCAGCTTTGCTAGAGTCCCCAATTAGAGGTGTCCAGGGTTCTTAAGCACACTCTTTTTGCCTTGGATCACAACTTTATTTCTTTCTTTTTCTTTCTTTTTCTCTTTTTTTTTTCGTTTTTCTCCTTCTTTTTTTTCGCATAAACTCCCTTTTTTTGTATTCACTGCTTTTTCTTGCTTCAAGAATCATTTTTATGATTTTTCAGATCCTCAGTAACATGTCTCCTTTTTCATCATTCTTTCAAGAGCCAACAACTTTAACATTCATGAACCACAAATTCAAAAGACATATGCACTGTTTAAGCATATATTCAGAAAACAAAAGTATTGCCACCACATCAAAATAATTAATCTGTTATAAAATCTGAAATTCATGCAATTCTTCTCTTTTTCAATTAAGAACATTTTTCATTTTAAGAAAGGTGATGGATTCATAGGACATTCATAACTTTAAGGCATAGACACTAAGACACTAATGATCATAAGACACAAACATAGATAAACATAAAGCATAATTTTCGAAAAACAGAAAAATAAAGAACAAGGAGATTAAAGAACGGGTCCACCTTAGTGATGGCGGCTTGTTCTTCCTTTTGAAGATCTTATAGAGTGCTTGAGCTCCTCAATGTCTCTTCCTTGCCTTTGTTGTTCCTCTCTCATGATTCTTTGATCTTCTCTAATTTCATGGAGGAGGATGGAATGTTCTTGGTGCTCCACCCTTAGTTGTCCCATGTTGGAACTCAATTCTCCTAGGGAGGTGTTCAGTTGCTCCCAATAGTTTTGTGGAGGAAAGTGCATCCCTTGAGGTATCTCAGGGACTTCATGATGAGTGGGGTCTCTTGTTTGCTCCATCCTTTTCTTAGTGATGGGCTTGTCCTCATCAATGAGGATGTCTTCTTCTATGTCCACTCCAACTGAGTAACAGAGGTGACAAATGAGATGAGGAAAGGCTAACCTTGCCAAGGTAGAGGACTTGTCCGCCACCTTATAGATTTCTTGGGCTATAACCTCATGAACTTCTACTTCTTCTCCAATCATGATGCTATGAATCATGATGGCCCGGTCTAGAGTAACTTCGGACCGGTTGCTAGTGGGAATGATTGAGCGTTGGATAAACTCCAACCATCCCCTAGCCACAAGCTTGAGGTCATGCCTTCTCAATTGAACCGGCTTCCCTCTTGAATCTCTCTTCCATTGGGCGCCCTCTTCAAAAATGTCTGTGAGGACTTGGTCCAACCTTTGATCAAAGTTGACCCTTCTAGTGTAAGGGTGTTCATCTCCTTGCATCATGGGCAAGTTGAATGCCAACCTTATATTTTTCGGACTAAAATCTAAGCATTTCCCCCGAACCATTGTAAGCCAATTCTTTGGGTCCGGGTTCACACTTTGATCATGGTTTTTGGTGATCCATGCATTGGCATAGAACTCTTGAACCATCAAGATTCCGACTTGTTGAATGGGGTTGGTAAGAACTTCCCAACCTCTTCTTCGGATCTCATGTTGGATCTTCGGATATTCACTCTTCTTGAGTTTGAAAGGGACCTCGGGGATCACCTTCTTCAAGGCCACAACTTCATAGAAGTGGTCTTGATGCACCCTTGAGATGAATCTCTCCATCTCCCATGACTCGGAGGTGGAAGCTTTTGCCTTCCCTTTCTTCTTTCTAGAGGTTTCTCCAGCCTTAGATGCCATAAATGGTTATGGAAAAACAAAAAGCAATGCTTTTATCACACCAAACTTAAAAGGTTTGCTCGTTCTCGAGTAAAAGAAGAAAGAAGAGAGTAGAAGAAGAAGAAATAGAGGAGATGAAGACGGCTTTGTGGTTCGGCCAGTAGGGGGAGAAGTGGTGTTTAGGGTGTGTGAAAATGAGGGAGTGAATATGGGTTTATATAGGGGTGGAGAGAGGGGTAGGGTTCGATCATGTAAGGGTGGGTTTGGGAGGGAAAGTGGTTTGAATTTGAATGGTGAAGTAGGTGGGGTTTTATGAAGAATGGATGTGAGTGGTGAAGAGAATAGTGAGGGGTTTTTGGGGAAGAGTGGTAGAGGTGATTGGTGAATGGGTGAAGAAGAAGAGAGAGGGTGGTGGGGTAGGTGGGGATCCTGTGGGGTCCACAGATCCTGAGATGTCAAGGAAAAGTCATCCCTGCACCAGGTGGCGTGCAAAAATGCATTCTGAGCCAATTCTGGCGTTAAACGCCGGGCTAGTGCCCATTTCTGGCGTTTAGCGCCAAGTTCTTGCCCTTTTCTAGCGTTTAACGCCAGTCTGGTGCCCCTTTCTGGCGTTAAACGCCCAGAATGGTGCCAGACTGGGCGTTAAACGCCCAACTGCTACCCTTACTGGCGTTTAAACGCCAGCAGGATCTTCCTCCAGGGTGTGCTGTTTTTCTTCCTGTTTTTCATTCTGTTTTTGCTTTTTCAATTGATTTTGTGACTTCTCATGATCATCAACCTACAGAAAACATAAAATAACAAAAGAAAATAGATAAAATATAACATTGGGTTGCCTCCCAACAAGCGCTTCTTTAATGTCAGTAGCTTGACAGAGGGCTCTCATGGAGCCTTACAGATACTCAGAGCAATGTTGGCACCTCCCAACACCAAACTTAGAGTTTGAATGTGGGGGTTCAACACCAAACTTAGAAGTTGGTTGTGGCCTCCCAACACCAAACTTAGAGTTTGACTGTGGGGGCTCTGTTTGGCTCTGTTTTGAGAGAAGCTCTTCATGCTTCCTCTCCATGGTGACAGAGGGGTATCCTTGAGCCTTAAACACAAAGGATTCTTCATTCACTTGAATGATCAATTCTCCTCTGTCCACATCAATCACAGCCTTTGCTGTGGCTAGGAAGGGTCTGCCAAGAATGATGGATTCATCCATGCACTTCCCAGTCTCTAGGACTATGAAATCAGCAGGGATGTAATGGTCTTCAACCTTTACCAGAACACCCTCTACAAGTCCATAAGCTTGTTTCTTTGAATTGTCTGCCATCTCTAGTGAGATTCTTGCAGCTTGTATCTCAAAGATCCCTAGCTTCTCCATTACAGAGAGAGGCATGAGGTTTATGCTTGACCCTAAGTCACACAGAGCCTTCTTGAAGGCCATGGTGCCTATGGTACAAGGTATTGAAAACTTTCCAGGATCTTGTCTCTTTTGAGGTAATTTCTGCCTAGACAAGTCATCCATTTCTTTGGTGAGCAAAGGAGGTTCATCCTCCCAAGTCTCATTACCAAATAACTTGTCATTTAGCTTTATGATTACTCCAAGATATTTAGCAACTTGCTCTTCAGTGACATACTCATCCTCTTCAGAGGAAGAATATTCATCAGAGCTCATGAATGGCAGAAGTAAATCCAATGGAATCTCTATGGTCTCATTTTGAGCCTCAGATTCCCATGGTTCCTCATTAGGGAACTCATTGGAGGCCAGTGGACGTCCATTGAGGTCTTCCTCAGTGGCGTTCACTGCCTCTTCCTCCTCTACAAATTTGGCCATGTTGATGGCCTTGCACTCTCTTTTTGGATTTTCTTCTGTATTGCTTGGAAGAGTACTAGGAGTGAGTTCAGTAATTTTCTTGCTCAGCTGTCCCACTTGTGCCTCCAAATTCCTAATGGAGGACCTTGTTTCAGTCATAAAACTTTGAGTGGTTTTGATTAGATCAGAGACCATGGCTGCTAAGTCAGAGTGGCTCTGCTTAGAATTCTCTGTATGTTGCTGAGAAGATGATGGAAAAGGCTTGCCATTGCTAAACCTGTTTCTTCCACCATTATTGTTGTTGAAACCTTGTTGAGGTCCCTGTTGATCCTTCCATGAGAGATTTGGATGATTTCTCCATGAAGAATTATAGGTGTTTCCATAGGGTTCTCCCATGTAATTCACCTCTTCAATTGAGGGGTTCTCAGGATCATAAGCTTCTTCTTCAGATGAAGCATCCTTAGTACTGCCTGGTGCATTTTGCATTCCAGACAGACTTTGAGAAATCAAATTGACTTGTTGAGTCAATATTTTGTTCTGAGCCAGTATGGCATTCAGAGTATCAATCTCAAGAACTCCTTTCTTCTGATTTGTCCCATTGTTCACAGGATTCCTTTCAGAAGTGTACATGAATTGGTTATTTGCAACCATTTCAATTAGTTCTTGAACTTCTGTAGGCGTCTTCTTTAGATGAAGAGATCCTCCAGCAGAGCTATCCAAAGACATCTTGGATAGTTCAGACAGACCATCATAGAAAATACCTATGATGCTCCATTCAGAAAGCATATCAGAGGGACACTTTCTGATCAATTGTTTGTATCTTTCCCAAGCTTCATAGAGGGATTCACCTTCCTTCTGTCTGAAGGTTTGGACTTTCACTCTAAGCTTACTCGATTTTTGAGGTGGAAAAAACTTTGCCAAGAAGGCATTAACTAGCTTTTCCCAAGAGTTCAGGCTTTCTTTAGGTTGTGAGTCCAACCATATCCTAGCTCTGTCTCTTACAGCAAAAGGGAATAACATAAGTCTGTAGACCTCAGGGTCAACCCCATTGGTCTTGACAGTGTCACAGATTTGCAAGAATTCAGCTAAAAACTGATGAGGATCTTCTAATGGAAGTCCATGGAACTTGCAATTCTGTTGCATTAGAGAAACTAATTGAGGCTTAAGCTCAAAGTTGTTTGCTCCAATGGCAGGGATAGAGATGCTTCTCCCATAGAAGTCGGGAGTAGGTGCAGTAAAGTCACCCAGCACCTTCCTTGCATTGTTGGCATTGTTGTTGTTTTCGGCTGCCATAGGTTCTTCTTCTTTGAAGATTTCTGTTAGGTCCTCTACAAAGAGTTGTGCCTTAGCTTCTCTTAGCTTTCACTTCAAGGTCCTTTCAGGTTCAGGGTCAGCTTCAACAAGAATGCCTTTGTCTTTGTTCCTGCTCATATGAAAGAGAAGACAACAAGAAAATGTGAAATCCTCTATGTCACAGTATAGAGATTCCTTGAGGTGTCAGAGAAACAGAAAAATAGAAGGAAGAGGGAGAAGAATTTGAACTTAGTGAGATAGAGTTCGAATTGTGCATTTGAGGAGGTGTGTTACTCCATAAATAGAAGGATGTGAGAAGAGAGGAAGAGTTTTTCGAAAAATAAAAAAAAAAGTTTTTAAAATCATTTTGAAAAAGATTTTGAAGAAGATATGATTGAAAACTTTTTTGAAAAAGATGTGATTCAAAAGATATGATTGAAAAGTTATGGTTTTAAAAAGATATGATTGAGAAGATATGGTTTGAAAAACAATTTAAAAAGATTTGATTTAAAAAAATAATGATTTGGCTAACAAGAAAAGATATGATTCAAACATCAAACCTTTCTCAACAGAAAAGGCAACATACTTGAAATGTTGAATCAAATCATTAATTGATAGCAAGTATTTTTGAAAATGGAAAGAAATTGATTTTGAAAAAGATTTGATTGAAAAGATATGATTTGAAAAAGATTTGATTTTGAAAAAATTTTGAAAACCTGAAAAAAAAAATTGCATTAAAAACAAAATCTTCCCTCTTGTGCCATCCTGGCGTTAAACGCCCAGAATGGTATCCATTCTGGCATTTAACGCCCAAAATGCTACCCTTTTGGGCGTTAAACGCCCAGCCAGGCACCCTGGCTGGCGTTTAAACGCCAGTTTTTCCTTCTTCACTGGGCGTTTTGAACGCCCAGCTTTTTCTGTGTAATTCCTCTGCTGCATGTACTGAATCTTCAGTTCCCTGTATTATTGACTTGAAAATAGAACCAAGATCAAATAAACAATGCATGCAAGACACCAAACTTAAAATGAGACACTAGACTTAAACAAGAAACATAAAATATTTTTTGGTTTTTATGATTTTGTAAATTTTTTGTGCTTTTTCGAAAATTATATGAAAAAAAGAAAATAAAGGCTTCAGAATTCTTAATGAGAATTCCAGGAATCATTGCAATGCTAGTCTAAGACTCCGGTCCAGGAATTAGACATGGCTTCACAGCCAGCCAAGCTTTCAAAGAAAGCTCCGGTCCAAAACACTAGACATGGCCAATGGCCAGCCAAGCCTCAGCAGATCATTGCTCCAACAGCAAGATTGATAGAAATCAACAAGCTCTTGTGATGATAGGTTGAAACCTCGGTCCAATAAGATTAGACATGGCTTCACAGCCAGCCAGACTTCAACAGATCATCATGAAACTCTAGAATTCATTATTAAAGAAATTCTAAAAAAAATAAAATACCTAATCTAAGCAACAAGATGAACCGTCAGTTGTCCATACTCGAAACAATCCCCGGCAACGGCGCCAAAAACTTGGTGTTGTTGCCGGATCAAAACTTGGCACTGTTATTGCAGGGAACAAATGCGAAACCGTAGTTAGGACATTTAATTCCCCGGCAACGGCGCCAAAAACTTGGTACACGAAATTGTGATCATCAATGGCGCCATCAACATGGTACGTACAATTGTAATCTCAACTCTTTATCACAACTTCGCACTACTAACCAGCAAGTGTACTGGGTCGTCCAAGTAATAAACCTTACGCGAGTAAGGGTCGATCCCACAGAGATTGTTGGTATGAAGCAAGCTATGGTCACCTTGTAAATCTTAGTCAGGCAGACTCAAATGGGTATAGATGATGAATAAAACATAAAGATAAAGATAGAGATACTTATGCAATTCATTGGTGAGAACTTCAGATAAGCGTATGAAGATGCTTTGTCCCTTCCGTCTCTCTGCTTTCCTGCTGTCTTCATCCAATCCTTCTTACTCCTTTCCATGGCAAGCTGTATGCAAGGGTTTCACCGTTGTCAGTGGCTACCTCCCATCCTCTCAGTGGAAATGTTCAACGCACCCTGTCACGGCACGGCTATCCAGCTGTCGGTTCTCGATCATGTCAGAATAGAATCCAGTGATTCTTTTGCGTCTGTCACTAACGCCCCACAATCGCGAGTTTGAAGCTCGTCACAGTCATTCAATCATTGAATCCTACTCAGAATACCACAGACAAGGTTTAGACCTTCTGGATTCTCTTGAATGCCACCATCAATTCTGGCTTATACCACGAAGACTCTGATCTCACGGAATGGATGGCTCGGTTGTCAGGCGAGCACTCGTTTGTCAGGCGAGCAGCAACCATGCGTCGTGTATCAGAAATCCAAGAGATATCCACCCAATCTAAGGTAGAACGGAGGTGGTTGTCAATCACACGTTCATAGGTGAGAATGATGATGAGTGTCACGGATCATCACATTCATCAAGTTGAAGAACAAGTAATATCTTGGAACAAGAACAAGCTGAATTGAATAGAAGAACAATAGTAATTGCATTAATACTCGAGGTACAGCAGAGCTCCACACCTTAATCTATGGTGTGTAGAAACTCCACCGTTGAAAATACATAAGAACAAGGTCTAGGCATGGCCGTGAGGCCAGCCCCATGATCTAAGATAGCATAAGACTAAAGATAGCTACCAAGATGAAAATACAATAGCAAAAGGTCCTATTTATAGGGAACTAGTAGCTTAAGAATTACAAAGATGAGTAAATGACATAAAAATATACTTCCGGGCCCACTTGGTGTGTGCTTGGGCTGAGCAATGAAGCATTTTCATGTAGAGACTCTTCTTGGAGTTAAACGCCAGCTTTTGTGCCAGTTTGGGCGTTTAACTCCCACTTTGGTGCCAGTTCCGGCGTTTAACACTGGGAATTCTGAAGGTGACTTTGAACGCCGGTTTGGGCCATCAAATCTTGGGCAAAGTATGGACTATCATATATTGCTGGAAAGCCCAGGATGTCTATTTTCCAACGCCGTTGAGAGCACGCGAATTGGGCTTCTGTAGCTCCAGAAAATCCACTTCGAGTGCAGGGAGGTCAGAATCCAACAGCATCTGCAGTCCTTTTCAGTCTCTGAATCAGATTTTTGCTCAGGTCCCTCAATTTCAGCCAGAAAATACCTGAAATCACAGAAAAACACACAAACTCATAGTAAAGTCCAGAAAAGTGAATTTTAACTAAAAACTAATAAAAATATACTAAAAACTAACTAAAATATACTAGAAACATACTACAAACAATGCCAAAAAGCGTATAAATTATCCGCTCATCACAACACCAAACTTAAATTGTTGCTTGTCCCCAAGCAACTGAAAATCAAATAAGATAAAAAGAAGAGAATATACTATAGACTCCAAATTATCAATGAAACTTAGCTCCAAATTAGATGAGCGGGACTAGTAGCTTTTTGCCTCCGAACAGTTTTGGCATCTCACTTTATCCTTTGAAATTCAGAATGATTGGCTTCTTTAGGAACTCAGAATCCAGATAGTGTTATTGATTCTCCTAGTTAAGTATGATGATTCTTGAACACAGCTACTTATTGAGTCTTGGCCGTGGCCCAAAGCACTCTGTCTTCCAGTATTACCACCGGATACATACATGCCACAGACACATAATTGGGTGAACCTTTTCAGATTGTGACTCAGCTTTGCTAAAGTCCCCAATTAGAGGTGTCCAGGGTTCTTAAGCACACTCTTTTTGCCTTGGATCACAACTTTATTTCTTTCTTTTTCTTTTCTTTTTCTTTCTCCCCTTTTTTTCTTTTTCGTTTTTCTCCTTCCTTTTTTTTGTATTCACTGCTTTTTCTTGCTTCAAGAATCATTTTTATGATTTTTCAGATCCTCAGTAACATGTCTCCTTTTTCATCATTCTTTCAAGAGCCAACATTCATGAACCACAAATTCAAAAGACATATGCACTATTCAAGCATACATTCAGAAAACAAAAAGTATTGCCACCACATCAAACTAATTAAGCTAGTTTTAAAGATGAATTCGAAATCCTGTACTTCTTGTTCTTTTGTGATTAAAACATTTTTCATTTAAGAAAGGTGATGGATTCATAGGACATTCATAACTTTAAGGCATAGACACTTAAGACACTAATGATCGTAAGACACAAACATGGATAAACATAAAGCATAAATTTTTGAAAAACAAGAAAATAAAGAACAAGGAGATTAAAGAACGGGTCCACCTTAGTGATGGCGGCTTGTTCTTCCTCTTGAAGGTCTTATGGAGTGCTTGAGCTCCTCAATGTCTCTTCCTTGTCTTTGTTGCTCCTCTCTCATGATTCTTTGATCTTCTCTAATTTCATGGAGGAGAATGGAGTGTTCTTGGTGCTCCACCCTTAGTTGTCCCATGTTGGAACTCAATTCTCCTAGGGAGGTGTTCAGTTGCTCCCAATAGCTTTGTGGAGGAAAGTGCATCCCTTGAGGCATCTCAGGGATCTCATGATGAGAGGGGTCTCTTGTTTGCTCCATCCTTTTCTTAGTGATGGGCTTATCCTCATCAATGGGGGTGTCTCCTTCTATGTCAACTCCAACTGAATAACAGAGGTGACAAATGAGGTGAGGAAAGGCTAACCTTGCCAAGGTGGAGGACTTGTCCGCCACCTTATAGAGTTCTTGGGCTATAACCTCATGAACTTCCACTTCTTCTCCAATCATGATGCTATGAATCATGATGGCCCGGTCTAGAGTAACTTCGGACCAGTTGCTAGTGGGAATGATTGAGCGTTGGATGAACTCCAACCATCCTCTAGCCACGGGCTTGAGGTCATGCCTTCTTAGTTGAACCGGCTTCCCTCTTGAATCTCTCTTCCATTGAGCGCCCTCTTCACAAATGTCAGTGAGGACTTGGTCCAACCTTTGATCAAAGTTGACCCTTCTAGTGTAAGGATGTTCATCTCCTTGCATCATAGGCAAGTTGAATGCCAACCTTACATTTTCCGGACTAAAATCCAAGTATTTTCCCCGAACCATAGTAAGCCAATTCTTTGGATTCGGGTTCACACTTTGATCATGGTTCTTGGTGATCCATGCATTGGCATAGAACTCTTGAACCATTAAGATTCCGACTTGTTGAATGGGGTTGGTAAGAACTTCCCAACCTCTTCTTCGGATCTCATGTCGGATCTCCGGAATATTCACTCTTTTTGAGTGAAAAAGGGACCTCGGGGATCACCTTCTTCAAGGCCACAACTTCATAGAAGTGGTCTTGATGCACCCTTGAGATGAATCTCTCCATCTCCCATGACTCGGAGGTAGAAGCTTTTGCCTTCCCTTTCCACTTTCTAGAGGTTTCTCCGGCCTTGGATGCCATAAATGGTTATGGAAAAACAAAAAGCAATGCTTTTACCACACCAAACTTAAAAGGTTTGCTCGTCCTCGAGCAAAAGAAGAAAGAAGAGAGTAGAAGAAGAAGAAATGAGGAAGAAGGGAATGGCTTTGTGTTCGGCCAAAGAGGGGGGGAAGTGGTGTTTAGGTTGTGTGAAAATGAAGGAGTGAAGAAGGGTTTATATAGGGGAGGGGGGCTCATGGTTCGGTCATGTATGGGTGGGTTTGGGAGGGAAAGTGGTTTGAATTTGAAGGTGAGGTAGGTGGGGTTTTATGAAGGATGAATGTGAGTGGTGAAGAGAAAGATGGGATTTGATAGGTGAAGGGTTTTTGGGGAAGAGGTGTTGAGGTGATTGGTGAATGGGTGAAGAAGAGAGAGAGTGGTGGGGTTGGTGGGGATCCTGTGGGGTCCACAGATCCTGAGGTGTCAAGAAAAAGTCATCCCTGCACCAAATGGCATGCAAAAATGCGTTTTGAGCCAATTCTGGCGTTAAACGCCGGGCTGGTGCCCATTTCTGGCGTTTAACGCCAGGTTCTTGCCCTTTCCTGGCGTTTAACGCCAGTCTGGTGCCCCTTTCTGGCGTTAAACGCCCAGAATGGTGCCAGACTGGGCGTTAAACGCCCACCTGCTAGCCTTACTAGCGTTTAAACGCCAGTAGGTTCTTCCTCCAGGGTGTGCTGTTTTTCTTCCTGTTTTTCATTCTGTTTTTGCTTTTTCAATTGATTTTGTGACTTCTCATGATCATCAACCTACAAAATAAAATAAAATAACAAAGGAAAATATGTAAAATATAACATTGGGTTGCCTCCCAACAAGCGCTTCTTTAATGTCAGTAGCTTGACAGAGGGCTCTCATGGAGCCTCACATTTTCTCAGAGCAATGTTGGAACCTCCCAACACCAAACTTAGAGTTTGAATGTGGGGGTTCAACACCAAACTTAGAGTTTGGTTGTGGCCTCCCAACACCAAACTTAGAGTTTGACTGTGGGGGCTCTGTTTGACTCTGATTTGAGAGAAGCTCTTCATGCTTCCTTTCCATGGTGACAGAGGGATATCCTTGAGCCTTAAACACAAAGGATTCTTCATTCACTTGAATGATCAGTTCACCTCCATCAACATCAATCACAGCCTTTGCTGTGGCAAGGAAGGGTCTGCCAAGGATGATGGATTCATCCATGCACTTCCCAGTCTGTAGGACTATGAAATCAGCAGGGATGTAGTGGTCTTCAATCTTTACCAGAACATCCTCTACAAGTCCATAAGCTTGTTTTCTTGAATTGTCTGCCATCTCTAGTGAGATTCTTGCAGCTTGTACCTCAAAGATCCCTAGCTTCTCCATTACAGAGAGAGGCATGAGGTTTACACTTGACCCTAAGTCACACAGAGCCTTCTTGAAGGTCATGGTGCCTATGGTACAAGGTAGTGAAAACTTCCCAGGGTCTTGTCTCTTTTGAGGTAATTTCTGCCTAGACAAGTCATCCAGTTCTTTGGTGAGCAAAGGAGGTTCGTTCTCCCAAGTCTCATTTCCAAATAACTTGTCATTTAGCTTCATGATTACTCCAAGGTATTTAGCAACTTGCTCTTCAGTGACATACTCATCCTCTTCAGAGGAGGAATACTCATCAGAGCTCATGAAAGGCAGAAGTAAGTCCAATGGAATCTCTATGGTCTCATTTTAAGCCTCGGATTCCCATGGTTCCTCATTAGGGAACTCATTGGAGGCTAGTGCACGCCCATTGAGGTCTTCCTCAGTGGCGTTCACCTCCTCTCCTTCCTCTCCAAATTCGGCCATGTTGATGGCCTTGCACTCTCCTTTTGGATTTTCTTCTGTATTGCTTGGAAGAGTACTAGGAGGGAGTTCAGTAATTTTCTTGCTCAGCTGTCCCACTTGTGCCTCCAAATTCCTAATGGAGGACCTTGTTTCAGTCATGAAACTTTGAGTGGTTTTGATTAGATCAGAGACCATGTTTGCTAAGTCAGAGTGGTTCTGCTTAGAATTCTCTGTCTGTTGCTGAGAAGATGATGGAAAAGGCTTGCCATTGCTAAACCTGTTTCTTCCACCATTATTGTTGTTGAAACCTTGTTGAGGTCTCTGTTGATCCTTCCATGAGAAATTTGGATGATTTCTCCATGAAGAATTATAGGTGTTTCCATAGGGTTCTCCCATGTAATTCACCTCTTCCATTGAAGGGTTCTCAGGATCATAGGCTTCTTCTTCAGATGAAGCATCCTTAATACTGCTTGGTGCATTTTGCATTCCAGACAGACTTTGAGAAATCAAATTGACTTGTTGAGTCAATATCTTGTTCTGAGCCAGAATGGCATTCAGAGTATCAATCTCAAGAACTCCTTTCTTCTGATTAGTCCCATTGTTCACAGGATTCCTTTCAGAAGTGTACATGAATTGGTTATTTGCAACCATTTCAATCAGCTCTTGAGCTTCTGTAGGCGTCTTTTTCAAATGAAGAGATCCTCCAGCAGAGCTATCCAAAGACATCTTGGACAGTTCAGAGAGACCATCATAGAAAATACCTATGATGCTCCATTCAGAAAGCATGTCAGAAGGACATTTTCTGATCAATTATTTGTATCTTTCCCAAGCTTCATAGAGGGATTCTCCATCCTTCTGTCTGAAGGTTTGGACTTCCACTCTAAGCTTACTCAATTTTTGAGGTGGAAAGAACTTTGCCAAGAAGGCATTGACTAGCTTTTCCCATGAGTCCAGGCTTTCTTTAGGTTGTGAGTCCAACCATGTCCTAGCTCTGTCTCTTACAGCAAAAGGGAATAGCATAAGTCTATAGACCTCAGGGTCAACCCCATTAGTCTTGACAGTGTCACAGATTTGCAAGAATTCAGCTAAGAACTGATGAGGATCTTCCAATGGAAGTCCATGGAACTTGCAATTCTGTTGCATTAGAGAAACTAATTGAGGCTTAAGCTTAAAGTTGTTTGCTCCAATGGCAGGGATAGAGATGCTTCTCCCATAGAAGTCGGGAGTAGGTGCAGTAAACTCACCCAGCACCTTCCTTGCATTGTTTGCATTGTTGTTGTTTTCGGCTGCCATGTGTTCTTCTTTCTTGAAGATTTCTGTTAAGCCCTCTACAGAGAGTTGTGCTTTAGCTTCTCTTAGCTTTCGCTTCAAGGTCCTTTCAGGTTCAGGATCAGCTTCAACAAGAATGCTTTTGTCTTTGTTCCTGCTCATATGAAAGAGAAGGGAACAAGAAAATGTGAAATCCTCTATGTCACAGTATAGAGATTCCTTGAGGTGTCAGAGGAAAAGAAAATTATAAGGAAGAGGTAGAAGAATTTGAACTTAGTAAGATAGAGTTCGAATTGTGCATTGAGAAGGAGTGGTACTCCATTAATAGAAGGATGTGAGAAGAGAGGAAGAAATTTTCGAAAATTAAGTGAAAGATTTTGAAAACATTTTGAAAAACTTTAATTGATTTTCGAAAATCAAGAGTGGGAAAGAAATCAAGTAATTTTTGAAAAAGATTTTGAAATTAGAAATCAAAAAGATATGATTAAAAACTATTTTGATTAAAAAGATATGATTGAAAAGTTATGCTTTTAAAAAGATATGATGGAAAAGATATGATTTGAAAACAATTTTAAAAAGATTTGATTTTAAAATTAATGACTTGGCTAACAAGAAAAGATATGATTCAAACATTAAACCTTTCTCAACAGAAAAGGCAACATACTTAAAATGTTCAATCAAATCATTAATTGTTAGCAAGTATCTTTGAAAAAGGAAAGAAATTGATTTTGAAAAAGGTTTGATTGAAAAGATATGATTTGAAAAAGATTTGATTTTAAAAAAACTTTGAAAACTTGAAAAAAAATTGATTCGAAAACAAAATCCTCCCTCTTGTGCCATCCTGGCGTTAAACGCCCAGAATGGTGCACATTCTGGCGTTTAACGCCCAATGCACTACCTTTTTGGCGTTAAACGCCCAACCAGGCACCCTGGCTGGTGTTTAAACGCCAGTCTGTCCTTCTTCACTGGGCGTTTTGAACGCCCAGCTTTTTCTGTATAATTTCTCTGCTGTATGTTCTGAATCTTCAATTCTCTGTATTATTGACTTGAAAAGACATAAATTAAAAATATTTTTGGATTTTTAATAATGAGGAATAATCAAAATGCAACTAAAATCAAATAACAATGCATGCAAGACACCAAACTTAGCAGTTTGTATACTACGGACACTAACAACATGAGGATGCACATGAGAAACAACAAAACACTCAAGTCAAGAGAATTCAAAGATCAGAGCAAGGAAGTCATCAAGAACATCTTGAAGATTAATGAAGACACATGCATGAATTCGAAAAATGCAAGAAGAACAGAAACATGCAATTGACACCAAACTTAAAATGAGACACTAGACTTAACAAGAAACATAAAATATTTTTTTGTTTTTTTATGATTTTGTAATTTTTTTTTTTGGATTTTTCGAAAATTAAGTGGAAAAGAAAATAAAGGTATCAAAATTCTTAATGAGAATTCCAGGAATCATGCAATGTTAGTCTAAAGCTACAGTCTAAAGGAATTAGACATGGCTAGCCAAGTTTCAGCAGGACATTGCATTCAAGAGCTAAATTGATGAGAATCAATCAGCTTTGGTGATGATAAGAACATCACCTTGAAACACTAGAATTCATTCTTAAGAACTTTGAAGAAAAATACCTAATCTAAGCAACAAGATGAACCGTCAGTTGTCCATACACAAAACAATCCCCGGCAACGGTGCCAAAAACTTGGTGCGCGAAATTGTGAACAATACTTTTCACAACTCTCATAATCCCCGGTAATGAACCCCAAAAACTTGGTGTTCAATACCATGGCATAAACACAACTTCGCACAACTAAACAGCAAGTGCACTGGGTCGTCCAAGTAATAAACCTTACGCGAGTAAGGGTCGATCCCACGGAGATTGTTGGTATGAAGCAAGCTATAGTCATCTTGTAAATCTTAGTCAGGCAGATGGGTATAGATGATGAATAAAACATAAAGATAAAGATAGAGATACTTATGTAATTCATTGGTGGGAATTTCAGATAAGCGCATGAAGATGCTGTGTCCCTTCCATCTCTCTGCTTTTCTACTGTCTTCATCCAATCCTTCTTACTCCTTTCCATGGCAAGCTTATGCAAGGGTTTCACCGTTGTTAGTGGCTACCTCCCATCCTCTCAGTGGAAATGTTCAACGCACCCTGTCACGGCACGGCTATCCATCTGTCGGTTCTCGATCAGGCCGGAATAGAATCCAGTGATTCTTTTGCGTCTGTCACTAACACCCCGCCTTCAGGAGTTTGAAGCATGTCACAGTCATTCAATCATTGAATCCTACTCAGAATACCACAGACAAGGTTAGACCTTCCGGATTCTTTTGAATGCCGCCATCAGTTCTAGCCTATACCACGAAGACTCTGATCTCACGGGATGGCTGGCTCGGTTGTCAGGCGATCAACCATGCATCGTGTATCAGGAATCCAAGAGATATTCACCCAATCTAAGGTAGAACGGAGGTGGTTGTCAGGCACACGTTCATAGGTGAGAATGATGATGAGTGTCACGGATCATCACATTCATCAAGTTGAAGAACAAGTGATATCTTAGAACAAGAACAAGCGGAATTGAATAGAAGAACAATAGTAATTGCATTAATACTTCGAGGTACAGCAGAGCTCCACACCTTAATCTATGGTGTGTAGAAACTCCACCGTTGAAAATACATAAGAACAAGGTCTAGGCATGGCCGAATGGCCAGCCTCCCAAAGAGGGTTCAATCATAAAAACATGATCAAAAGATGATAACACAATAGTAAAAGGTCCTACTTATAGAATACTAGTAGCCTAAGGTTTACAAGGATGAGTAAATGACATAAAAATCCACTTCCGGGCCCACTTGGTGTGTGCTTGGGCTGAGCAATGAAGCATTTTCGTGTAGAGACTCTTCTTGGAGTTAAACGCCAGCTTTTGTGCCAGTTTGGGCGTTTAACTCCCACTTTGGTGCCAGTTCCGGCGTTTAACGCTGGAATTTCTAAAAGTGACTTTGAACGCCGGTTTGGGCCATCAAATCTTGGGCAAAGTATGGATTATCATATATTTCTGGAAAGCCCAGGATGTCTACTTTCCAACGCCGTTGAGAGCGCGCCAATTGGGCTTTTGTAGCTCCAGAAAATCCACTTCGAGTGCAGGGAGGTCAGAATCCAACAGCATCTGCAGTCCTTTTCAGTCTCTGAATCAGATTTTTGCTCAGGTCCCTCAATTTCAGCCAGAAAATACCTGAAATCACAGAAAAGCACACAAACTCATAGTAAAGTCCAGAAAAGTGAATTTTAACTAAAAACTAATAAAAATATACTAAAAACTAACTAAATCCTACTAGAAACATACTAAAAACAATGCCAAAAAGCGTACAAATTATCCGCTCATCATCAAGCTTCTATAATATTAGTAGAAAAATTTGTCTGTATCTTTTCCCTACTTGAGAGTTTTTCTTTATGGGTAAAGCAGCTCTCGTCCTTCGTGCACTCGCCTTGGTTGTTTTTCTCTGGTTCTAGAGGTTTGTCTTTTAGAGATCTCATATCATGAGCTATAGGACCCCTCCCATCATTTTAGCAATGATGAGTTTAGTTTCGTTGTCTAAACTACCATCATGTTGGTTATTTTTTTATATTTCTTAGTTTAATATGCTAAACTAACTCTAATATTATTTGTATTCTTCACATTCTTTTCCCAAATTCTCATTGGTTCTTTGATTAGCAGCTAGCGCAACATTTTTTTCTTGAAATTTTGAGTTAGAACTTCCTTCTTTAATCTGAAATGGTGACTGTACTTTGGTAGTGTCTACCTCTTTTTCTTTAAAAATTTAATGCTAACAAAATTTTTCTATTTCACTGTTTGATTGTTATTTCCATTACTAATTTTAGTTTGCTAGAATCTTTCCTTAGATTCTCCTCCCTTTTTTTTGCTCTTGAAGTCTTATCCTGATGAATATTAACTTTGGACTGCAATTCTTCTTTAGGCTGATACTTTTTTTTCTCATTATTTATGACATTTAAGACCTCAAATATGGTGAAATAATTTTCATTCTTTTTGGTCTATTTTACATTCCCTGATTTTTTGCTTATTTTTTCGTTGTTGCCCCCTTAACAACTAACCATGGTCCATACAAATTTTCTTCCTTTGATTCAGGAATATTATTCTAATTTTTCATCTTGTGAAAGTTATTGGCCCTATTAAGCATATTCTACGAAATAGAATTATCATTAGCAGAATTAACGGCACCATGTGTGAATGCTGATCCAGATTCTTTGCCTTCTATTGATCCAGATTCTTCACCTTTTATTTTTTCTTTCTCTTTTTTTCTTTATTTACGTCGGTTGTTGTTGGCTCCAATCATCAGAATGAGCTTCGTTCATAAAATTCTTAGTACCAACACCTGTAAAACTCGATTAATTAACGGCTAATTAACCCATAAATGAGAATTTATTCCAGAAAGTCTAGAATGTAATTTTTATGGCTAAATGTGATGAGGAGATTGAGACGAGAATTTTGGTACCAATTTTATAGAAAACGGACCAAGATTGGACCGAACGGGCCAAACCGGGCCAACCGGACCCAAAGTGGGCCCTTGGCCCAACATAACTAAACCAAAACCCTAGTTTTCAGCACTCTCTCTCCTCACAACACTCAATTCACGCGGAAATTAGAGAGAAGGGGGGGGGGGGAGAAGAACACTCTCTCAAGTTTTTTCTCTCACTTGATCTTCAAACCACCATAACTTTTGATCTAGAGCTCCGATTGTCGCTCCGTTTGCGGCCACGCGTTTACCGCGAAGAGCTCTACAAAACCCATACAATTAATCTTGAGGTAAGCCACGTTTTGCTCTTCAAAATTCCAGCCTTGTTTTCGAGTTTTATGAGCAAAAATGTTGAGATTTTGGGCTCTTTGATATTATAGGACCCAACACTCTTGAAGGAGAAGGTTAATCTTGTCTCTTTGGACCTTGGGTGTGGTAAGATTCTCAACCCTAGTGTAATTTGTTGTTCTATGATATTTGGGTATTGAGATGTTGTGTATGGGTATGATGATTGTGGCTTAGGTTGTGTATGTGTGAATATTGGAGCTTGATTGGTGATATTGAAAAGCTTAAAAAAGGATTTGGTGGTGAAAAATCTGTTCTTGGAGGTGTTGAGGTCTTGAGAGCTTGTGGATAAGTGATTTGGAAGTACTCCGGTTGAGCTTGGGAAATCGGCTAAGGTATGATTTCGGTTTCCCGTATCTAATATGTAATGTAGTAGGAAATACTTAGGCTAGAGGCCCTAAGATAGGCATTGAATGGTTGATGTTGTTGAATGATTGAGATATATGATGTGGTCATATATGTGATGATGATTATTGATGCCTTGGTGGTATGATGTATGAGAAATATGCATGTTGTGATATATGCTTGATGATTGGTTATGGTTGAATTGTGGGTTGAACCATGTTGATGGTGAGTATGATATTAATTGTGTACAATGATGATTTATTGGAATTGGTGTTGTTGAAAATTAGCATGAGGAAGAGTATATGATATGTCAATATGTTTGAGTTTGAGCCACTTGGGTGAAGTGGGTTAAAATGATGAGAAAGTGATTTTGTAATTTGTGGTAAAGTCTCAATGTGTGAGTTGAGGAGGCTTGATGTTGAATTTGATATATTTGATTGATTTCAAAGAAAAGGGATGAAACTGGCATGTTTTGATTGATTTTGAAAAGAGTTGAAAATGGCTTGTTTTGAAAATGGCACTTTGTGGTTTTTATGAAAAAATGGTTTTTGGGCATAATTTGACGGGACATAACTTGGACTACGGATCTCTGTTTTGTGCCAAATCTATTTATAAATGAAATTGGATCCGGGATGTCCATGTCGTTCGAAGAACGGGTGAAAAACGATTTAAAATGAGGAAGTTATGTCCGTCGGAAGTTTGGGGGTTGAAACAATGAATTCTGCAGTTTTTAACTTAGAAAATTTTTA
This sequence comes from Arachis stenosperma, assembly GCF_014773155.1. Lineage (NCBI taxonomy): Eukaryota > Viridiplantae > Streptophyta > Magnoliopsida > Fabales > Fabaceae > Arachis > Arachis stenosperma. The sequence goes on along the minus strand of NC_080380.1, from coordinate 116,043,527 downwards.
GCAGAATGACCCCTCGCGCGTAGGCGCACTTGGCGCGTACGCGCCGTACTTCCAGGAAGCACCATCCACACGTGCGCGTGATGTGCGTGGGCGCGCCGATTGTGCTACACCCAATGCTCAGCCATTTTCCAGAGAGTTATGCCAGAACTGTGCCAGTTTTGTGCCTCGGGCACGAGAGTACCTACGCGTATGCGTGGCTGACGCGTGCGTGTCGTTTGGCTATTTTTCAATCCACGCGTTATCGTGCATGACGCTTACACGTCGATGAGTTTTCGAGGCCATCCACGCATGCGCGTGGAGTGCGCGTACGCGTGGCCCTGTTTTCATCCCAAAGTTGATTTTTTAGTTTTAAAAGCCAAATCTCATACTTCTAAGCCTCCGATCTCACCACTTATATCTTAAATCATTATGATATGCCTAGCTATTAGAAAAGGAGCTAGTGAATGTGGTAACTTGCGAGTGAAGCAAGGAAAAAATGAATGATCAAACAGAATCAAAGATGATTATGTGAGAGGCGGAGGATGGTGGTGGAAGTGCTTGTTATGCCATGGGCCGAAAGGCTGTGACTGATAATGAAACGGCTGGTTATGGATTTAACCGTGAGCCAGGCGACTGGTTATGGATTTAACCGTGAGCCGGATGGCCGGATTATTGCCGTATTACGGCGGAGCCATGATTATGGCTATGTATAAATGCATATATATATATATATATATATATATATATATATATATATATATATATATATATATATGCTGTGGAATGAATTGTGAATGTTGCACTTCCATTATCGGAGATGAGAGTTTCCCTGGGAGAAAGCAGTGGCTAGCCACCACGTGCTCCAGGTCGAGACTTGAAGCTCTTTTGACCCTATGTCGTCAGGGTGGCCGGGCACTGTGAAATTCCCGGACGAGCTCACCCCCATAAATATTCACCAGTGATGGTGATGGATAAATATTCACCAGTGATGGTGATGGATAAATATTCACCAGTGAGGGTGATGGATATGGATCATGATTATGATCAAGTTTATTTTGAGTATGACTCAAGTTGGGGAGACACGACAGAGGGACAGTCCAATGGTTAACTGCCAGGACTTGTCAGGTTGGCTCTATAACCGACAGATGATATCATCAGCCACTAGGGACAGGCATTCATCATATGCATACTATATGAATTGTTTGAGATTGCGTATTTGACTGCATATTACTTGCTAATTGTCTAAATGCCTTAACTGTTCCTATTTGTATATTCCTCGTTTGATATAACTGTGTTTGCTACATTATACTCCTGCTGGTGGTTGGGAGGTTTGAAGGAATTGGAAAGGGAAGTATTAGTTAGACTGAAGAATCTTTAGTCACATGCCCTTATATGGTTTAGCTTGTTTATAAGCTTTGGATTATCTGGTGAAAGTTCTAGGATTGCCTTCGGCTTTTCTCTATTATTATGTATTATATATGTGGAAGCTGTTACCATGCTGGGGACCTCTGGTTCTCACCCATGCGGATTTTGTGGTTTTCAGATGCAAGACGTGAGGTTTCCCGCTGAGGCATGCTGGAGACTTTTAGATTTGCGAAGATCCTTTGTTCTCGGGACTATGTTTTGGTTTATATGTTTTTCTTAGATACTTTTATCTCCATTAAATAATACAAACTGTGATGACTCCTCTTATGGGAGATTTTGGAGAATAGGTTTTATGTATTTGTGTCCCTTTGGGTTTCCTTTGGGGTTTTCCTTATTTTATCATATGTATATATTGCTATGTTCGAACCGGTTATCTTCGCAGCCGGATTTTGAGTCTTGATATTCCTGTTTTTGACACTCCTTTGTATATATATAATCTCGCGTTGGTTACCCTTATTCGTTACGTTATCGATCGGATTATTGCGCTTTTGAGTTGCGATTTTTGTTTACCCTTTTTTCTACAAAGGCTCCTAGTTATAATCAATCATTCATACTACTATACGTACTAAATCTTTATTTTAGAGGTCGTAATACCTTGCCATCTCTGAATTATGACTTAAGCATAAGACTTTGTATGGTAGGGTGTACATTATGGTATCAGAGCAGTTTGTTCCTATAGAGCCTGAGAAATGGACTATCTATGCTTATGTGCATTCTCTGTATGTGTGTTATGTGCTATTAGTATATCTGCTTGATATAATTGGCATAAACATTCATGATCATGCATTTGGGACTTTGAAGCACTAGACTTCCGATATTGAGACTGATCAACTTAATATCGATTGTTTGGTGTGTATAGGAACCAGATGGCGCCTCGTGGACGCGGTAGAGGTAGTGTGAGAGGTCATACGAATGCTCGTGCACCGGAGAATAACACTAATAACCCGGTGAACTTTATAACTGCATTGAAAAACATGGCTGCTGCTATGCAAGCCACTGCTGAGGCTCTTGGTCAACAGATGAACAACCATGGTAATGATGGAGGTGGAGTTCAAGGCCCGATGACACTGGCAAACTTTTTGAAGGTTAATCCGCCTAAGTTCAAGGGGACTACTAGCCCGACTGAGGCTGATACATGGTTTCAGGCTATAGAGCGAGTGCTGCAAGCACAAGTGGTACCTGAAGGGCAGCGTGTCGAGTTTGCTACCTATATGCTCACCGGTGAAGCGTCGCATTGGTGGCAAGGTATCCGACGTCTTCTGCAGTAGGGTGATGACTATATCACCTGGAATATTTTCCAAGAAGAGTTCTATATGAAGTACTTTCCGACTTCTGCTAGGACGGCTAAGGAACTTGAGTTACTACAGCTAAAGCAGGGTACTATGTCCATTTCAGAGTATACTGACAAGTTTGAGGAGCAGTTCAGGTTCTCTCGTATGTGCCAAGGGACTCCGGTGGAATATGAGGAATGGAAGTGTGTTAAGTATGAAGGAGGACTCCGGAGCGATATTTTCAGTTGAGTGGGACAAATGGAGATCAGAACTTTCTTCGAGTTGGTAAACAAGTGTAGGGTTGCTGAAGAGTGTGTGAAAAGGGCAACCGCTGAGAAAGGGAGTCACAAAGGATCATTCCCACAGAACCGAGGGAAGAGCTTTGCACCTAGAGGTTCGTCTTTCAAGAGGGGAAGCTCTTTCAAGAGGCCCAACAACAACAACTCCCAAGGAAAAAGGTATGGGAAGCAGCCTCAGAATGATCAAGCTTGTACTAGGTGTGGAAGTCACCATCCGGGAGTACCATGCAAGGCCGGATGGGGTTCGTGCTACAATTGTGGAAAGGCGGGGCATAAAGCCGCAAATTGTCCAGAGAAGCAGAAACAAGGTGCTGGAAAGGCACAACAGACTGGTCGGGTTTTCACCACCTCAGCTATAGGTGCCGAGGGATCCGAGACACTCATTAGAGGTAACTGTGAAATGGCTGGTCAAACTTTAAATGCTTTATTTGATTCGGGAGCATCGCATTCATTTATTGCATTTGAGAAAGCCCGTGAGTTAGGATTGAAGATCGTAACCTTAGGTTATGATCTAAGAGTGTACAATGCTACCCATGAAGCCACGGTAACTAGGCTAGGATGCCCGGAAGTTTCCTTTAGGTTCAAGCAGCGTGATTTTGTTCATAATTTAATCTGCTTACCGATGATCGGTCTTGATCTTAGGATTGGACTGGTTATCTAAGAATCATGTCCTGCTTGATTGTTCTACAAAGTCGGTGTACTTTATGCCAGAAGATACAGAAGGGCCGGTCGTGGTGAATAATTATTACTTGAATTCGATGATGGTGAACTGTTCTGGAATCGAATGTCAGGGTATCCCTGTTGTTAACCACGGGTGTTTCGGGTGATGATCAAAGATTGGAGCAGATTCTGGTTGTGTGTGAGTTTCCGGAAGTGTTTCCTGATGATATTGATGAGTTTCCACCTAACCGAGAGGTTGAGTTTGCTATTGAGTTGGTGCCCGGGGCGGGACCAATCTCAAGCGCTCCTTATAGGATGTCACCGTTAGAGATGAACGAGTTGAAGTCTCAGTTAGAGGATTTATTGGGAAAGAATTTTATACGACCAAGTGTCTCTCCGTGGGGTGCTCCAGTATTACTGGTAAAGAAGAATGATGGGAGTATGCGGCTCTGTGTGGATTACAGGCAGTTGAACAAGGTTACAATAAAGAATAAGTACCCTTTGCCGAGAATTGACAATCTCATGGATCAGTTACAAGGAGCTGGAGTTTTCTCCAAGATCGATTTGCGATCCGGTTATCACCAGATAAGGGTGAGGGGTGAGGATATCCCTAAGACCGCTTTTAGGACTCGTTATGGTCATTACGAGTACATTGTAATGTCCTTTGGGTTAACGAACGCTCCTGCGGTATTCATGGATTACATGAATAGAGTTTTCCGTCCGTTTCTGGATAAATTCGTTGTTGTCTTCATTGATGACATACTGATTTATTCCAAGACTGAAGAAGAGCATGCGGAACACTTGAGGACCGTGTTGCAGATTCTAAAGGAGAAGAAACTCTATGCAAAACTGTCTAAGTGTGAGTTTTGGAAGAGTGATGTGAAGTTTTTGGGTCACGTGGTGAGTAAGAAGGGAATAGCCGTAGATCCAACTAAGGTAGAGGCTGTGATGGATTGGAAGCAACCAACCACCGTAACGGAGATAAGGAGTTTTCTGGGCTTAGCTGGCTATTATCGAAGGTTTATCAAGGGCTTTTCACAGATAGCTTTGCCAATGACAAAGTTAACCCGCAAAGACACTCCATTTGTTTGGACTCCTGAGTGCGAGGAAAGCTTTCAGACATTGAAGAAAAAGTTGACCACTGCACCTGTGTTAGTGTTACCTGAGCCGAATGAGCCATTTGAGGTGTATTGTGATGCCTCAGTAAAGGGTCTAGGGTGCGTGCTGATGCAGCATCATAATGTGGTGGCGTATGCCTCACGACAGTTGAGACCTCATAAAGTTAGTTACCCTACGCACGATTTGGAACTCGCTGCGGTTGTGTTTGCCTTGAAAGTGTGGAGGCATTACCTCTATGGGGTTAAGCTCCAAGTTTTCTCTGATCATAAGAGCTTGAAGTACCTCTTTGATCAGAAAGAGCTTAATATGAGGCAGAGAAGGTGGATGGAATTGTTGAAGGACTACGACTTTGAGTTAAATTACCATCCGGGAAAGGCGAACATAGTGGCGGATGCGTTAAGTCGGAAGTCATTATATGCGGCTTGGATGATGCTTCAAGAGGAGAAGTTGCCAAGGGATTCGAGAGTCTGAAAATTGGTGCTCAAGAAGTATCCAGAACTTTGTGTTTGAGCCGATTAGAAATCTCAAGTGACTTTAAGTCCGAACTCCTAAAGGCTCATCAAAATGATGAAGCGTTATGGAAGGTGTTACCGGCTATTGAGCAAGGAAAACAGTGGAGAGTGTCGAAAGAAAAAGATGGGTTATGGAGATTCAAGGGTAGGATCATTGTGCCGGATGTTGGCACTTTGAGGCAAGATATTTTAAAGGAGGCACACAAAAGCGGATTCTCCATTCACCCGGGAAGTACTAAGATGTACCATGATTTAAAGGCGATGTTTTGGTGGCCGGGTATGAAGAATGATGTGGCAGAATATGTTTCAAAGTGCTTAACTTGTCAAAAGGTAAAGATTGAACATCAAAGACCTTCTGGGATGTTGCAACCCTTAGAGATAACACAATGGAAGTGGGAAAGTATTGCAATGGACTTCGTGTCAGGATTGCCAAGGACTAGGGCTGGTTTTGATGCTATTTGGGTGATTGTGGACCGACTGACGAAGTCAGCTCGCTTTTTGCCCATTCGTATGACTTACACCCTTGAGGAGCTAGCACGGTTATACATAAAGGAGATTGTGAGACTTCATGGTGTACCTGCTACTATAATCTCTGATAGAGATCCTCGTTTCACTTCAAGGTTTTGGGGTGCATTTCAGAAAGCTTTTGGAATCCGATTAAGCTTGAGCACGGCTTACCATCCTCAAACAGATGGTCAATCTGAGAGGACGATCCAAACACTAGAGGATATGTTGAGAGCTTGTGTTTTGGACCAACCGGCGAGTTGGGATCGGTATATGCCATTGGTGGAGTTTGCATACAATAATAGTTATCATGCGAGCATTGGAATGGCTCCGTATGAGGCCTTGTATGGGAGGAAATGTCAGTCTCCGCTATGTTGGTATGAAGCTGGAGAGAAGGGCTTGTTGGGGCCAGAAATGATAGCTGAGACCACTGAACAAGTCAAGAAAATCCGAGATAGGATGCTTACGGCGCAGAGTCGTCAAAAGAGTTACGCCGATCAGAGGCGAAAGCCCTTAGAATTTGAGGAAGGAGACCATGTCTTCCTTAAGGTTACTCCGACCACGGGAGTAGGTAGGGCAATTAAAGCAAAGAAGTTGAATCCTTGATACATTGGTCCATTTCAAATCCTGGAGAGGATTGGACCGGTGGCGTATCGGATGGCTCTACCACCTCATCTTTCGAATCTGCACGACGTGTTTCACGTGTCGCAGCTTCAGAAGTACACTCCTGATGCTAGCCATGTGTTAGAACCTGAGTCGGTTCAGTTAAGGGAAGATTTGACGCTTCCAGTGGCTCCGGTCAGAATTGATGATACTAGTATCAAACGGTTGCGTGGAAAAGAGGTTTCATTAGTCAAAGTGGCATGGAGTCGAGGCGGTGTTGAGGAACACACTTGGGAACTTGAGTCGGAGATGCGAACGGATTATCCGTATTTATTCTCAGGTAATTGCATTTGAATTTTGTGGGCAAAATTCCCAATTAGGTGGGTAGAATGTAAAATCCGGTTAATTAATGGCTAATTAACCCATAAATAAGAATTTATTCTAGAAAGCCTAAAATGTGATTTTTATGGCTAAATGTGATAGAGGAGATTGAGACGAGAATTTCCGTACCAATTTTATAGAAAACGGACCAAGATTGGACCGAACGGGCCAAACCGGGCCAACCGGACCCAAAGTGGGCCCTTGGCCCAACATAACTAAACCAAAACCCTAGTTTTCAGCACTCTCTCTCCTCACAACACTCAATTCACGCTGAAATTAGAGAGAAGGGGGGAGAAGAACACTCTCTCAAGTTCTTTCTCTCACTTGATCTTCAAACCACCATAACTTTTGATCTAGAGCTCCGATTGCCGCTCCGTTTACGGCCATGCATTTACCGCGAATAGCTCTACAAAACCCATACAATTAATCTTGAGGTAAGCCACGTTTTGCTCTTTGAAATTCCAGCCTTGTTTTCGAGTTTTATGAGCAAAAATGTTGAGATTTTGGGCTCTTTGATATTATAGAACCCAACTCTCTTGAAGGAGAAGGTTAATCTTGTCTCCTTGGACCTTGGGTGTGGTAAGATTCTCAACCCTAGTGTAATTTGTTGTTCTATGATATTTGGGTATTGAGATGTTATGTATGGGTATGATGATTGTGTCTTAGGTTGTGTATGTGTGAATATTGGAGCTTGATTGGTGATATTGAAAAGCTTAAAAAGGGATTTGGTGGTAAAAAATCTGTTCTTGGAGGTGTTGAGGCCTTGAGAGCTTGTGGATAAGTGATTTGGAAGTGCTCCGGTTGAGCTTGGGAAATCGGCTAAGGTATGGTTTCGGTTTCTCGTATCTAATATGTAATGTAGTAGGAAATACTTAGGCTAGAGGCCCTAAGATAGGCATTGAATGGTTGATGTTGTTGAATGATTGAGATATATGATGTGGTCATATATGTGATGATGATTATTGATGCCTTGGTGGTATGATGTATGAGAAATATGCATGTTGTGATATATGCTTGATGATTGGTTATGGTTGAATTATGGGTTGAACCATGTTGATGGTGAGTATGATATTAATTGTGTACAATGATGATTTATTGGAATTGGTATTGTTGAAAATTGGCATGAGGAAGAGTATATGATATGTCAATATGTTTGAGTTTGAGCCACTTGGATGAAGTGGGTTAAAATGATGAGATAGTGATTTTGTAATTTGTGGTAAAGTCTCAATGTGTGAGTTGAGGAGGCTTGATGTTGAATTTGATATATTTGATTGATTTCAAAGAAAATGGATGAAATTGGCATGTTTTGGTTGATTTTGAAAAGAGTTGAAAATGGCTTGTTTTGAAAATGGCACTTTGTGGTTTTTATGAAAAACATGGATTTTGGGCATACTTTGACGGGACATAACTTAGACTACGGATCTCTATTTTGTGCCAAATCTGTTTAGAAATGAAATTGGATCCGGGATGTCCATGTCGTTTGAAGAACGGGTGAAAAACGATTTAAAATGAGGAAGTTATGTCTGTCGGAAGATTGGGGGTTGAAACTGTGAATTCTGCAGTTTATAACTTAGAAAATTTTTAGCAGAATGACCCCTCGCGCGTAGGCGCACTTGGCGCGTACGCGCCGTTCTTCCAGGAAGCGCCATCCGCGCGTGCGCGTAATGTGCGCGGGCACGCCGATTGTGCTGCAACCAATGCCCAGCCATTTTCCAGAGAGTTATGCCAGAACTGTGCCAGTTTTGTGCCTAGGGCACGAGAGTACCCACGCGTACGCGTGGCTGACGCGTGCGCGTCGTTTGGCTATTTTTCAATCCACGCGTTAGCATGCATGACGCTTACGCGTCGATGAGTTTTCGAGGCCATCCACGCGTGCGCGTGGAGTGCGCGTACGCGTGGCCCTGTTTTCATCCCAAAGTTGATTTTTGAGTTTTAAAAGCCAAATCTCATACTTCTAAGCCTCCGATCTTACCACTTATGTCTTAAATCATTATGATATGCCTAACTATTAGAAAAGGAGCTAGTGAATGTGGTAACTTGCGAGTGAAGCAAGGGAAAAATGAATGATCAAAGAGGATCAAAGATGATTATGTGAGAGGCGGAGGATGGTGGTGGAAGTGCTTGTTATGCCATGGGCCGAAAGGCTGTGACTGATAATGAAACGGCTGGTTATGGATTTAACCGTGAGCCGGGTGGCTGGTTATGGATTTAACCGTGAGCTGGATGGCTGGATTATTGCCGTATTACGGCGGAGCCATGATTATGGCTATGTATAAATGCATATATATATATGCTGTGGAATGAATTGTGAATGTTGCACTTCCATTATCGGAGATGAGAGTTTTCCTGGGAGAAAGCAGTGGCTAGCCACCACGTGCTCCAGGTCGAGACTTGAAGCTCTTTTGACCCTATGTCGTCAGGGTGGCCGAGCATTGTGAAATTCCCGGACGAGCTCACCCCCATAAATATTCACCAGTGATGGTGATGGATAAATATTCACCAGTGAGGGTGATGGATAAGGATCATGATTATGATCAAGTTTATTTTGAGTATGACTCAAGTTGGGGAGACACGATAGAGGGAAAGTCCAATGGTTAACTGCCAGGACTTGTCGGGTTGGCTCCATAACCGACAGATGATATCATCAGCCACTAGGGACAGGCATTCATCATATGCATACTATATGAATTGTTTGAGATTGCCTATTTGACTGCATATTACTTGCTAATTGTCTAAATGCCTTAACTGTTCCTATTTGTATATTCCTCGTTTGATATAACTGTGTTTGCTACATTATACTCCTGCTGGTGGTTGGGAGGTTTGAAGGAATTGGAAAGGAAAGTATTAGTTAGACTGAAGAATCTTTAGTCAGATGCCCTTATATGGTTTAGCTTGTTTATAAGCTTTGGATTATCTGGTGAAAGTTCTAGGATTGCCTTCGGCTTTCCTCTATTATTATGTATTATATATGTGGAAGCTGTTACCATGCTGGGGACCTCTGGTTCTCACCCATGCGGATTTTGTGGTTTTCAGATGCAGGACGTGAGGTTTCCCGCTGAGGCATGCTGGAGACTTCTAGATTTGCGAAGATCCTTTGTTCTCGGGACTATGTTTTGGTTTATATGTTTTGCTTAGATACTTTTATCTTCATTAAATAATACAAACTGTGATGACTCCTCTTATGGGAGATTTTGGAGAATAGGTTTTATGTATTTGTGTCCCTTTGGGTTTCCTTTGGAGTTTTTCTTATTTTATCATATGTATATATTGCTATGCTCGAACCGGTTATCTTCGCAGCCGGATTTTGAGTCTTGATATTTCTGTTTTTGACACTCCTTTGTATATATATAATCTCGCGTTGGTTACCCTTATTCGTTACGTTATCGATCGGATTGTTGCGCTTTTGAGTTGCGATTTTTGTTTACCCCTTTTTCTACAAAGGCTCCTAGTTATAATCAATCATTCATACTACTATACGTACTAAATCTTTATTTTAGAGGTCGTAATACCTTGCTATCTCTGAATTATGACTTAAGCATAAGACTCTGTATGGTAGGATGTTACAACACCTATAATCGTATCCTCTTTAGATAAATTTTTATGATTTTTCTTTGGACAAATATTCACTTTTTTTGACCTTATTTTTAGTAATTGAAATAAATTAGATGTAGTCTCTTGTATACTAACATGAATTCTTTTTCCAAGACTGAAATGGTTGGAACCAATTGATTTAAAAAAATAAAGAGAATTGAAGACAAAGAATTAGAGAAGATAAATGAGATAGTAATTATATACTCAAACCTCTGATAAAAATTTTATATTCTACATAAAATTACTGCATAAATCTATCATTAATTAAATTAACATCCGCTTGACATATAAAACGATATATTAGATTCAGATTACTTCAAATTGAAAAATTATAAGAATGAGAAACTATTATTCAACCTATTATTATTATTATTATTATTATTATTATTATTATTATTATTATTATTATTATTATTATTATTATTATTATTGTACTCTCATATGCAATTTTCATACACAACTTTTCATAGTAAAATTATTATTATATTAAATTACCTAAACTAAGAGAAGAAAACTGCATATTGAATTGAAAACTTTTGGCATTTTGTATTGAAGAGAGGGAAGACAAAAAAATGAGTCACTTTCAACAAACTCTGTCATTTTCTTTATCCAGATCAATTTTGATAAAATCTTTTTCAACCTTCTTATTCCTTACAGAGTTAATAACTTCTTGTGCTATTAGGATGTTATTTGCACTTATTCTGTTAGTTACAAAATTAGATTGAGTGTTAGATATGATACTAGGCATAAAATATTTTAAATGACCAGCAATAATATTAGTAATAATTTTGTAACAGACATTATAAAGACTAATAGACCTAAAATGACTAAAATTTTTAAAAGAGTGTATTTTTGAGATTATAGAAATAAGAGTTTGGTTAACACTATCAATGCTATTCGGATCCCGAAACACCAATTTAACCCATTCAAATAAAGTGTCAACCATACACTCTAAGATTGTTGGTAAAATTTAGCCGGTAACCCATCATTTCTGGGAGTTTTCTAGCTTTTCAGACACTTCTTTGCGAATTTAGTCATAAACACACACTTCTTGGATAGCAATAAACTCATGTTCTTTCCAAAACTCTTTTTGGAGGTCTTTAAAAAAATTTTTTGCTTAAGAATAATTTTGTGTTAATCCCTTCTAATCTTTTTAAGATTTGTTTTTTTAAGATATTTTTGAAGACCTCTTTTTTCACAATTTAATATTATTGATAAAGTTGTCAATGTTCTGTTCGAAGCTATTGTCCTTATCCCAACTATTCTCTATCAAGTTGTTGAATTCTTTGTGATGGAACCAAAGGGCTAAAAATCTAAAAGGTCTTTTCACTTGGTTGCTAATAATAGCTGTAAAATCTAGTAAAATAGGAAGATGATCAGATTTTAATTTAGGAAGATGTCTAATCCCAACATCTAAGAATCTATTTGTAAACTCAAAATTACATAAAAAATAATCAAGTCTCCTTTTACTATTTTTTTGTAGAGTTTTCAGATAAAAGGAGGACATGAAAAGTCTAAATCTTTTAATTCATAGCAATTTAAATAATTAACAAATCTAATTAGGAGTATCTTGAGAGAGATTATGAGATCTCCCTAATCATTAAGAGAAATAATAGATTTAAAATTGCCTCCCAAGCACCAAGAGCTAGTTGCTTCATAACAAATTTCTATTTCTCATTTAGGGGTTATGATAAATCACTGTAAAATTCTAAGGAATTCGACTTTTTTATTGGATTGCCATGTGAATAAACTATTTATGCATAATGAGGGTCCTGGTATTCCAAGAATCTTTCATCCATAGACACCAAATTTCTCCTGAAAAACTTCTGTCTCACAAATGCTCTAAGAGTCAATGCCTAATTTCCTAATAATATTCTCCACTTTAATCCCTGAAATGTAAGTTTTAAGTAAGATACAAAATTTAAAGTTATAATTAACTCTGAGATCTTTAATAATGATGTGGAAGACTTTTGACAGGTTCCTCTACAAATCCAAATAAAAATATTCATAATAACAAAGACAAAATGAAGAGAATCCTAAAAATAAAACTTTTCTATCCATAATCGAAGTAGTCAAGTTTTTATAGTATTGGTAGACAAATTTGTCTGCACCTCTTCTCTACTTGAGAGTTTTTTTTATGGGTAGAGTAGCTCTTGTCCTTCGTGCACTTGCTTGGTTGTTTTTCTCTAGTTCTAGAGGTTTGTCTTTTAAAGATCTTATATCATGAGCTATAGACCCCTGCCATCATTTTAGCAATGATGAGTTTAGTTTGGTTGTCTAAACTACCATCCATTAGAATGTAGATTCCATAATGCTGGTTATTTTTGTATATTTCTTAGTTTAATCTGCTAAATTAACTCCAATATTCTTTGTATTCTTCACATTCTTTTCCCAAATTCTAATTGGTTGTTTGATTAGCAGCCAGCACGACTTTTTTTTCGTGGAATGTTGACTTAGAACTTCCTTCTTTGATCTGAAATAGTGATTCTATTTTGGTAGTATCTACCTCTTTTTCTTTGAAAATTTTAGTGCTAACAAAATTTTTCTGTTTCACTATTTGATTGTTATTTACATTACTATTTTTAATTTGCTAAAATCTTTCCGTAGATTTTCTCCCCTTTTTTTTACTCTTGAAGTCTTGGCCTACTGAATATTAACTTTGGATTGTGATTCTTCTTTAGACTGATACTATTTTTCTTTCTCATCATTTATGATATTTAAGACCTCAAATATGATGGAATAATTTCCTTTCTTTTCGGTCTATTTTACCTTCCCTGATTTTTGCTTAATTTTTCATTGTTTCCTAATAACTATCCATAGTCCATACAGAATTTCTTCCTTTGATTCAGGGATATTATTCTGATTTTGCGTGTTGTGAAAGTTGCTGGTCACATTAAACATATTCTACGGAATAGAATTATCATTAATAGAATTAACGGTACCAAGTGTAAATGCTGATCCAGATTCTTCGCCTTCTATGGATTCAGATTCTTCGTCTTCTATTTTTTCTTTCTCTTTTTGTCCTTTATTTACTTTAGTTGTTGCTGGCTCCAATCATCAAAATGAGCTTTGTTCATAAAATTCTTATTACCAACACCTATAATTGCACCCTCTTTAGATAAATTTTCATGATTTTTCTTTGGACAAATATTCACCTTATTTTGACTATATTTTCAGTAATTGAAATAAATTAGATGTAATCTCTTGTATTCTAACATGAATTATTTTTTCAAGACTGAGAAGGTTGGAACCAATTGGTTTAAAAAAATAAAGAAAATTGAAGACAAAAAATTAGAGAAGAAGAATGAGATAGTAAATATATACTCAAATTTCTAGTAAGAATTTTGTATTCTACAAAAGATTATTGAATAAATCTCATAAATTAAACTAATATCCGCTTGACATGTAAAGCGATATATTAGGTTCAGGGAAAAATTATAAGAATGAGAAATTATTATTATTATTATTATTATTATTATTATTATTATTATTATTATTATTATTATTATTATTATACTCTCATATGCAACTTTTATATACAACTTTTCATAGTAAAATTATTCTTATATTAAATTACCTAAATTAAGAGAAGAAAATTACATATTAAATTGAAAACAAACTCTCTAGTTACCATAGCTCATCATTAGATATGATTCTAATTAAACTTTTAGCATTTTGTATTGAAGAGAGGAAAGATAAAAAAAATGAGTCACTTTCAACAAATTTTGTCATATGCTTTCTCTAGGTCAATTTTGATGGCTATAAAACTTTTTTCAACCTTCTTATTTCTCACAGAGTTAATAACATTTTGTGCTACAAAAATGTTATTTGCACTTATCCTGTTAGTCACAAAATTAGATTAAGTGTTGAATTTGGTACTAGGCATAAAATATTTTAAATGACCAGCAATAATCTTTTAAATGATTTGTAACAAACATTACAAAGACTAATAGACCTAAAATGACTAAAATTTTTAGGAGAATGTATTTTCAGAATTATAAAAATAAGAGCTTGGTTAACCGTATCAATGTTATTCGGGTCCTGAAACACCAAGATTGTTGGTAAAATTTAGCCGACAATGCATCATTCATAGGAGCTTTCTAGCTTCCCATATTAAAGGCTGTTGTTTTCAATTTAGTCATAAACACGCACTTCTTTGCCAATTTTAATATAGTCATTCTCCCTTAGTCTAGAAAATATTTCTTAAACAAAAAAATAGATATAATAACCTCATTAGTATAAAGATTTTTAAAGAAATCGACTCCCCAATCTTTAAGCATATCTATATCATCCATCCAAGTCCCATCTTCAGACTTGATTTGTATGACTCTATTCCTCTCGTGTTTTCTATTGATTTTTTGATGAAAATATTTCATATTCATATTTTCGAAGTTGATGATATTGTACTGGGACATTTGCTACTAATGCATCTCTTCTTGGATAGCAATAAACTCATGCTCTTTCCAAAGCTCTTTTTGGAGGTCTTCAAAAAAGAAATTTTGGCTTAAAGATAGCTCCGTATTGATCCCTTCTAATCTTTTCAGGATTTGCTTCTTTTTAAAGATATTCCTGATGACCTCTTTATTTCACATTTTAATATTATTGATAAAGTTGACAATGTTCTATAGGAAGTTATTGTTTTTATCCCAACTATTTTTCACTAAGTTGTTAAATTCTTTGTGAAGGAACCAAAGGGCTAAAAATCTAAAAGGTCTTTTCACTTAATTAGTAGCTAGTAGTAGCTCTAAAATCTAGCAAAATAAGAAGATGATCAGATTTTAATTTAGAAAGATGTCTAATTCCAACATTTAAGAATCTATTTGCAAACTCAAAATTACTTCAAAAATAATCAAGTCTCATTTTACTATTTTTTCATAGCATTGTCAGGTAAAAAGAAGACCTGAAAAGTCTCAATATTTTAATTACTAGCAATTTAAACAATTAACAAACTTATGAGTATCTTGAGAGAGATTATGAGAATCCCCCGAATTATTAAGAGAAAGGACAGAGTTAAAATTACCTCTCAAGCACCAAGAGCCATTGATGTTGAGATAAATCTCTTCAATGTTGTTCCATAACAAATTTTTATGTCCCACTTAGGGATGCCGTAAATCGCTGTAAAATTTCATGGAATTTGACTTTTTCATTATTTTGCCATATGAATAAATTATTTATACATAATGAGGGTCCTGATATTCCATGAATCTTTTATCCATAGACACCAAATTCCTCTTGAAAAACATTCCGCCTCACTAATACTTCAAGAGTCAAAACCTAATTTTCTAATAATATTCTCTGCTTTAATCCCTAAAATATGAGTTTCAAGTAAGATACAAAATTTAAAGTTATATTTAACTTTAAGATCTTTAATAATAGTGTAAAAGACTTGTGATGAGGCCCCTCTACAATTTCAAATGAAAATTTTTATAATAGCAAAAATAAAATAAAGAGAATCCTAAGGATAAAAATTCTCTATCCAAAATCGAAGCAGTCAAGCTTCCATAATATTGGTAGACAAATTTATCTGCATTTCTTTCCTACTTGAGGGTTTTACGGGTAGAGCAGCTCTTGTCTTTCGTGCACTCGTCTTGGTTGTTTTTCTTCGACTCTGAAAGTTTATCTTTTAGAGACCTCATATAATGAGCCCTAGGACCCCTTCCCATCATTTTAGCAATGATCAGTTTAGTTTGGTTATCTAAACTGCCATCCATTGAAAAGTACATCCCATTATGCTGGTTGTTTTTGTATATTTCTTGGTTTATTCTGCTAAACTAACTCTAATATTTTTTGTAGTCTTCACATTTTTTTTTCTGATACTCATTGGTTTTTTTGATTAGCAGCTAGCATGACATTTTTTTCTTGGAATTTTGACTTAAAAATTTATTCCTTGATCTAAAATGGTGATTGTACTTTGGTAATGTCAACTTCTTTCCTTTTGAAAATTTTAATGCTAGTAAAATTTTTCTGTTTCACTTTTTGATTGTTATTTGCATTATTATTTTTAATTTGCTAGAATATTTTTTTAGATTTCCTTTTTTTTACTCTTGAAGTCTTAACCTGTTGAATATTAACTATGGACTGCGATTCCTCTTTAGGCTGAGACTGTTTTTCTTCCTTATCATTTATGACATTTAAAACCTCAAATATCATGGAATAATTTTTTTCTTTTCGGTCTGTTTTACCTCTCTTGATTTTCTTCCTTTGATTCAGGGATATTATTCTAATTTTGCATCTTGTGAAAGCTGCTGGTCCCATTAAGCATACTCTATAGAATAGAATTTTCATTAATAGAATTAATGAAACCATGCGTGAATGCTGATCTAGATTTCTTGTCTTCTATTCATTCAAATTCTTCGCATTCTATTTATTTTTTCTCTTTTTTGCCTTCATTTACGTCTGTTGTTGTTGGCTCCAATCATCAGAATGAGCTCCATTCATAGGATTCTAATTACCAACACCTATAATCGCATCCTCTTTATAAAAATTTTCATGATTTTTCTTTGGACAAACATTCACCTTATTATAACCATATTTTTAGCAATTGAAACAAATTAGATATAACCCTCTCGTATACTAACATGAATTCTTTTTTCAAGACTGAGAAGGTTGGAACCAATTGATTTAAAAAGATAAAGATAATTGAAGACAGAAAATTAGAAAAGATGAATGAGATAATAATTATATACTCAAATCTCTGGTAAAAATTTTGTATTCTACAAAAGATTATTGAATAAATCTCTCATAAATTCAACTAACATCCGCTTTACATGTAAAGGGATATATTAGGTTCAGAATAGTTCAAATTAAAAATTTATAAGAATGAGAAACTATTATTTAACCGCTTATTATTATTATTATTATTATTATTACTATTATTATTATTATTATTATTATATAATATACTATACATTTTTTCTCTGATACTCATTGATTCTGTGATTAGCAACTAGTACGACATTTTTTTATTGAGATTTTGACTTAGAACTTCTTTCCTTGATCTGAAATGGTGGTAGTGTTAACTTCTTTTTCTTTAAAAATTTTAATACTAACAAAATTTTTCTGTTTCACTATTTGATTGTTATTTGTATTATTATTTTTAATTTGTTAAAATCTTTTCTTAGATTTTTCTTCTTTTTTTTTCTTGAAGTCTTGGCATGCTTAATATTAATTTTGGACTGTAATTTTTTTTTTAAGTTGAGATTATTTTTCTTCTTCATCATTTATGACATTTAAGACTTCAGATATGGTGAAATAAAATTTCAAGGAATTTGATATGACATTTAAAACTTCAAATATGGTGAAATAAAATTTCAAGGGATTTGACTTTTTTACTGTATTGCCATTTGAATAAACTATTTATACATAACGAGGGTGTTGATATTTCATGAATCTTTTATCTATAGACACCAAATTTCTTCTGAAAAACCTTTTGCCTCACTAATACTTCAAGATTCAAAGCCTAATTTTCTAATAATATTCTCGGCTTTAATCCCTAAAATGTGAGTTTCAAGTAACATACAAAACTTAAAATTATATTTAACACTGAGATCTTTAATAATAGTGTGAAAGACTTTTGACGAAGTCCCTCTAAAATTTCAAATGAAAATATTCGTAATAGCAAAGATAAAATAAAGAGAATTCTAAGGATAAAAATTCTCTATCCATAATCGAAGCAGTCAAGCTTCCATAATAATGGTAGACAAATCTATCTGTATCTCTTTTCTATTTGAGGATTCTTCTTTATGGGTAGAGCAACTATCATCTTTCCTACTTGAGGATTCTTCTTTATGGGTAGAGCAGCTCTCATCTTTCTTTGGTTCTAGAATTTTATCTTTTAGAAACCTCATATAATGAGCTATAGGACCCCTTTTCATCATTTTAGCAATGATAAGTTTGGTTTGGTTATCTAAACTGCCGTCCCTTAGAATGTACATCCTATCATGCTAGTTGTTTTTGTATATTTTTTTATTTAATCTACTAAACAAACTCCAATATTCTTTGTTTTCTTCACATTTTTTTTCTGATACTCATTGGTGTTTTGATTAGAAGCTAGCATAACATTTTCTTCTTGAAATTTTGACTTAAAAATTCCTTCCTTGATCTGAAATAGTGATTGTACTTTGGTAATGTCAACTTCTTTTCCTTTAAAAATTTTAATGCTGGTAAAATTTTTCTGTTTCACTTTTTTATTGTTATTTGCATTAGTAATTTTAATTTGTTAAAATATTTTTGTAGATTTCTTTTTTTTTTGCTCTTGAAGCCTTGACCTATTGAATATTAATTTTGTACTGCGATTCCTCTTTAGGCTGAGACTGTTTTCCTTCCTCATCATTTATGACATTTAAAACCTCAAATATGATGGAATAATTTTCTTTTTTATTTTTGTCTGTTTACCTCTCCTGATTTTCTTTCTTTGATTCAGGGATATTATTCTGATTTTGCGTCTTGTGAAAGCTGTTAGTCCCATTAAGCATATTTTATGGAATAGAATTATCATTTATTGAATTAATGGCACCATGTGTGAATGCTGATTTAGATTCTTTGTCTTCTATTGATCCAAATTCTTCGCATTCTCTTTATTCTTTCTCTTTTTGGCCTTCATTTACGTCAGTTGTTGTTGGCTCCGATCATCAGAACGAGCTCCATTCATAAGATTCTAATTACCAACACCTATAATCGCATCCTCTTTATATAAGTTTTTATGATTTTTCTTTGGACAAATATTTACCGTATTATAACCATATTTTCAGCCATTGAAACAAATTAGACATAACCCCTCGTATACCAATATGAATTCTTTTTTCAAGACTGAAAAGGTTGGAAACAATTAATTTAAAAAGATAAAAATAATTGAAGACAGAAAATTAGAAAGATGAATGAGATAATAATTATATACTCAAATCTCTGGTAAGAATTTTATATTCTACAAAAGATTATTGTATAAATCTCTCATAAATTAAACTAACATCCGCTTGACATATAAAATGATATATTAGATTCAGATTAGTTCAAATTGAAAAACTATAAAAATGAGAAACTATTATTCAACCACTTATTATTATTATTATTATTATTATTATTATTATTATTATTATTATTATTATTATTATTATTATTATTATTATTATTATTATTATTATTATTATACATTTTTTTCTGATACTCATTGATTCTTTGATTAGCAGTTAGTACGACATTTTTTTCTTAAGATTTTGACTTAAACTTCCTTCCTTAAACTGAAATGGTAGGTAGTGTTAACCTCTTTTTCTTTAAAAATTTTAATACTAGCAAAATTGTTCTGTTTCACTATTTGATTGTTATTTGCATTATTATTTTTAATTTGTTAAAATCTTTTCTTAGATTTTTCTTCTTTTTTTCCTCCTGAAGTCTTGGCCTGCTTAATATTAACTTTGGACTGCAATTTTTCTTTAGGTTGAGATTATTTTTCTTCTTCATAATTTATGACGTTTAAGACTTCAAATATGGTGAAATAATTTTCTTTACTTTTGGTCTATTTTACTTCTCCTGATTTTTGCTTATTTTTTTGTTGTTGCCTTTTAACAACCATCCAAGGTCCATACAAATTTTCTTCCTTTGATTCAGGGATATTATTCTGATTTTGCATCTTGTGAAAGCTGCTAGTCCCATTAAACATATTCTACGGAATAGAATTATCATTAATAGAATTAACGGCACTATTTGTGAATGCTAATCTAGATTCTTCGCCTTCTATTGATCCAGATTCTTCGCCATCTAATTTTTCTTTTCCTTTTTGTCCTTCATTTACATCAGTTGTTGCTGGCTCCGATCATCAGGATGAGCTTCGGTCATAGAATTCCGATTACCAACATCTATAATCACATCCTCATTAAATAAATTTTTATGATTTTTTTAGACAAACTTTCATCTCATATTTTCAGCAATTGAAACAAATTAGATGTAGTTCCTCGTATATTAATATGAATTTTTTTTCCAAAACTGAGAAGATTATAACCACTTTATTTAAAAAGATAAAGAGAATTGAAAGATAGAAAATTAAAAAAGATGAATAAGATAGTAATTATATACTTAAATCTCTAGTAAAAATTTTCTATTTTACAAAAAATTATCAAATTAAATCTCTCTTAAATTAAACTAACATCCACTTGTAATATAAAATAATATATTAAGTTTAGATTAGTTTAAATTAAAAAACTATAAAAATGAAAAACTATTATTCGACCAATTTTTGTTATTATAGAATATACTATACATTTTTCTCTGATACTCATTGATTCTTTGATTAGCAGCTAGTACGACATTTTTTTTCTTGAGATTTTGACTTAAACCTTCCTTCCTTGAACTGAAATGGTAGGTAGTGTTAACCTCTTTTTCTTTAAAAATTTTAATACTACCAAAATTATTCTGTTTCACTATTTAATTGTTATTTGCATTATTATTTTTAATTTGTTAAAATCTTTTCTTAGATTTTTCTTCTTTTTTTCCTCTTGAAGCCTTGGCCTGCTTAATATTAACTTTGGACTGCAATTTTTCTTTAGGTTGAGATTATTTTTCTTCTTCATAATTTATGACATTTAAGACTTCAAATATGGTGAAATAATTTTCTTTCTTTTTGGTTTATTCTACTTCCCCTGATTTTTGCTTATTTTTTCTTTGTTGTTGCCTCTTAACAACCATCCATGGTCCACACAAATTTTCTTCCTTTAATGTAGGGATATTATTCTGATTTTGCATCTTGTGAAACTGCTAGTCCCATTAAGCATATTCTACAGAATAGAATTATCATTTACAGAATTAACGGCACCATGTGTGAA
Organism: Arachis stenosperma; assembly: GCF_014773155.1. Classification (NCBI taxonomy): domain Eukaryota; kingdom Viridiplantae; phylum Streptophyta; class Magnoliopsida; order Fabales; family Fabaceae; genus Arachis; species Arachis stenosperma. The sequence continues at coordinate 116,022,369 of NC_080380.1, read as the reverse complement.
TGCTAATCTAGATTCTTCGCCTTCTATTGAAGCAGTTAAGCTTCCATAATATTGGTAGACAAATCTATCTGCATCTCTTCCCTACTTGAAGATTCTTCTTTATGGGTAGAGCAGCTCTCGTCTTTCGTGCACTCGTCTTGGTTGTTTTTCTCTGGTTCTAAAAGTTTATCTTTTAGAGACCTCATATAATGAGTTATAGGAACCTTTCCATCATTTTAGCAATGATGAGTTTGGTTTGGTTATCTAAATTGCCATCCCTTGAAATGTACATCCTATCATGCTGGTTGTTTTTGTATATTTCTTGGTTTAATCTGCTAAACTAACTCCAATATTCTTTGTATTTTTCACATTTTTTTCTGATACTCATTGGTGTTTTGATTAGTAGCTAGCATGACATTTTTTCTAGGAATTTTGACTTAAAATTTTCTCCCTTGATCTAAAATGGTGATTGTACTTTGGTAATGTCAACTTTTTTTCCTTTGAAATTTTTAATGCTAGTAAAATTTTTCTGTTTCACTTTTTGATTGTTATTTGCATTACTATTTTTAATTTGTTAGAATATTTTTTTAGATTTTCTTCTTTTTTGCTCTTGAAGTCTTGACCTGTTGAATATTAATTTTGGACTGCGATTTCTCTTTAGGCTGAGACTGTTTTTTTTCCTCATCATTTATGACATTTAAAACCTCAAATATGATGGAATAATTTTCTTTCTTTTTCGTCTGTTTTACCTCCCCTGATTTTTTTCATTTGATTTAGGGATATTATTCTGATTTTGCGTCTTGTGAAAGCTGTTGGTCCCATTAAGCATATTCTATAGAATAGAATTATCATTAATTGAATTAATGGCACCATGTGTGAATGCTGATCTAGATTCTTTATCTTCTATTGATCCAAATTCTTCGCATTTTATTTATTGTTTCTCTTTTTGGCCTTCATTTACATCAGTTGTTGTTGGCTCCAATCATCAGAATGAGCTCTATTCATAAGATTCTAATTACCAACACCTATAATCGCTTCCTCTTTATGTAAGTTTTTATGATTTTTCTTTGGACAAACATTCACCGTATTATAACTATATTTTTAGCAATTGAAATAAATTATATATAATCCCCTCGTATACCAATATGAATTCTTTTTTTAAGACTGAGAAAGTTGGAACCAATTGATTTAAAAAGATATAGATAATTGAAGACAGAAAATTAAAAAAGATGAATGAGATAATAATTATATACTTAAATCTCTGGAAAGAATTTTATATTCTACAAAAGATTATTGAATAAATCTCTCATAAATTAAACTAACATCCGCTTGACATATAAAACGATATATTAGATTCAAATTAGTTCAAATTGAAAAACTATAAAAATGAGAAACTATTATTCAACCACTTATTATTATTATTATTATTATTATTATTATTATTATTATTATTATTATAGAATATACTATACATTTTTTCTCTGATATTCATTGATTCTTTGATTAGTAGCTAGTATGAAATTATTTTCTAGAGATTTTGACATAAAACTACCTTCTTTGAGATCAAATGGTAGGTAGTGTTAATCTCTTTTTCTTTAAAAATTTTAATACTAGCAAAATTGTTCTGTTTCACTATTTGATTGTTATTTGCATTATTATTTTTAATTTGTTAAAATCTTTTCTTAGATTTTTCTTCTTTTTTCCTCTTGAAGTCTTGGCCTGCTTAATATTAACTTTGGACTACGATTTTTCTTTAGGTTGAGATTATTTTTTTTCTTCATAATTTATGACATTTAAGACATTTAAGACTTTAAATATGGTGAAATAATTTTTTTTCTTTTCGGTCTGTTTTACTTTCCCTGATTTTTGCTTATTTTTTTGTTGTTGCCTCTTAACAACCATCCATGGTCCATACAAATTTTCTTCCTTTAATTCAGGAATATTATTCTGATTTTGCGTCTTGTGAAATCAGCTAGTCCCATTAAACATATTCTACAAAATAGAATTATCATTAACAGAATTAACAGCACCATGTGTGAATGCTAATCTAGATTCTTCGCCTTCTATTGATCCAGATTCTTCGCCTTCTAATTTTTCTTTTCCTTTTTGTCCTTCATTTACGTCAGTTGTTGCTGACTCTGATCATCAGAATGAGCTTCATTCATAGAATTTTGATTATCATCATCTATAATCGCATCCTCTTTAAATAAATTTTCATGATTTTTTTTAGACAAACATTTATCTCATATTTTCAGCAATTGAAACAAATTAGATGTAATTCCTCGTATATAAATGTGAATTGTTTTTTCAAAAATGAGAAGATTAGAACCAATTAATTTAAAATGATAAAGAGAATTGAAAGACAAAAAATTAAAAAAGATGAATAAAATAGTAATTATATACTCAAATCTTTAGTAAAAATTTTGTATTTTACAAAAAATTATCAAATTAAATATCTCATAAATTAAAATAATATTCATTTGACATATAAAATAATATATTAGGTTTAGATTAGTTTAAATTAAAAAACTATAAAAATGAAAAACTATTGTTCAACCAATTATTATTATTATTATTATTATTATTATTATTATTATTATTATTATATTCTCCATGTAACTTTCATACACAACTTTTGATAATAAAATTATTTTATATTAAATTATTTAAATTAAGAAAAAAAAAGCTGCATATTGAATTAAAAACAAAGTCTCTAATTACCATAGCTCATAATCAGGTATGATTCTAATTAAATTTTGGCATTTTTTATTGAAGAGAAGAAAGACAAAAAAATGAGTCGATCACTTTCAACAAACTAATTCTGAGATTGAAAAAAAGAAAACTTAAAAGAAAAGGAAAATGGATCTACCGCTTAAAACAAGCATAGTGACAACTCCGTACACACTACACGTGTTTCTCTCAAGTTTATTATCATTTGTCAAATAAATAAATAAATTTCTATTTTATGATAAACGTCATACATCATCAATTTATCGTCGAACATAAATCCAAAAGCAACCTCCTTCTAGTTTTAATTTTATGTGATCATAATCAATTTTCATGATTTCTAAGAAGTTTATGAATCGTAATAATCTTCAATCCCACGTATGCATCGTTGCACTCACCACGTGATACAGCTATATATGGTATGTAGGGTGTGTATGCTTTTTTCTGAATGAGATATGTCAATGAAAGAGCAAAAGAAGTATGAGTTATGTTGATTAAATAATTGTCTAAGTGGAATGAAGAATAAGTAAGACCAAACGGAAATTTTGAGGGTAAAAAAGGAAGAGCTAGTTGACCTGTAAAAGGATATATATTTTATCCTAATACTCTATATTTTTATTTAATAATAATAATAATAGCAAAAAAATATTTTTTTATGAATGTTATGTGATAAAAAGTATTTTAAAATAAAAATTATAATTTCTATTATAATATAAAGTAAATTTGATGATAACTATAGTTGTGGTATATATATATATATATATATATATATATATATATATATATATATAGTAGTTTTAAAATTTGACAATATTTATGTTACGTTGGGTAACCGGAGATTGATGAACTGGACTCGCGAGGTTGGCCCAATCGTTTGAGAAAGAAGGTCTTTAGGCTTAGTCTCGCGTTTGAAGCCTTCGCCCGACTTGTGTGTGTGAGAGAATGGGGGATGGAACCTGCAAAGACACTCCAATGCCTAAGTCAGCAAGGGTCTAATCAGGTTGAGAGAGTATGAGAACTTAGAGATACATGAGGGTTGTTAGTATACTTATAGGGGTGAACCCATAACCACCGTTGGAGTGGTTCCACCTTTTAAGGAGGATAACCGTCCCTTTATCTTAGGGAGGTTGAGATTTGACTCCTGGAAGTGGGTTGAGAGATTTTAGGGGCAGTTACTTATTTGAATAAGTGTTATCTGCCAGCTAATCTGACTCCCGACTTCCTTTTAGTGGAGTTTTTGTAGAATCTGACCTCTTGGATGGAGGTCGGTTGCGTGGGGAGGCTAATCTATGGATTGTGCCTCTTTGTCTTATTTGGTCCTGAGCCTTAGTGTTGGGCCAGGGTATGAACAGTGCCCCTACTCGAGTCCAAGCCCTTCCGTGAGTTTGGACTCGAGTATACAGATCGGAACTTTTGCCGACGTGATTTTTGGGAACCGACGTGATTTAAATTTCTTTAATCGTCGCGTCTAATCAAACGTCGCGTCTCTTAGAGGTCTGAGCATTTATACGCGGGGGCAGTTACATTGGTAACGGTGCAACTTTTAAATGGTTGCGTCGTTTTACCTTTATACCCCTAACGTGCTTATAAATACTTTTCTCTCTCTTTCTTTGTTTCGTTTCTGAAAACTTTCTCACTTACACACTCTGTTCCGAAAAGAAAGCTTCTTTTTTTTCGATCAACTGCTGTTGCACCTCTGACCCTTCGAAAGTAAAGGTCAGTTTTTTCTTTTCTCCTCTTTTATAACTGCTTTTATTGCATGTTTTTTATTTGAGAGGAGTGTTGGTCGTAGACTTAGTGATTCTGTTTTGTTAAGGATCTAACCCCAGGCCTCTTAGAGACCCTGTTTTTTTATCCTTTTTTCTTTCCCCTTTGTAGGTTTCGGAATCCTTTTCTTTTTTAGAAAAAAGATGTCTTCTGTAGAATCCTTCACTCGATGGGTAGATATTACTATTCTTGTGGAAGAAACCCTTGTGGATACTAACTATGTTACCGATCTTCATACGCGCCATAGGATTTGTGCTTCTGATGGCGATGAGTCGAGATATGAACTGATAGTCCCGGGTCCGGAAGACCGGGTTTGTTTTGGAAGAGCTTCTGAGGAAGACCCTCATTTTATTTTTATGTATGAGAGTTTTTTCACCCGTTTGGGCGTTCTTCTTCCTTTTTCTAACTTTGAGATAGCCGTTTTATCTCATTGCCGGATAGCCCCTACCCAGCTTCACCCCAACTCTTGGGGTTTTTTGAAAATTTATCAATTTATCAGCCATGCCCTGGATTTTTCGACTTCTTTGAGGATTTTCTTTTTTCTTTTTCACATGACCAAGCCCTTCAGTGGGCAAAATAACAAACAGCAATGGGTTTCTTTCTGGGCCATACAAGGCCGGAGAGTTTTTACCCTTTTTGATGAATCCTTTCATGACTTTAAAAATTTCTTTTTCAAAGTGCAAGCTGTAGAGGGTCACCACCCCTTTTTTCTGGATCAAAATTCTTCTCCTCGCTTTCCCCTGTACTGGTTAGAGGCCTTTCCTTGTGAGAAATATAGTTTGGATAATTTGGATGAGGTGGAGGCAGCCATCGTTGGGTTTCTCCAAGAAGTTTGGGGGAGAGCCCCTTATCTGGATACCAAGAAGTTTCTCCAGGGGTCTCCGACCTTTGTGCAGGCCCAATTAGGTAGTACCATATTTGTTTGTTGAGTTTTCTGACTTGATGATCACCCGAGTTGTTTTCTCCGACTTGTTTATTGAATTTTCTAAATAATGGCTTTTGCAGAGATGGCGAAGAAGAATTCCAGAGAATCTTACCAAAGAGTCCAGGAGGCCAAGACAAGGTCCCGTGCCAGAGTTGGTGGCGCCAGGGCTGCTGGCCCTCCTCCTCCTCCCCCTCCTCCTTCTCCTCACAACCTGGGGACCCCCTCCTGACCTATTGTTATATCCCCTTCCACCTCTTCTCTTCCCCCTCCTCCTCGATCTTCCCCTGAGCCAGAGCTGAAGAAGTACAAGACTTCAGGGTCTAGCTCTTCTTTTGAAGGTGAGGCAAAGTCTGATGTGCCTCAGTTTGTTCGGAATTACATCTATCCTCATACTCGTATAAGTATGGATGATGCTTCCGTTTGAAACCACCTTAATCTTCTGGTTCAAGGGAGTGTCAAGGCGGCAGGGGTGTGCACTAAGCTTTTGGATATTTTTTAGAAGACTCCCCTCAGCTCTTTGGGTTCATCCCTGAGGGTTGAGGAGCTAGAGGGGAGGATTCTTTTATATCAAGAGGCTGATAAGAGTTTGAAGGAGGAGGTCGCCGGGTTGAAAAAGGAGAGGGATAATCTCCGGAAAGAGGAGAGGAAGTTGATGGGCCGGTGCGCCATGGCAGAGGGTCTGAGGGAGAAAGTGAAGCAGAGCTATTCGAGCTTGTTCCAGGACCTTGTTGAGGTAAAAAAAGGATTTGGTGAGAGCTTGGGATGCTTATGTGGAGCTGGAGGACTCCATTGCTGAGGGAGCCGAGGAGGCGTGGAGGATCTTTAAGGAGCAGGTCGGGGTTATTGCTCCCGACCTGGATCTCTCTCCTTTGGATCCTGATAAGGTCGTGATTGATGGGGCTATTATTTCTCCTCCCTGACCTATGTCTGAATCCGAGATAAAAACTCGGGGTCAGAGGATAATAGAATCCCCTCCCCGACCAGGAGATGTCCCGAGTTCCTCGAAGGCTTTCGAGAAGGGTTCCAATCCTTCTGCCTCGTCCTTTGCTGGTGCTGCTCTGACTTCCTCCCCTAGTCCTGATGGCGCTCCGATTGCTCCTCCTCCTGGCTTTGGTGATGATCTTCCTCTTGATGGTGGTGACCTTCCTTCTTCCAATTAATTTGTGATGGCTATATGGGGGCCCGACCTGTGGGTCCCTCGTTTTTTAAACAATTTTTATTGTGGTGGTTGTTTTCTAACATTTTCTGGCCCTTTGTGGCCGTAAACAAAATTAAAAATACCCTTTTTTGGATAAGAGTTTTAGGCTATATTTATGTTGACCTGCATGCTTTTTCTTTAGGTTTTTCAAAACCTTGTTTTGATATTTTTCTTCTCGTTGAAAAAACCCTTTGTTTTTTTGAAAACTTTTACCTTGGCCGACTGTCCTTTGTCTAAGTTTTTCTTAAGACTTGGGGACAGTTTCCGCCTTTGGTTTTTCGATGGATTTTCTTATCTCTTTTTGATATTTCGTGTACTCAATTATTTTTTATTGAGTCTTCATAACTTAAGTTATTCTTGCGACGCATTTCGTTTCTTCTCGGGTTTTCCGACTCATAGGTCCGCTGGCCTCTGAGTTATTACATGATCAGCTTTTATAACCTCTTTACACCAACTTGTACCTCATCGTTTTATCCTGACGACCATCTAGGTCGGTTCATGGGATTTTCACGTTTTGTCGAGCTTAAGTCGGTGCGTTTCGTGGAGATAGCGAAAATATTGAAAGGAATTTGCAAAGAGATATTGAAAAAAAGATCTTATTTTATTTGTAAAGGTACCTTTTTTGTTGCTAAGGGTTTAGACAATTTTGTTGCCCCTTAGTCCCCACTTTGATGCCTCGTTAAAAACTCTCCTTTAAGAAAAACCCTTTCTTTGGGAAAAAACCATGAAGTTGGGAAAAGAGTACATCAGGGAATGGAGTTCACTTTTAACTATAGTACCTTTTCATATTACAAGCATGCCACGACCTAGGTAGCTCGGTGCCATTTAGGTCGGTCACTTTATAATAGCCTTTTCCTAAGACCTCTTTAATTTTGTATGGTCTTTTCCAATTGGCGGTAAGCTTTTCTTCCCCAGACTTGTTGACTCCTATGTCGTTTCTGATCAAAACCAAATCATCCGGGGCGAAACTTCTTCGAATGACCTTTTTGTTATATCTGTTTGTCATCCTTTGTTTCAATGCTGCTTCCCTAATATGGGCTCGTTCCCGGACTTCGGGGAGTAGCTCAAGTTCTTCTTTGTGCCCCTGTATATTTCTGACCTCGTCGTAGAAGCTTACCCTTGGACTTTGCTCGTTGATTTTGACTGGTATCATGGCTTCTACACCGTAAGCAAGTCGGAAGGGTGTTTCCCCTGTGGCAGACTGAGGTGTGGTCCGAAAAGCCCACAGTACTTGTGGGAGCTCCTCGGCCCAGGCTCCCTTTGCGTCCTGCAACCTTTTCTTCAACACTACCAGTATGACTTTGTTTGCTGCCTCGGCTTGTCCATTTGCTTGTGGATGTTCTACCGATGTGAACTGATATTTGATTTCCATGCTGGCAACCAGGTTTTTGAAGGTTGAGTCGGTGTACTCCATATCTGGTGATAATGTTCTTGTAGAGGAACTTTTGACTTCTCTGAGCGGTGATGGTGGCAATGGTTCTGCTTCTATCCACTTTGCGAAATAATCCACTCCCACTATTAGATACTTTACTTGACCCAGTGCTTGGGGGAATGGTCCTAGCAACTCTAACCCCCATTTTGCGAAAGGCCATGGGGAAGTTATACTAATGAGCTCCTTGGGGGGAGCTACATGGAAGTTTGCATGCATTTGGCATGGTTGGCATTTTTTCACAAATTCTGTGGAATCTTTTTGTAAGATCGGCCAGTAGAATCCTGCTCGGATTACCTTTCTGGCTAACAACCTAGCCCCAAGATGGTTCCCGTAGATTTCATTGTGTACCTCTTCTAGCACCTCGGTTGTCCTTGAGGTCGGGACGCACTTTAGTAGCGGTGTTGATATTCCTCTTTTATAGAGGATATTTTTCAACAGTGTGTAGTTTTGTGCTTCCCTCCAGATCTTTTTGGCCTCTTTTTCCTCTTTGGGGAGGATGTCGAATTTCAGGAATTCAACCAAGGGCTTCATCCATCCGAGGTCTAACCCGGCGACTTCAAGGACATCTTAAACAACCTCCATTTTGACCACAGAGGGTTCAGGGAGAGTTTCTTGGATTAGGCTTCTATTGTTCCCTCCTGGTTTGGTACTTGCAAGCTTGGAGAGGGCGTCTGCCCTGCTGTTGAGGTCCCGAGTTATATGCTTCACCTCGGTCTCCTCAAAGCACCTAAGATGCTCCAAGGTTTTGTCCAAGTACCTTTTCATGTTGGGATCTTTGGCCTGATACTCTCTATTTATTTGGGAAGTCACCACCTGAGAATCGCTGAATACCATCACTTTGGTTGCACCAACTTCTTCTGCTAGCTTTAACCCTGCAATCAAGGCTTCACATTCTGCCTGATTATTGGAAGCTGGGAACTCGAATTTGAGGAAGACTTCTATTTGCGTTCCCCTTTCACTGACCAGTATTATGCCTGCACCACTTCCAACCTTGTTGGAGGACCCATCTACATATAATTTCCATGTAGTGGGTTTTTTCTCTTGATTTCCGGCGTACTCTGCTAGGAAGTCGGTAAGGCATTGGGCTTTTATTGCCGTCCGGGTTTTGTATTTCAGGTCGAATTCGGAGAGCTCTATTGCCCATTGAACCATCCTGCCCGCAATGTCCGTCTTCTGAAGGATCTGCTTCATGAGTTGGTTCATTCACACTTTTATCGTGTGTGCTTGGAAATACGGCCGTAATCAGCGTGAGGCTACTACTAAGGAGTATGCAAACTTTTCGAGTTTTTGATACTTTAGTTTAGGGCCTTGTAAAACTTTTCTGGTGAAATACACAGGATGCTGGCCGACCTCATCTTCCCGTATTAGAGCTGATGCTACAGCTTTATCTACCATTGACAGATACAGGACGAGCTCTTCCCCGACTATGGGTCGGGTCAGGATTGGAGGCTGGCTCAAAAACCTTTTGAACTCCTGGAATGCTTCTTCGCATTCTGGAGTCCATTTGAATTTGCATCCTTTTCTTAGTAGAGAGAATAATGGGAGGGATCTTAGTGCCGATCCCGCCAGGAATCTGGAAAGGGCAGCGAGTCGGCCATTCAATTGTTGGACCTCCCTTAGACAAGTCGGGCTTTTCATTTCTAGAATAGCTTTGCACTTGTCAGGGTTTGCTTCGATCCCCCTTTGTGTTAGCATGAATCCTAGAAACTTTCCCGCCTCCACTGCGAAGGTACATTTTGTGGGATTTAGTCTCATCCCATGTACCCTTACGGTGTTGAAAACTTGTGAGAGATCTGTCAAGAGGTCGGTCTCCTCCTTGGTTTTCACCAGTATGTCATCTACGTAGACCTCCATTAAGTTCCTGAGGTGGGGAGCGAACACTTTATTCATCAACCTTTGATATGTGGCCCCAGCATTTTTTAATCCAAAAGGCATTACCACATAGCAGTAGTTTGCTCTAGGTGTGATGAATGAGGTTTTTCCTCGTCCGGCTTATACATCAGAATTTAGTTGTATCCCGAGTAATCGTCCATGAACAACAAGTACTGATACCCTGAGCTTGCATCTACTAGGGTGTCAATACTGGGAAGTGGATATGGGTCTTTGGGGCATGCCTTGTTCAGGTCGGTGTAGTTGACGCACATCCTCCACTTGCCGTTTTGCTTTTTGACTAGCACTACATTTGCTAGCATGCCGGATACTTGACCTCTCGGATGAAGTCGGCCTCCAAGAGGGCTTGTACTTGCTCCTCTACCACTTGAACTCGTTCTGGTCCGAGCTTACGCTTGTGCTGCTGTACTGGTCATGATCCGGGGTGTACTGAAAGCTTGTGGGACATGAGTTGGGGGTCTATCCCTGGCATGTCGGAAGCTTTCCAAGCGAAGAGGTCAGAATTATCTCGTAGGAGCTTTATCAGCCTTTGTTTTAAATCTCCGTCTAGACTGGCTCCTATGTTGGTATTTTTTCCTTCCTCTTTTCCGATTTGAACCTCTTCAGTTTTTCCCCTCGGTTGTGGCCGCAGCTCTTCCTTAGCTCTTATCCCCCCGAGCTCTACGGTGTGAACTTCCTTGCTCTTTTCTCGGAGGTTCAAGCTTTCGTTGTAACATTTTCTTGCCAATTTCTGGTCTTTCCGTACGTCGCTATTCCCTTAGGTGTTGGAAATTTCATGCAAAGGTGAGGGGTTGACACCACTGCTCCAAGCTGATTTAGCGTAGTCCTGCCAATCAAGGCATTTTACGCTGACCCGACATCAATGACGATAAAGTCGATGCTCAGAGTTTTGGAATTTTTCCCCTTTCCAAAGGTCGTGTGGAGGGGGATGTATCCTAGTGGCTTTATTAGCATGTCTCCTAGTCCATACAGGGTGTCTGGGTAAGCTTTTAGCTCCCTTTCATCCAACCCTAACTTGTCGAATGCAAGCTTGAAGAGGATGTCAGCTGAACTCCCTTGGTCCACTAAGGTTCTGTGGAGATTGGCATTCGCCAAAATCATGGTTATCACCACCGGGTCGTCGTGCCCAGGCATGATCCCTTGCCCATCCTCTTTGGTGAACGAGATGGTTGGGAGATCAGGAGTCTTGTTCCCGACTTGATAGACCCGCTTTAGATGTCTCTTACGAGATGACATGGTGAGCCCTCCTCCTCCGAACCCTCCTGAGATCATGTGTACATGTCTCTCTGGGGTCTGTGGTGGTCGGTATCTTCGATCACTATCCTCTCGCTTCTTTTTTCCATGATTGTCTGACCTCTCTACGAGATATCTGTCGAGCCGACCTTCTCTGGCTAGCTTTTCTATCACGTTTTTGAGGTCATAACAGTCGTTTGTAGGATGGTTGTACATCTTGTGGTATTCGCAGTAGTCGCTACGACTTTCCCCCTTTTTGTTCTTGATGGGCCTAGGGGGTGGAAGCCTTTCAGTGTGGCAAATTTCCCTATACACATTGACTAAGGAAACTTTCAGAGGAGTGTAAGAGAGATATCTCCTTGGCTTTTCCATGCCAATCTCCTCTTTCTTCTTGGATTCTCTCTCTTTTTCTTTCGACAGGTGAGGGTGTCCCGGCCACCAATTCGGCTCTCATAGTCTAGCATTTTCCTCCATGTTAATATACTTTTCAGCTCTTTCCTGTACATCGTTCGGGGAGGTAGGTAGCCTTTTTTATATGGACTGGGAGAAAGAACCTTCCCTGAGTCTATTTACTAGGCGCAAGATTACTGCCTCTGTGGGCAAGTCTTGAATTTCCAAGCACGCTTTGTTGAACCTTTTCATGTAGTTTCTCAAAGGCTCTTCGACCTCCTGTTTCACGCCCAGGGGGCTTGGTGCGTGCTTTACCTTTTCTTTCTGGATGGAGAACCGCATCAAAAATTTCTGTGAGAGGTCGTCGAAGCTTGTAACCGACCTTGGAGGGAGGCTATTGAACCACTTCATCGCTGCTTTCATCAAGGTGGTCGGAAAGGCTTTGCAGCGAGTGGCATCAGAAGCGTCGGCAGGTACATCCGACTCTTGAAGTTGCTCAGATGATGCTTTGGATCCGTGGTCCCATCATAGAGGTCCATGTCAGGACTCTTGAAGTTCCTGGGAACTTTTGCCCTCATTATGTCCTCACTAAACGGATCGTCCTCCCCTAAAGGTGAATCTTCTCGATCACTGCGAGAGTTTCGGTATTTAAGGGAAGATTCTAGCTTCAAGAGTTTTTCTTCTAACTCTTTTCGTCACTCTATTTCTTCCCTTAGGTTCTTTTCTGCCTCTCGTTGTCGTTGTAATTCCTGTTCTAGCTGCTCCAGACGTTCCTGTAGCCGTGGACCAATCCCATTAGTTCAGTTGTATGGGGCGGTCCTTCCTTTCCTGATTCACGCCCTTCAGAGAAATTTACGTTTGGGTTTTTTATCCCAGAGGTACCCTCTTTTTGTTGGTCATTCGCTTCCTGGTGGAAAATCATGTCCGCCTCATTGTTTGCTATGTTCAGGTTTTCTTGTTCTGAATCGGTCGTGGCGTGGCCATCTTCGGGTGAGTTGTCTGCCATAGACTGATGATCTCTCAGGTCCCCGGCAATGGCGCCAATATTACGTTGGGTAACCGGAGATTGATGGACTGGACTCGCGAGGTTGGCCCAATCATTTGGGGAAGAAGGTCTTTAGGCTTGGTCTCGCGTTTGAGGCCTTCGCCCGACTTGCGTGTGTGAGAGAATGGAGGTGGTACCTGCAAAGACACTCCAATGCCTAAGTCAGCAAGGGTCTAATCAGGTTGAGAGAGTATGGGAATTTAGAGATACCTGAGGGTTGTCAATGTACTTATAGGGGTGAACCCATAACCACCATTAGAATGGTTCCACCTTTTAAGGAGGATAACCGTCCATTTATCTTAGGGAGGTTGAGATTTGACTCCTGGAAGTAGGTTGAGAGATTTTATGGGCAGTTACTCATTTGAATAAGTGTTATCTGCCAGCTAATGTGACTCCCGACTTCCTTTTAGTGGAGTTTTTGTAGAATCCAACCTCTTGGATGGAGGTCAGTTGCGTGGGGAGGCTAATCTATGGATTGGGCCTTTTTGTCTTATTTGGTCGTGAGCCTTAGTGTTGGGACAGGATATGAACAATTTATAAAATATAACTATAAAATTAAGGTAAATTTTTTTACCTTTTTAACAACATTTTTTAATTTAATTTTATCACATTTTGTATTTTAAATTAAAAAATATTATCAAATAGTAAAAAAAATATAATATTAATTTTTTATTGAAGTATGCTATTAATTTTAGCTAATATATACTTTTTAAATATTGTCAAAGTTTCATAACTGTTGTAATTATTATAATTATAATCATCATAGAATATACTATATATAATAAATAAGAAGATATATAATAGATTATATATTATAAATTATTTATTATGTATAATCTATATGTTATTTATTTTTGTATATATATAATATAACAAATTAACAATTATTCCGTTAGATAATCAACAAAAATCTAATCAATAACAAACTAACAAGTATTTTTAAACTTCACTTCATATTTATTAATTATCATTAATTAATGATTATTTAAATTTTAATTTTTAAAAAATATAAAATTATTAATTATTAATTATTTACCTATATTTTTCATAATACAAATGTTTGTAAGGTGGCCATGTAACTCATGTTTTCCTTCACGCAAATGACCAACTTTGGAGATTAAGGCTTTTCTCCCTCGCGTGGCTATAAAACCACCTTCATTTTTTTTTTCCATTTAAACCCCCACTCATAAATTTTCTAGCCCCACCAGCCCCATTTTCATACATATTAATACCCCTCTTCTCTTCTTCTCTTTCCTTATCAAATATTATTATGCTTGCATTAAAACCCTAGCTTTTCCCATAGAGGTATCTATATATATATATAGTCATCAAAAGAAAAGAGTAGTAGTGAGGACGTTTACCCATTAGACATGAGTGCAAGCACAAGCCGCGGCGGCGGCGGCGGCGGCGGCGGTAGCAGCAGTGGCGCTAGTGGGAGTGGTACCAAAGGTAGGGGTAGTGGCAGTGGCGGTCCTTGCGGCGCTTGCAAGTTTCTGAGGAGGAAATGTGCTCCGGGATGCGTCTTTGCGCCGTACTTTGATCCAGATCAAGGTGCAACCTACTTTGCGTCGGTGCACAAGGTTTTTGGGGCTAGCAACGTTGGTAAGCTTCTTTCGAAAATTCCAGTTCATAAGAGGCTTGATGCTGTTATTACTATTTGTTATGAAGCACAAGCACGAATGAGAGATCCTGTTTATGGATGTGTTGGTCAAATCTTTACCCTTCAACAACAGGTACTATTTATTTCAAATTTGCAATTGAGAAGATTACCGGTCATATAACATAAATTAAGATGATTACTTATCTTACTTTATTTAGCATTCATTATATGCTACAACAATTAATGAATGCTAAATAAAATAGGTTTATGACTGATTTTGGTTAAATTTTTTTTTTGTTATTAAACATTTTTAAAATTTTTAATTGAGATTACTCATCATATAACATAAATTAAGTTGATTATGTGATCCATCTGAGGTTATGTTCTTCGTAGTTCATGCATATATATATCCATAATATTCATTGTTTGCTTCCTTTGGCTATCTTAATTCTACAATAAGCTAATTAAATAAATATTAGGTTTTAGTAATCTCATCTTTTTATGTATTTTTTCCCCTTGACTCGGAAATACATAAATTTTTAACGTACAAAATATATAATTATGATAGAAAACACAAATTAAAAATGGTTATATTTAATTTACAAGGTAATATATTGAGTGTATAAAAAAATTATTTTTAATGCTATATATTTCGATTCATTTTAGTATAATTAAAAGTATTTTAAGGACATGATGAGTTACAATAAGGAAATAAATTTCTAAAAATAAAAAATACAAATACAAACTATCCATTAACTTTTATAATACATTTAACGCATGAACAATTTAAAAAAAATTATAATTAATTTATATTTTTTATTCAAGATTTCAAATTTAGAATACTTGCTTGTTAATTACCAAGAGTTTTCTGAATATACATTAAATTTCAAGAATACGAAAACAAAACCAAATTTATAGTAGTCTTGTAACTTCTTTCATTTTAATTTGTTTGTTAGCAAATAAATGAGAATGGATTAACAACCCCCATTTTCAGATGTTCACACCGCTTTTGGATGGTTTTCGTGCCATTTTTTCACAAATTAAGTGAAAGCACGAAAGGAGAGACTGAAATTGAATCTACTACTTTTAATTTTGTATATGTTGATGAATAGTAATTTGTTTAGGAAAGCCTCTAATAAACGAAGTTTAATTTATGTTTTAATTCTAAGATGAAAACTCACTTACAAATTAATATTTAAAAATTATTAAATAATTTAATAAATTTAAATAAATTATCATCTAATAATTCTTAATTATTAATTCCACAAGAAGATCATTTATATAAATCTTCACCTAATTCTAATCTGTAAATAAAAAGATCTCTCTACTCTGCATTAGTATTCCTTCGACACAATACCTTATCATCAGAAGTGCTTTGTGTGCACCGGTTAACAACCGTTAAAAATTTAAAAAATAAAAATAACCGTATAAAAAAAACCGTTAAAAAATAATATTTTAATTTGTTTTTTATTTTTATTTTTTTATAAAATTTAAAAAATAAAAACATTAAAAATAAAAATAAAAATAAAAAATATAAATATAAATTAACCGCATCTTAAATATTATTAGTGAGTTTTTACATATTTCAATAAAATTAAGCCACAACTCTTAATTAAATTATTAGATCGGTTAACAACAAATTCAGAAAAAAAAAATGATCAAATGATGAGTGGTTGGATGTAATATGAATTTAGTTCTTGGTTTTTGCTGGTTTTAGGGAAATATGTGATCGGTTAGTTTTTAGAGCTTAATTAAATAACATTATAGTCACTGTCTTTAATTTCTTTTGTTTTTTATTTTTTTTAAAGGATCAAAATATATGTATTCTGATCTTTTTTCTCTTAAAATGAACATAAAAATAAAAATGAATATTAATTACCTTTCATGGCTCTTAATCACACTCATTTTCTTTGGAACAAAACTATGAAATCAACGTGTAACTCTAACTTTATTATCAAATATGCAAACGTAACTTTAGTCTCACTTAATCAATAAGATCCACCTAGTGAGTTAAAAACTTGTTGCATTTCTAAGACAATTTTTCTTTTGAATACAGTTAGGGTGATACTTTAAATTAATTAATCAATTTCTATTTTCTAGAAAAATATAAAACTAATTCTTTTAAGAGTATATACATAAATAAATCTCCAAAAATTTTTGCGTTCGATATTTTTATCCCAAAAAAATTTTATTACGTTGAGATTCTTAAATTTTACAAAAATAAGACATATAAATCTTTTTGTCACACTTTCAAAAATTTATTTATCCAATTGAAAATAATAGATCTGAGTCAGTAGTAGAACTTGAAACAAAATTTTAGAAGAGACAAAAATTTAACATTAAAATTTAATAATAATATTATTTATATTAAAATAAAATTTATAAATATAATTATTCTTTAAGTTTGTTATTAATAAGACAATAAATAAATAATTCTACAAATAAAAAAATAAAATAGTTTATAATTGTACTCTTCAAATCTTTAGTGATTTGAAATCTTCAATAATTGAATCAGAACTAAACTTTTCAGCAATTTCTTTCTCAATCTCTTTTTTATTATTTTCATTGCTGAAAATGATTGCTTGCTGTCAAACTGGAAGAGTTAATATGAGACGAATCAATCTATCAATCAAGAGAGCTGCTTGTTGAATAAAGAGATGCGAAATGCGAATAGAGAAGCTGCAAGTGAACCTGAATGCTTTAAGTCATAATAAAGTATTTGAGCCAATTGAATTACTTTTTATTTTTTTTTTAAGTACTACTAATTTTTTTTATAAAAAATTTAGGAGAACTATGGCCCCATTGTTTTAACTAAGCTCCGCCCCTAAATCTGACTAACTTACCATTTTTTTGAGACAAAATTCTCCAATCTAAAATTTCTTACTATTTGGATATATACTTTTTTTTTTAAAAAAGAATATTAAAGATTAATTACTTTTTATTTTTATTTATAATTGAATATCTAATATTTAAAAAAATAGAGATCAAATTATTATTATTATTATTAATTAATTAATTAATGCGATATAAAAATTGTTATTGGTAAATTTTAGATATGTATTATGCAATTTCTGAATGAACATCAGTATGGATTGTATATTACACATATAAATATGGCATGAATTAATGTTGTCCATACTCGAGTTGCATGAGATGGCTTAACTGTAGATTAAAATTTCTTTCCCACAAAAATTGAGTTGGGTTTTAAAAGATACAAAATCATCCATGTGAAAAGCTCTTACATAAAAGGAGCGCACTAAATATATAAGACTATTCATGTTATAAATTATCCGTTTAAACTTTTAAACTTTAGAAAATGATGATTCATAGCATGTATGTCTTTTTTATAATAATTTTCTTTTGAATAAAGTTATATAATTCAAATTTATTATTCTATAAATTAACACATTTTTTTTATGATTTTGAAAAGTTGGGATGTTCTAAGTGTGTATATAAAAAATCAGTTATTAAATTAGTTATCGGTATAAAATACATATTAAAATATAAAATAATATTAAAAATAAATTAAATAATATATGTATTTATATACAAATATCTAATATTAATTTAGTAATTAATTTTTTATGTGTACATAATATTTTGTTTGAAGATATTTAAAAAATATTTTTTTAAAATTAACTTGTGTTTATTACAACTAAAAAGTTAATAAAATTTTATATATTAATAAATATTTAGATTTACTCTTAATTAAATTATTGATGTAAAATTTTATTTGCAATCAAATTTTTTATTTATGTCTATTATAATTATTTTAAATTTTTAAATCATTTTTCTAAATATATTATTGTTGTTTGTATATATTTATTGAAAGTTATTTTTAATTTACTAAATATAAATACTAATATTTAAAAAAATTATTTTTTAAAATCAACTTTAATCAACCTCTTACGAAAAGTAAAATATTTATCAAATTAAAGGTAAAACTTATTGCAAGTTTGACACATAGACATATCCCATAACGAGACCTTAATTAAGTGAAACTCTCTAATAATGAATCATGAAGAGAGAATAATAAAAGATGTAAAGGGAAAAAAGTTTCTAAGAATATAATATTAGTGAGTATCAAAAAGTTATTACTATACAAAATTCAAATTCATAGTTTCATTTTTTTTCTTCTACAATATAATTAGGTGAAAACTTAGGTACAGTTAATTTCATATAAAGTTGATAATTAAAATTCGTTAAATAATTTAACAGGTTTGACTAAATTATCATCTAACAACTCTCAGCTATCAATTCTAACTATACCTGAATTTTCATCTATAATCATATTACAATCAATTATCAAAGTGTCTTTCTTGTATAAAGATCTTGGTTTATATAACTGTTCCGAGGGTTACCTGAAACTGAAGATCGATCTCGGACGAGATCTACTGTTACGGCCGGACCTGCCGTGTCCGACTTGTTGCACTTGGTGGTACCGCTGATCCTTCGTCATTGGAGGGGGATGGTACCTGCAAGAGACTCCGATGCTTAAGTTAGTACGTGCTTTAGGTAGGATTTTGTGTAGAATCAGAGTATGAGTTATTCCTGGGTGCTCCAGTGTATTTATAATAGTATGGAATGATCCTCCTGGAGATAAGTTAGTTATCCTATCTTATCATTTGGGTGAAGTCATCTTATCTTTTAGGGGAACTACCTTATCTTTCTTGGCTTTGCCGCCTTTAGAATGGGTTGGTTCCTTTGTTTGGGCCTACTTGGGCCTCTATGGTGATTTGGCCGAACTCTTTTTAGAAAAGGTCGGTGGCGACCCAACCTGAAGAGGTCGGTCACTTGTGTCTTCGGTCAGCCCGAGTCGTACAACTCGACCCAAGGTATGAACAATAACCATTCTTGCATATTGATTGCTATGATAGGAGCTTTTTCTATAATGAATGTTGTTAAACTTGCTTATGCTACTTATGAGTATTGGTTAACAATAATAATTTCTCTCGATGAAGTGGGTATCTGCGTGGATTTACCTGTTGAGAGATGGATTTGGAGAGTATTTTCTACTCATAGAAACAAAGGACGAATATCTGATTAATAAACGGAGTCGTGAAGGTAGGAGAATAAGCATCCTCCCCGTGGATATTTGTTTAATACCCATTAGTATAAAATTACTATAATATCTCCAATATATATATATGCGTCTCTGGTGGTCGTGGTTTCGATGGCTAGTGGTGGCTATAGGTTGACCAACCAATGAGAAATTGACAGTTGGAGTGTGGTATATTGTCCTCAAGTCTTGTATTAATTTTCTAATTTCGGTAAATCTTGGTTAGTTTCGTAAGGCTAGTGGTGTAAATAAGTGATTAGCCAAGGGATATGGATGTCATTTAGTGGAATAGCCTGTTAGATATTGAGGGCGTGGCCGGCAACCACCAAAAATGGGTGAAATGTGCAATGGACATTGTTAGAGAAAATCAACGCGCGATGGAGGAAGGCCATGTGGTTTCGGTGTCAAATTTTGTGGGCTTAATCACTCTAGCGGTATCATCTCCCTTCTTCAAGGACATCAAGCACTTGAGGCATATGAATGATAGAGATAGCGAAGCTTTTCATTTGAAGAGAATACCAAGCACTGCAAATCATTCTCGAGGGTGGCAGAGAGGAAGCTTGAGGACCTCGTCAGCGCAGTGGCGGTCCAAACCACCAACAGAGCCATAAAACTCTAGTGCATACCAGAGATCAAGTGGTAGCAACAAGCAGCATAGACACATGTAGCAACATCTTCTGCTGAGGCGAACTAGGTCGGATCCAGGCGCATCAACGGTGGCGGGATGGAATGGGTGGATACCTTCTTATAGCAAATGTAGAGGAAAGGCCCACAAAGAAGGTGGAGTAGATCCATGGTGGTTCAGTAGAAGAAATGGGTTGGAATTGGGTAAGCTCTCTCGATTTGGGTCGAAACCTGATCTGTTTCACTCAGGACTAGTTTTTAGCCCAAAGCCGAACACAAAAAAGACAAGAAAAAGTTGATTATCCACATCTATTTTTTCAATTTTTTTCGTGAAAGTCAAACCGCCACGTGTTATGTTATTACAAGTTCATCACTCATAACCACCAAAGCCATGGCTTTTCCCAAGCCATTAGAGACGACACCATATATATATACAATTAAAAACCCATAGATTTTATTATCTGCCTCACAACATCACCCTTGCAACCGCCCCTCCCTTACTCTCAGTCTCTATAATCACATATTCACCCACTCTCAATTCCACTCTTACATAATTAAAGCCTCCACTCATCAGCCTCATTTTGTCATCTCCTCAACCTCATATTTGTCAGCATTTTCCTGTTTCTCCTTCTCAAGTCAACCACATTACTCTTATCGTCAATGTTGTTCTGCATCGCACTGTTCATCGCTGCTTCCAGCAGCGTAGCCGCCTGTGAATCGTCGCTTCCTGTAGATTGTCGAGTCTTGGTTGTTTCCTCCTCCATCTCATCTTCTCTGTCAATCTTTTTCTTTTTCTTTTCTCTTTCCTTCTTCCAATCTTTCTTCTTATGCAAAATTTCAATCTTTTTAGTTAATCAAGTATTTGAGATGTTCACATCTCTTTGGAAGGAAAAGAAAGAAGAATCTTTGAGAACAATAAAAATGTTCTATTTTGCATTCTTTTAGTTCTATTCTATATTTTTGTGAATGTAATATATTTTTATTGTGTACTTAATGTTTATTTTTTGCCAAATCTGGATCTAGAATGGATAGGAAACAAATCTGATTTAGTTATGGTGTAAAAAAATAATATTTTTTCAAGCCTACGAGAGAGGATTGACACCGATAGGGAATGGTTATGGTACTTCGACTGTTAAAGATAGGTATTCACTTGCTTGACTGACAAGGAGAAGTCTGAGAGAACTTACTCGAAGTAGGTTTCTACTTGCTTGAGAAAAATCCATATGTATAGCACTCAGTCATCGTTCTATCATCCAACATGCTTCTATCTAAGTGATTTCATAAAATATGGAATGGATATGTATCACAAGAGGGTCGACTCATGATTCAGGCAATCCAATTTTATGTGTGTAAAACAGAAGCTTCCAAAAATGGTTTTCCAAAAATGGGTGATCAAAAGATCGAATCATTATCGTATCTTAGTGGTCGTTACTTTTGGTGTTCTTTCTTTTTGGCTGACTCATCTTCCTGTTCTATTGATCAGAAGCATCCAGCAGTACCGCATTGTCACGCAATCCAAAAAAGGTAGTTCAAGTTGTTAACTGGGTGGCGGAAATACTGCCCCAGTTGGTGGGGAGGTACCTACCTTCGGTTTCACACAACCTTCTCAATGAACGTTACGTTTACAATATAATATGACCAATGCTTTAGAGAAATGATAGTAGTTCTTTGTGGTATGTTTCGACATTAGAAACCTAGGAACCTTGGCCAAACATGTAGTGGACAGGTGGTAGTGGCTTGAAATAAAATCCAAATTATTCGATAGAATATGAAACCTTTTTTATGACATTTTGGTTCCTAAACCAATTTTAAAATTCCTAATCCCCAAATTGACTTCTCTTTCTTCAGACCTATTGTTCTCTTTTCTTCGTAGCTGTTTTGCAGACCTTCTATTCTACATATTCAAATGGCTAGTAGGAATAACGCAGCTGGGAGATCAAACAACTTACGCTTTAATGGAAGCGATGCTCGGAGAACCACAAAAAATGGAGCATGTCTTTCTTGATTTAACAGTAATTTCTACTCCAACTCCTTTACCAATTCCATATACCCTATCTGACATTTCAACCTCTTTTTCAAATTCATCATCAAAAGCTTTTCCTTGCCTTTCATTTTCTGCAATAAGCTTATCCAACTGTACCTCAAGCTTTTGAGACAAGATTTTATAATCAAAATCCTCCTTAATTTTCAACATATTTTCAACTTTCATAGCTTGAAAATAAAATACACAGTAATCTATCTGCCAAAAAAGTAAACCAAGTCAAATATCAATAATATTTTTAGTTTCATATAACAGTAATAGTAACATATTAAGAACTTTGATAATAAGTCAATCAGAATTTGTGATGAATCAATGATTGAATGAGGAATAAATGATTTCAAATTATTAGAAAAAAACAAATATTACTAGCCATTAGATAGGATATGCAAATTAAGATAATAATAATTTTAACAACAGTAGATAAATGTATTGACAAGAATAAAGGTAGAATCTAAAGTAATCAATTCATCTAAGAGAGGATTATCTATTTATAAATAAAAAGGATATATATCAGGTTTAATATCTTCAACAACATTATTAAAACTACAAGTAAAATATAAATTCCTGTATTCTGGGTCATGGAATGCAACTCAAGGGATGAATATATGTAACTATTAACTTCAGGGACACTTTAAGGCTCGAATATAATTTCGAGGACCACTTCGAGACTTAACTCTTAGGAGAATAGTTGCTTCAAATAATTGTTTGCCTACCAGCCCATGCCTCTACTTACCTAATTGTTCTTTACATTTCACTACTTTACTTTATTGGTGTAGTTATGTATCTCTTCTTGTTCCAATCGACATCTTTGATTCTGAAACAGAGCCATGTACTATACCTCCAAAAGAAATGACTATGTTATCTCAAGGTGGTTTTATTTGTGGATCTTTGTGTAGAACAAAGTTGTTCTTCAAAGAGGGTATTAAATTGACTTATCACTAGTGTTAGGAAAAACAGAAAAACCCATCATCATAAGAGATAATTTGGCTGTTGTATTTGTCTCTCTGAGACATGGACACGGTGACACATGTCCTCTGTTTGGTTCAATGAGACACAATTTTTAGATAGACATAGAAAGACACAAATAGAGACAAAGACACAAAACTTGTTTCCATCCAAATAGTTGAGTCACTGAGACATAATTTATGAGACACTAATATTTTATACTTTACACTTATTTAATTTTCGAATTTCCAAAATTTTATACTCTCATTCTCTTAAACTTATCTCCCTCCTACTAGCATCTTCCACCTCTCTCCAACTCCTCATTCTATTTTCTGTGGCTCATCATTCCTTCCTCCATCCTCCATCTTTCCTCCGCCACTATCTTTGCCTCTATCACTATTCCTGTAACACTCCGTTACCCTAAGCCTTACCTCTAGCCGTAAAGAAAAGGATAGCAAAGTGTCACGACAGTTCTAAAGCTTATAATATATAATATATATTCAAGAATTTATATAACTAGAATCTTGATGAAGGAATAACAGCTCAAAGTCGCATAAAGCGGAATTACAATATGCGAAAAGCGTTCATACAGGATAACTAAAATGCGTAGGCACAGATAGAACAAGACATAATATATATAAAACCTTGTAGATAGCTCCAGGATACACAAGGTAGTACTTAATTTAAACAAGACATATATATAAGTGTGAAATATCAAAAAGAGTTTTGAAGTTTAACTGAATACAATAGAGTTTTAAAGTTTAAAACAGCTTATACAACTTATCTCTCAAATTAAGCCTCTAAGGCCATAAAGTCTAAAATAAAAAGGTGAGAGAAAGTACTACAACAAAATAATCAAAATACCATAATAGATCATAAGATCCTCCGCTCCGTCACCATCTCGCAACCTACCGAGGTGGGTTACGACCTGCATCTGAAAAATAACAACAACATATGGTATGAAAACCAGAGGTTCTTAGTATGGTAACAGTTCCCGATATATAAGATGTAAGGTTTTGGGACGCCAAACGCAATCCTAGAACTTCACACCGATACAGATATTCAAGCTTAGAATAAATAAATAACTCAAACCATAAAAAGGTATTCTATCTTAAGGGATTTCTAACTAACATAGCACCGCTGTCCCACAGCCTGTGCCAGCCTAACTTCCATGCGATCCCATCTCCACCTACTACCAAGTCTCCTAAATCCCAGTAGAGAAACATAAGTAATACAGACAAGTAAAGCACAAGTAGAGTACATGTACAACAAATAGAACAATTAGCAAGTAACATGTGATTCATTTAGGCATAACAGAAATTAAGCAAAGCACACACACAGGTATAAGATGTATATGATGAATGCCTTTCCTATTGGCTCGTGATATCACTTGTCAGTCCATAAATGCCAATCCGACACATCGTCCCGGATGTAGCATTCCTGCCACACCCAGAGATATAGGCTCTGCACAATCATGCAGCAAAAAAATCTGCCACGCCGGAGATATAGGCCGCCCCACACACTCATGTAGTAGGGAGTTTGCTACGCCAAAGATATAGGCTCTGCACACTCATGCAGCAAGGAAGGAAACAACAACAACTGTCTCATCAGAAATCATTCCCAAGATATAGTGTTGGGCACACTCTTGCAATAGAAAAACTGCCACGCTAGGGATATAGGCCCTGCACACTCCCATATAATCCAATGATTTTATCATTCCTTTCTAAGTTCTCAACTCATCATAACCATCACCGGTTTCCAACTTCTCAAATTCATCATAAGCATTCCCATTCCTCAAAAATCTCTTCAACCATATACTTCACAACTCAGCATTTACCAACATGACTCATCAATAATCATCATCTAACAACATATATGTCATCACATTTCAACTCATTCAACATCCATCCGAACCATCATCAAGCATAACATTTATATACAACTAATTATATAATCACATCATTTAAAGTTATCTCAAGGTCAACTAGCCTAAGGTTTACGAAACATTACATATTACATAAAGAAAACCGAAACCATACCTTGGCCGATTCCCATGCAACTCAAAATACCAAGCAAAGCCACCAAGCTCAAAAACCAGCAAGCATTACTCCAACAAACTCCAAAACTCAATCTAACATCATACAACATATCCCATCAAACCTAGGGTTTACAAAAACAACTAAACACAAGGATTTATTGAAACCTTACCTTACTCAATAATATCAGGGATAAAATCTAACAATATTCCAATGCTAGATCACCCCTAAACAAACAAAATCACAAAACTTACTCAAAAACCAAACCTAAAAATGCATAATTATTAGGGCTGGAAACTGGAGGTTGAGTTTGGGGTTCTTACATACAATTTTTCATTATAAATGACGAGCTTTACAAGAGCTTCGCGTGGCCACAAACGACTCGCCAATCGGAGCTCCGTAGCTCAAGTTATGATAAAAACAAGGTTTGGGTGAATAGTAAAACCCCAAACCCTTCTCTTCTCTCTTCTCACCGTCCCTCTCTCTCTCTCTCTCTCTCTCTCTCTCTCTTCTCTCTCTCTCTCTCTCTCTCTCTCTCTCTCTCTCTCTCTCTCTCTCTCTCTCTCTCTCTTCTTAAAAATGAGTCTGAATGCCTCTTAGTTAAGGTATTTATATGTTGGACTTGGACCCGGTCCAACCCGCTAAGTGTTTTTGGTCTGTTTGTCCCATTTTGGGCCAAAATCTTTAAAATTAGCGCCCGATTTTCGATTATAAATTATTTTTGTTCTTTTAAAACAATAATTCAATTTTTCAAAATCTTGTTTTTTAAAATACGTGGTACTGGACAAACTAGAGCCGGTACTAGTACGTATTTTTATAAAAGTTTTTCGCAAAAGATATATTTTTCCGCTCAAAAAAATCCATTGAATTTAAAATTTACCTTTTTATTTTCAAATTATCATTTCTATATTTTCAAATCTTTTCTGAGTAGTATAAAATTATTTTATTAAAACAGTTATTCCGATTCTTATAGTTCCCTCTGAAACCATCAGTGCCACCACCACTGTCGTGCCCCCTCTCTTTGTCCTCCGCTTCACTCTCCACCGCCCACTGCCGTCTTTCTGCCTTTTCCTCTTCTCATCGCCCCTCGCTGCCTTTCTCCCACTCTTCCTCTTCGCCCATCGTGCTTCAACCACCCTCTCTTCTCAATGATTTCAAAGATTTGAGTGTGGGGTACTACAAGCATCTCCCACTTCAAATGACGAAGGACGGCAGAGACACAGTGGAGGTGGAGGTGTATTTCGAGTACAGAAGATTTGGGGAAGGACTTTGGAGAAGAAGGGTTGTAACACCCTAATATTCAAATCCTTATGCTCGAGTCATAAGTCAATGATAATAAGTCAATGAGAATCCCTGACCCATAGGTTCCCAATACGGTAAAAGTGCCAAATAAATACAATGCATTGTAATAAAAACTCACTAAGCATCCTAAACATCCTTTCACCAAATATTCATCCTATGTTCTCGCTAATCCATAAATAGGCAACTGCATAAGAGAATGCTAAATCTAATTCATCTTCCTCATGCTTCCCAGCTTTCTAACTCTCCAACGAATTAGAATCAGAATCATAAACAAAACCATCACCAGTTATTCTGTCTCAGGAATTCTATATCAATACTTCATATCCTCACCTGGAGCAAGTGAAATCACTTCACTGCATCCACCCAGAAAGCTCAAATTATCTCATTTTCTACCTAGAGCAGTGAAATCACTCCACTGCGTCTACCCAGGGAACTCAAATTACCTCATTCAATAATCATCAATTTAAATTAATCATATCATTACTGCATCTTAACAAGAACAGTCCTCAGTGTCAATCGACACCAGCATGAGGGATCTCTCAGTTATACAAACACAAGCAATACAGACAAGTAATACACAATAAGGTACAAGTAGAATAAGTAGCACATAATCAGGTAACATAGCATATATGATATAGCAATCCAAAATAAATAGGCAAACCACAATTCAAACATATGCAAATGATGTATGCCTGCCCTATAGCTGATGATATCATCTGTCGGTTATATAGCCAACCCGACACATCCTGGTAGCTAACCATAGACAGAAACACCCATGCGGAGCAAGTGAGCTTGAGCTACAACCCTTTTGCTACTACCCACTTAACACAGAGCTAGTGGAACAACCACTACTGTGACTACTACCCAGGAGGGTGTTTAAAAGCTCAACATAGAGCGAGTGGAATTACCATTATTGCCGCTACTACCCAGGCATCACAATCTCTAACCTGGAGCAAGTGGGACGAACCACAACCCTTGCTACTGCCCAGGATCTTAAAACATACATTCATTCAGTTTAAAATCAATCATCATTGTTATCAAATCTCGAACATTAACCTGGAGCAAGCGGAACGAACTACAACCCTTGCTACTACCCAGGTATCATAAATACACATTCATTCATAGTCACTCTTCATTATTACCAATTTTCAAACAATGACCCAGAGCAAGCGGGACAAACCACAACTCTTGCTACTACCCTGGTATCATAGACATACATTCATTCAAAACTCCATAATTAAACTCATTTATCATAATTCTCCTTCCCCTTTTCATACTCGGAGCAAGTGGACAACGACGCTGCCTACTACCCAGGGTCACACGTCACATTCATTTTCAAACCATCATTTCTGCACTTTCTCAATCACAATTCATTACTCCAAGTCTTTCTTCATCAACAAGTTATCACATGTCCTACCTTTTTCTCATTACTAGGCATACTATAAAAATTTAGGACTTAAAGGATGAAAATAGAGGCTTAGAAGTTTGAGATTCGGCTTTAAAAACTCAAAAATAATTTTTTGCTGAAAAAGGGATAACGCGTGCGCATTGCTCACGCGCACGCGTGGGAAACGGAGAAAAGCGGGTGATGCGTAAGCGTCACGCATGCGCACGCGTGGGAAGTAGAGAAGTAGGGAGACACGTGAGCGTCAGTTACGCGTACGTGTGGATACGTTTTGTGCTCCTCGCACAAAACCGGCACGCTACCATTACAACTCTCTGGAATTTATACCACGCACCTGCATCAATACAGCAATGCGTACGCGTTGGCTAGGCACACGCGTGAGAAAGTAAAAATCATGAGTGATGCGAGCGCGTCGGCCATGCGTGCGCGTCGGAGTACGTTTTACGAAAAAATTTACTAAGTTTAAAAAGCTACATGATTACATTTTCAAACCCCAAACTTCCAACGGGCATAACTTTTTCGTTTCAAATCATTTTCCACCCGTTCTTCGAACGGCATAAACATCTCAGATCCAATTTTATTTCTAAATAAGTTTGATACAAATCAGGGATCCGGAGACCAAGTTATGCTCTGCCAAAGTACCAAAATCACAACTTTCATAAAAACCAACAAAAACTAAATTTTCAACAATAACCAATTTCAAACCTTTTCAAAACCAATCAAAACTTACCAAAATCAACCTCAAGCCTCTTCAACTCATATTTTTAACATTCTCATTAAATTCACAATCAACCAATCCACCATTTTGACCAATCTCAATCAAATAACTCAATTTCAAACAAAATACCATATCATATTTTTCATTCCACATCTCAAGTTCCAACAATACCAATTCCATCAATCACCTAATACATATAAATCCATATCATCATATACAACTCACATGCATTATCAAAAAAGACGTCAATTCCTCCCTCAGTACCAATAACCACATAGTTCATATAATCAATTGTAGCCAAATAACAACAATCACAATTCCATTCAATCTCATATGACATCACATAATACACACATCACTTACCTTCCTTAGCTCTTTCTGGCCTCTAGCCCAAATTCACAATTTAAATGCATATTCCACAAAATAATATTCATTATCCAATTCATCAAATTCTCAACATACCAAACATACAAATTCACACAATTCTCAACCCAATCATTAATTTACATTACATATCAATTATACATATTAGTACCAACCATTTACCAATCCAAACTTAATCCTAAGGGCATCTAGCCTAGGAATTCTCATCACATCACATGGTATTTAAATGAAACTTAAACCGTACTTCTTTTAGCCAAAATAATTGAGCTTCTTCTTGGAAGTCTCCACCAACTCTTAGCTCTAAGCCTCACCAAGGTCTCACAAGCAATATCAATCTTCCAATTGTACACCAAAATCAACCAATACTATAACATAACTAATTTCAAACTTACAATCAACCTAGGGTTCATAAAAATGATAAATCACAAGGGTTGGAGGTTTTTTTTTACCTTAGCCCACTGAAGTTTGTGATGAATATCAGTATATCACCCATGACTCATACTAGAGCACTCCTAAACAACCAAAATCACAAGATTTTTTCAAAATCCAAATTAAATTTGAATTTAAAGAGAAAAATAAAAACTGGGTAGAGGATAGTGGAATACTCACCACAAAACTTAGATAGAAGTGTAGAGAATGAGAAGAGCGATGTGTGGCAGCAAATAGCTCGTCAATCGATTCCAGAGAGAAAGTTATGGTGATTTGAAGTTTAGAAAGCTAGGTTTTCTTTCTCTCTTCTCTCTATCTGTCCCCTCTCTCATTCTCTAGGGTAAATGAGCTGAAATGCTCATAACTAATGTTTATATATGTTGGGTCTTGGGCTCACTTGTTTTAGTCTGTTAGCCCAACTTTGGGCCAAAATCTTTAAGATTAGAGTTTTAAATCGTATTTTAAATATTTCTAGCTTTCCAAATTATAATTTCTCATTTCCTAACCTTTTTCACTTATAATTAATTTATTCAGCTGCACTACCGGATAGATCTTAGCCAGTATTGCCGGTCAAATTTTCAGTGCGCATTTTTATTCAGAAAACTATATTTTCCGACTCAGAAAAATTCACTGAGTCCATATATCATATTTAAATTATCAAATTCCGATTGCTAAATTTTCTAACCATATTCTCTTCTATTTATTTTATTATTTAATTAATTACAGTTTGACCGGATTTTACAAGGGTGAGGTGGCACGGAAAGAGATCTCTATCTGTTTCCATTATTTTTTTAATTAAAAAATAAAAATTATTGAATTAATTTTTGAAAGAGATCTTGTTGGTAATAATAATTTGAGTTGATGTTTAATTATTTATTTATCTTTTGATTGGATGATTTATTTTTGGTTATGAATGATGGGGGAGAAAAATAGGTAGTAGTAGATGAAAAGTTTGAGTGATAATAGTAAAAATAGAATATGAGGATATTATAATTTTTTTAAGATTTTGTATGTTTTATGTATTTGTTTTGCCAAACATAAAATATGTATACATATATTTTGTATTTATGTTTTTTTTTTAATTTATATCTCAATGTCTATGTTTCAGTGTATATACTAATCAACCAGAGTCTATGGGTAGTATATGCAAATTTAAAATAAACATGATAAAAAGTTAGAAACAGCCTATCATAATAGTATTTGATTGATCATGATGGAATTTATAATAGGATAAATCGAAAATAAGTAGCTATTTAGGTATTATCAAGATAAATTTTGAGAGAAATAAATAGTATAAATAAAAGATTATATAATTATAATAAGAAAATAGTAAAATCGTGGTGAATTTTTTGTTTATTAGGAATTTTATTTATTTATTTATTTTGCTTAAAGTAAAGAGAATTTAGAATTGTGTTCTTAATTAGTCATACTATTTCTCCCATGACTAATTTTCATATAAACAACATTAAACACCTAGTCAATAATGTAATGTTTTTCATTTGTGACATTTTCTGATATCTTTTTTTATTTGTAGGTGTTGGCTTTACAAGCCGAACTCTCATTCTTACAAAATCATCTTGCTACAATGGAGATACGCCAACCGCCACCAATTCCTCCAACGCAAGGAATGCCGACATCAACTGTTTTCTCAGTTGCGGACTTACCAATGGTTGTGGGCGTTGCCTCCGCCACCTTATCAATGCCGGCCACCTTTGATCCATCTTCCCACTTTGATCTAGCAATGGCCCAAGCTTCTTGGGCTGTGTATCAACGGGCCATGATGGACCCACGCCAATACATGGCTGTTGCCAACCCAATAGGCCCAACTGCGGGTGGTGGTGTTGATCTCCAAACAGTTGCACGTGAGCTCATCAATAGGCATGTGCCTCCGCAAGCACCACCTCAGACTTTTGGCTCCAATGCTGCATCGACGTCAGCTCCATCGCTTAGTTCTTCTAAGTGATCAAAAACATATTTACATCTTTGAACTTTAAGCAACTAATCTTTAATTTTCATCTCGTTAATCATAGATAGTTATGGAGGAATGTTTGAGTTTTTTTAGGTGGATGTTGCGTTGAGAAAATAAAACCATATTTACTGTATCGATAGTATATCATTATCCTTAGCCCTTCCTTCTTTAGTTTTTTCTGTAAAAAAGCTAGACAGTGAACTTATTAGTTATTAATACATATTTGAAATATTTTTAAGGGGTAAAATTTTAATTTTCTTTTAAGTGGAAACTAAAATAAAAATGCTTTGAATTGTTTTAAGTGAAGATAAAAATTTAATATTAACAAATATTATATTATTAATTTACTCGAAAAATAATTTGTTTATCTTATAAAAATGATTATTGACTTTTTTTTTTCAATGCTAATATGTAAATTTACATTATCACGTGAATACAACTTTAGATACAAAATATGGCCTCCCAAAATTAACAAAGAAAAAATTATTATTCCATTTATTCATACATAATAAGCAAAAGAAATAAACCTACTTTCATGACAAATTCAGCACACACAGAGCAAAAGTATTTAATAAACATAAACTGATAAATACTTAGAAAGAGAGTGAAGGGAGGAAAAAAAAGGAAAAAATAAGAAAAATTATTATTTTTAGTATTTGATTTGACAAAAAAATTATAAAAAAGGCAAATAATATAAAAGAGATCGTGGGAATAACTGTATTTTAATCTCCTTTTATGTTAGATGAAAAAGTGATAGAAAATTTGTTATATTATTTTGTTTTAATACTATTTTTTAATATATTTTATAATATAAAAAAATTATCTTTTATAATATGTTTTTATTAACTAAATATATCGAAAAATAAAAATTCACTTAATTTTTTTCTCTTTATTTCTTTTTTATTTAATTATTTTCTTCCAACCAAATAAAACTTAAATCTAAGACGTATTATAATATTACATGTGGGACTACAACGAAAATAAAAAAAAACACTAATAATTTGATCTTGAGAACTCTGGTTGAAACACAGAGATAGAATTTTCAACAAGTGTGTTCGAAATAAATACAAAATTTATTAATAATTTGATCTAGTACAATTTTATTCTATGAGAATAAATACTGTTTGATTCCTAGAACTTGTAATAAAAATCAAAATTGTTTCTACCTTTTTTTTCATTCAAAAAGTCTTTAAGGTTATGTTTAATATTAAACTATGTTTTTAAACACAATAATTTTTAAATGATAGAAATACCTCTTTGTTTTATTTCAATTGCATCACATCGACGACCACACCACTACTTCCCTCTCCATGGTCATCACCACCAATAATATCATACTTCAAATTTTTCAAATTCAACAACAAAAACCAATAACTTCTCTTTCAAATTCAACAACAACAAAAATAACAAAAAAAAGGATAGAGAGAGCCTCATCCATTCCTCAGCAAAGAAGAATCGAAAAGATTCTCGCTAGTCTTTCACTGGTTGCGGCAACTGTGTGGTTGTAACACTCTACCACACTGAACTTTACGCTTAAATCGTAAAACATAGGTGATGTGGTATTACAACCTCTAAAATAAAATGTGTACATTTAATAGCAGAAAGATTGTAATATACTAGGAGCTTTGAAGAATAGGGAAAATAAAAATCACGAAATAAAAGCGCAACGCTCAAGAAACGAGTTAACTTGCGTGCTAAGAAAGTTATAACCATCAAGCATAAGATTATGAAAGTAGGAACAGAGTGTCAAAGATACAAAATAACAAGCTCCTAACTCAGCCCACGAAGTCAAGACTAGCCGGAGAATATTCACACACACACACACACACACACACACACACACACACACACACACACACATATATATATACATATCCAAAACCCAAATGTACATAAACAAAATCCTGCCTCTCCTTAAACCTCTAAGAGAATCAGAAGAACAAGTTATGCGGAGAGAAAGAGAGAGCTAAGTACATATATATACATCACTGTACAACAAAATAACCCAATAACCACTTCGCCTCAGGGGTCCAGACGCCTAACGAGATGCCTCTCGACCTGCATCTAAAAAATAACAACATAGTATGGAATGAGAACCAGAGGTTCTCAGTATGGTAAAGGTGCCACACACATAATATATAAGGTCATGAAAATGTCAGAGGCAATCCTAGAACGCCAACACTTAGATTATAGAACTTAAATTATTAAACAGAAGCCATAAAAAGGTGGTTTTCTAAGAGTATCTAAACATGACTTAACTTAACCTTAAATTTAAATCCCATACTGGCATTCCTCCATACCTCCATCTCCATCAGTACTTCATAGACAAATAAACAGATAAAAACAAGCACAAGAAGGTTACAAATACTGCAGGTAACAATATACATTTAACATGTCAAGTACACTTAGGCACACCCAGTTAATGCACAAATAAGTAAATTAAGTAGTATGCATATGATGCATGCCTATCCTATGGCTGATGAGGCTCATCTGTTGATTATCCAGCCAACTCGACAAGTCCAAAAACCTTAGACTGTCCCTCGACGTGCATCCCTAAGAGTCTATGCATAGCTTTTTCTCAAATAATCAGTATTGCTCAATGGGGGTTAACATTCCCGGGAATTTATAAATGCCTGGTCACCCTTACATCGTAGGGTCAATAGAGTATTGAGTTTTCAACCTAGTACACGTGGTGGCAAGCCATGGTACTTTATCTAGGGAATCTCGTATCTCAGATCATTTAATCATTCAAGTCAAGTATCATGCATGATCATTCATTTGATTATCAAGTCAAGTATCATACATGATCATCTGTAACATTTCATAGTCATTTCATCACTTTTCAGCTTTACTTTATCTCCAAGTTAACCCTATTTCCTAACATCATCCGAATATCAGGTTAATACTATTATTAATGACTAAAAGAATGAAAATAGAGGTTTAGAGGTTTAAAATACAGTTTAAAACATTGAAAATCATGTTTGCTGAAATAAGGGCCACGCGTACGCGTGGGAGTGTGAAGCTGCAGCTCACGTGCGCGTCCCTTTGTCATGCATATGCGTGGGTGAAAACTTCATGTCACGCGTGCGCGTGGACGTGCTTGCTAACCCTTACGTATACGCATGGGATCAATCGCGTACGCATCCCCAAAAGTTTCATGCCATGCGTACACGTGGATGTACGTTCTTCAAAAAAAAAAAAAAGAGGAATCGACCAAAGAGCTGCACAATTATGAAAATCTCACCTGCAACATTACATAATTCATACCAAAATCTTCGACGGACATAACTCAATCATTTTAAATTATTTTTCCTCCGTTCTTCGAACAGCATAAACTTCACGAACCCAATTTTTATTTAAAATAAGTTGAAATCAATTTGGGGTTTCGTAAGCCAAGTTATATCCCGCCAAAATTCAGTCCAAAACCAAAGTTTTGCAAACAAATCCAAACCTCATTTTCAATTCAAAGTTTCATTTTATATACCTTCAAACCTACCATATCAACACTGCATATCCCTCTTCATCACCATGATACTCACCACCATAATCATATTTCAAATCATCAACAAATTCACCAAATCACCACTAATTCATCAAGCATTATTAACTATAAACTTACATTCTCAAATCTATAATCATCAAGCTATTCAATTCACACAAACATCCAACCAAATCAAATGATTAACAATATGCTAAACAATAATTATATACACATTCGTTCCAACCTATCCTATGGTCATCTAGCCTAAGTTTTCACAGAACCTTACATATTAAATGCAAGAAACCTAAACCATTCCTTGGCCGATTCCCTCGTAGTGATCAAGGAAACTTATTTAAAATAAACACAGCCCTTCCAAAACAAACATAGCCCTCCAAAATTCAGTAAACACTAAGCTCAGGTTCCTCCAAGTTCCAATATTCACAATTCCAAACTCTAATTATTTATTCACAACCTAATATACATTTATAACACACATATACCCAATTTAATACTCAAAGCTCAAATTCAGTAAAATTAAAATGGAATTATGGTTTTCTCACCTTACCCAAGCTTCGCATAAGTAAGAGTGAGCGTTTTGCTCAAGCTAATTGGATCCTAAAACATCAAAAAGTAAAGAAATTCAATACCCGTACCATACTTTCAAGAATTGGGGGAAAGGAGTGGCTGGGAGTATTTAATGACTTACCTATGAAATTGTTCTGGTAGAAACGTAGAGCTCGGACGGAGGAGTTACGGCAAATTGAATATACCGTAAGGGTTCGGGAAACTTTTCTTTCTCTTCTCCCCTGTGAGTGCTTCAGCTTCGTTTCCACTAAAATGAGGGAAAAGAAAGGCATGGGTTCATTTAATAGGTCGCTTCGGTTGGACTGACGGCCCAGTTTGGGTCCGGTTCAACCGGTTCGATCTGCTCGGTCCAATTTTGGGCCAATTTCTTTGAAATTAGTGTCAAAATTCTCATTTCGATGAGCTCTATCCTAATTTAATATAATATTCGCATTTCCAATCTTTTTTATTAAAACTAATTTATCGACTAATTATTTACTAATTTAACGGAGTTTACAGTAGTAGTGGTAACAGTGAATGTGGATGGACGGCTGATGAATCCAAATCTGACGATATATTTTGGATAGATTTGAGTGGATTTCATCACATAAACCCATATTTATGCACTTATATAGCATACTTTTGTGTTCTCTCCCTAATTTGAGCCTAATTGTGAAAACATGCTATTTTGTGCCTAATTTAGTCAATTTTACCCCCACTTTCATCCCATTCGATACCTTGATAGTTTTGATGAGTGATTTCAGGTGTAATAGATTGGAATGGCTTGATAAGAGTGGAAGAAGAGCATGCAAGAGAGAGAAAATATGAAGAAATCAAAGGAGAAGCACACACTGGCGTGTGCATACGCACAACCTACTGTGCGTACGCACAAGAACCACACAGCCATGTGTGCACACGCACAATATCCTGTGCGTATGCACAAGAAGAAAATTAGCAAGTGTGCGTACGCACACACCTGTGCGTATGCACAGGTTCCAGCGCGTGACTCATTTAATGTAAATCGCTGGGGCGATTTTTGGGCATCCAGGGCCCAGTTTTGGACCTTCTGAAGTTGATTGAGTGCTATATCAAAGAGGGCCTCCTTCCATGTGAAAGGGGGGGGGGGGGAGCAATTAGGGTTAGATTTTAGTCATATAGTTTATTTTCTAGAGAGAGAAGCTCCCCCTTTTCTCTAGAACTTAGGGTTTTTAGTTTAATTTCTTTGTAATTTCTACTTTTATTCTTGTTTTCATCTATCTTCTTCTACATTTTTTGGTTATCTTGTCTTAATTTCCTTAGCTTATCTCTTTAATTTCTCATTTTAGCTACCTTTTATATTTGTGCACACTCTTGTTATTTTAATTTACATTTAATGTAATTTATATTTTATGCTCCTTTAATGCATCCTTTAATTGTTGTTATGATTTTCTTGCTTTTGGAAGTTAGCTATTATTTTAATGTAATTTAATATTATTTTATTTTTATGCACACCAAGTGTTTGATAAAATGCTTGGCTTAGTTTTTACATAGTTTTTTTCTTCACTTTTGTCTTGGAATTGATGACTTTGGGTGACCCTTGAGCTATTGATGTCCATTCTTGATTGATATATTAGAGTAGTTAATTGATTTGGTTTCTCTTGACTCTAAGTGACCCAATAATGTTGACTTAGGACTTAGGGATTGGAATTAACTATGCTTATTTGACTTATCTTCGATGTAAGATTGACAAAGTAGGATTAACTCTTTATAATCATCATGTGTTTATGGTCAATGGCTAGGATAGGTAATCTTAGCTCTCAATCCATGCCAAGAAGTTTCTTTCATTTGCATTTTCCTTTCCTTGCATTTTATTGTTTTGACTTTTATTGCTTTGACTTTTACTTTCTTGCATGTTAAGCTTTTCACACTCTTGGTTGAGAAATTGGGTGTTTGGGTGGAATTGAGTTGTGGTGGTCCATTTTGCATTGTGTAACAGCCCAGACCACCCGCTAGCATGATATTGTCCGTTTTGGCACACAAAGCCTCACGGTTTTGCCTTTTATGATAGGGATGCTAGCCGAAGCCTCCCACACTCATGATGAGCGGATATTTTATACGCTTTTTGGGGGGTAATTTCATGTAGATTTTAGCATGTTTTAATTAGTTTTTAGTAGAATATTATTAGTTTTTAGGCAAAAATCATATTTCTGGACTTTACTATGAGTTTGTGTGTTTTTCTATGATTTCAGGTATTTTCTGGCTGAAATTGAGGGAGCTGAGCAAAAATCTGAGTTAGGTTGAAAAAGGACTGTTGATGCTGCTGGATTCTGACCTCCCTGCACTCGAAATGGATTTTCTGGAGCTACAGAAGTCCAATTGGCGCACTTTCAACGGCGTTGGAAAGTAGACATCCAGGGCTTTCCAGCAATATATAATAGTCCATACTTTGCGCGAGGATAGACGACGTAAACTGGCGTTCAACGCCAGTATCATGCTGTTGTCTGGCGTCCAGCGCCAGAAACAGGTTACAAGCTGGAGTTCAACGCCAGAAACAGGTTACAACCTGGCGTTGAACGCCCAAAACAGCCCCAGGCATGTGAGAAGCTTAAGTCTCAGCCCCAGCACACTCCAAGTGGGCCCCAGAAGTGGATTTCTGCACTATCTATCATAGTTTACTCATTTTCTGTAAACCTAGGTTACTAGTTTACTATTTAAACAACTTTTAGAGATTTACTTTGCAGCGGATGACAATTTCAGATCTGAATTTTATACACTTTGACGGCATGAGTCTCTAAACTCCATTGTTGGGGGTGAGGAGCTCTGCAGCGTCTCGATGAATTAATACAATTACCTTTATTTTCCATTCAAACACGCTTGTTCCTATCTAAGATGTTCATTCGCGCTTAAACATGAAGAAGGTGATGATCCATGACACTCATCACCTTCCTCAGATCCATGAACGTGTGCCTGACAACCACCTCCGTTCTACATCAGATTGAATGAGCTTCTCTTAGATTCCTTAATCAGAATCTTCGTGGTATAAGCTAGAATTGACGGCGGCCACTCTTGAGGATCCGGAAAGTCTAAACCTTGTCTGTGGTATTCCGATTAGGATTCAAGGATTGAATGGTTGTGACGAGCTTCAAACTCGCGATTGCTGGGTGTGATGACAAACGCAAAAGGATCAATGGATCCTATTCCAACATGATCGAGAACCAACAGCTGATTAGCCGTGCTGTGACAGAGCATCTGGACCATTTTCACTGAGAGGATGGGGGGTAGCCACTGACAATGGTGACACCCTACATACAGCTTGCCATGGAAGGAGCCTTGCGTGTGGAAAATGATTTCAAGGAAGAGTTGAAGTTCAGAGGACAAAGCATCTCCAAAACCTCAACATATTCTCCATTAATAAAGTAACAATTACTTATTCCAAACACTTTTACTTCTTACAATTAAATCCAAATAACCTTATTGGCATCCTGACTAAGATTAATAAAATAAACATAGCTTGCTTCAAACCAATAATCTCCGTGGGATCGACCCTTACTCACGTAAGGTATTACTTGGACGACCCAGTGCACTTGCTGGTTAGTTGTGCGGAATTGTCAAGAATTGTAATTTTCAATTTTGTGCACCAAGTTTTTGGCGCCGTTG
This sequence comes from Arachis stenosperma, assembly GCF_014773155.1. Taxonomy (NCBI): domain Eukaryota; kingdom Viridiplantae; phylum Streptophyta; class Magnoliopsida; order Fabales; family Fabaceae; genus Arachis; species Arachis stenosperma. The sequence goes on along the minus strand of NC_080380.1, from coordinate 115,983,590 downwards.
CCGGGGATTGTTCGAGTTTGAACAACTAAAGGTTTATTTTATTTCTTAGATTAGGAATAGTTTATTTTTGTTGTTATAGAGTCATTAAATTCTGATAGGATAATTTCTTTTTAAAAAAATTTTTCAAAAATATTATTTTTCTTTACCAATTTTAATCTTTTTCATGAGTTTAGTGTCTTGTTCTAAGTTTGGTGTCAATTGCATATTTTATATTTTTCCTTTAAATTTTCGAATTTGTGTTTTTTTGTTCTTCATTGATCTTTAAGTTGTTCTTGTTTATTTTTCTTGTTTGATATTGAGTTTTTCTTGTTTTTCTTGTGCTAATCCAAATCATTAGTCTTCCAAAAGAAATATACCTATTCAGAACAATTGTTACATTTTCTGCCCAATTGGCTAGAGCGTTGGTCTATGTTCTTGGTAATTGGGTATCTTTATTTCTAAACTTCTTTTAAAAATAATTTTTCTTGATTTAATCTTGTGCCAAACTTTAAGTTTGGTGTTTTATTGTTAATTTTTCTTCAATTTTTGAAAATTTAGTGAAGTTTTCTAAAAATTTTAAGTTTGGTGTTCTTTCTTTTGTTCTTGTGTTCTTGTGAATCTTCAAAGTGTTCTTGAGTCTTCCTTGTGTTTTGATCTTAAAATTTTTAAGTTTGGTGTTCCTTGGTGTTTTCCCTCCAAAATTTTCGAAAATAAAGAGTATTAGATCTAAAAATTTTAAGTTTTGTGTCTTCGGTGTGTTTTTCTCTTTCATCATAAAATTCAAAATTCAAAAAAAATATATCTTTTCTAACTAATTTTGAACTATTTTTTCGAAATTTTTTTTTATAAAAATTCAGATTTTAATTTTAAAATTTTTCAATTCTTATCTTTTTAAGTTTAAAAAAAAATTTATCTTTTTCAAAAATATCCTAACCACTTTCTCTCTCCTCACTTTTTCAAAAATCTTCATAAAATATTTTCAAATTCTTATTAAATTTTTTTATTTTAATTTTCTTATTTTATCTTATTTTTATTTTGGTTTTTATTTTATTTCGAAATTTTTTCTTTTTTATTTATTTATAAACTAAAAATTTAAATCCACATTACCCCTTTACTCCAACATGGACATAAGCGGAAATGAACAGTCCAGAAGGACTCTGGGGTCATATGCTAACCCCACTACTGCTTCATATGGGAGTAGTATATATATACCCTCCATTGGAGTTAGTAGTTTTGAGTTGAATCCTCAACTCATTATCATTGTGCAGCAAAGTTGCCAGTATTCCGGTCTTCCACAGGAAGAACCTACAGAGTTTCTGGCACAATTTTTACAAATTGCTGACACAGTACATGATAAAGAAGTAGATCAGGATATCTACAGACTATTACTGTTTCCATTCGCTGTAAAAGATCAAGCTAAGAGGTGGTTGAATAACCAACCTAAGAACAGCATAAGGACATGGAAACAACTGTCAGAAAAATTTCTGAATCAATATTTTCCTCCAAAATGGATGACACAGTTGAGGCTAAGCATCCAAGGCTTCAAACAAGGAGATAATGAATCCCTTTATGATGCTTGGGAGAGATACAGAGAGATGCTAAGAAAATGCCCCTCTGAAATGTTTTCAGAGTGGGTGCAATTAGACATCTTCTACTATGGGCTTACAGAAAAAGCTCAGATTTCTCTAGATCACTCAGCTGGTGGATCTATACATATGAGAAAAACAATTGAAGAAGCTCAAGAGCTTATTGATACAGTTGCCAAAAATCATCATCTGTACCTAAGCAATGAATCTTCCATGAAAGAAAAAGCTAAAACAGTAACTGCTGAACCCAGTCCTGTAGATCAGGCTAATGAATTCAATCAGCAGCTGGATTTTCTAACTCAGCAGCTAGCCGAATTCAAGGAAATATGGTGGACGAAATTGTGATACTTGATTTTGGCTCTTTGGTATGTACACAAAAACTATTGTGTCTCTGGTTGAATTCACAACTCCGTTCAACTAACCAGCAAGTGTACTGGGTCGTCCAAGTAATAAACCTTACGTGAGTAAGGGTCGATCCCACAGAGATTGTTGGTATGAAGCAAGCTATGGTCACCTTGTAAATCTCAGTCAGGCAGATTAAATATTGATTTATGGTTTCGAAAATTAATAATAAAAGGAAATAATAAAAGGGATAGAATACTTATGTAGATTCATTGGTAGGAATTTCAGTTAAGTATATGAAGATGCTGTATGGCCCAAGGACGCCTGCTCTCCTATTGCTTCAACTCAATCCTTCTTACTCCTTTCCATGGCAAGCTGTGTATAGGGGTTCACCATCAGCGGTGGCTACTTTCAATCCTCTCGGGAAAATGGTCCTCTGCGGCTGTCACTCGCATGGCTAATCGTCTGGAGGCATCACCCATGGTTGATGGCTACATCCCATCCTCGCAGTGAAAACTACGCTCACGCACTCTGTCACAGCACGGCTAATCACTGGTTGGTTCCTGCGCCTACTGGAATAGAATCCCTTGATTCTTTTGCGTTGTCACTACGCCCAGCACTTACAAGTTTGAAGCACGTCACAGTCATTCATTACCGGAATCCTACTCGGACACCACAGACAAGGTAGACTTTCCGGATTCCCAGGATCCTACTCGGAATACCACAGACAAGGTGAGACTTTCCGGATCCTCATAAATGCCGCCATCCATCTAGCTTATACCACGAAGATTCTGTTGGGGAATCTAAGAGATACACATTCAAGCTCTGTTGCATGTAGAACGGAAGTGGTTGTCAATCACGCGCGTTCATCAGTGAGAATGATAATGAGGGTTATTTACTCATCACATTCATCATGTTCTTGGGTACGAATGAATATCTTGGAATAAGAATAAGAGAGATTTGAATAAAAGAAAATAGAATTGCATTAATACTTGAGGTACAGCAGAGCTCCACACCCTTAATCTATGGTGTGCAGAAACTCCACCGTTAAAAATACATAAGTAAAAGGTTCAGGCATGGCCGAATGGCCAGCCCCCTAAAACGTGATCAATAGCCTCTTAGGATGAAGAATAAAACAAAACTGAGACCAAAGATGTTCAATACATTAGTAAATCATCCTATTTATAATAAACTAGCTCCTAGGGTTTACATGAGTAAGTAATTGATGCATAAATCCACTTCCGGGGCCCACTTGGTGTATGTTTGGGCTGAGCTTGATCAATCCACGAGCTGAGGCTTCTCTTGGAGTTGAACTCCGAGTTATGACGTGTTTTGGGCGTTCAACTCCGGATCATGACGTTTTTCTGGCGTTTAACTCCAGACAGCAGCATGTACTTGGCGTTCAACGCCAAGTTACGTCGTCAATTTCCGAATAAAGTATGGACTATTATATATTTCTGGAAAGCCCTGGATGTCTACTTTCCAACGCCGTTGAGAGCGCGCCAATTGGAGTTCTGTAGCTCCAGAAAATCCATTTTGAGTGCAGGGAGATCAGAATCCAACAGCATCAGCAGTCCTTTTGTCAGCCTTTTTCAGAGTTTTGCTCAAATCCCTCAATTTCAGCCAGAATTTACCTGAAATCACAGAAAAACACACAAACTCATAGTAAAGTCCAGAAATGTGAATTTAACATAAAAACTAATGAAAACATCCCTAAAAGTAGCTTGAACTCACTAAAAACTACCTAAAAATAATGCCAAAAAGCGTATAAATTATCCGCTCATCACAACACCAAACTTAAATTGTTGCTTGTTGATGAGCGGATAATTTGTACGCTTTTTGGCATTGTTTTTAGTATGTTTTTGGTAGTTTTAGTTGAGTTTTTATTATATTTTTATTAGTTTTTAGTTAAAATTCACTTTTCTGGACTTTACTATGAGTTTGTGTGTTTTTCTGTGATTTCAGGTATTTTCTGGCTGAAATTGAGGGATCTGAGCAAAAATCTGATCCAGAGACTCAAAAGGACTACAGATGCTGTTGGATTCTGACCTCCCTGCACTCGAAGTGGATTTTCTGGAGCTACAGAAGCCCAATTGGCGCGCTCTCAACGGTGTTGGAAAGTAGACATCCTGGGCTTTCCAGCAATATATGATAGTCCATACTTTGCCCAAGATTTGATGGCCCAAACCGGCGCTCAAAGTCACCTACAGAAATTCCAGCGTTAAACGCCGGAACTGGCACCTAAATGGGAGTTAAACGCCCAAACTGGCATAAAAGCTGGCGTTTAACTCCAAGGAGAGTCTCTACACGAAAATGCTTCATTGCTCAGCCCAAGCACACACCAAGTGGGCCCGGAAGTGGATTTCTATGTCATTTACTCATCTCTGTACACCCTAGGCTACTAGTTTTCTATATATAGGACCTTTTACTATTGTATTTTTAATCTTTTGATCATGTTTTGATGATTGAACCCTCTTTGGGAGGCTGGCCATTCGGCCATGCCTAGACTTTGTTCTTATGTATTTTCAACGGTGGAGTTTCTACACACCATAGATTAAGGTGTGGAGCTCTGCTGTACCTCGAGTATTAATGCAATTACTATTGTTCTTCCATTCAATTCCGCTTGTTCTTGTTCCAAGATATCACTTGTTCTCCAACTTGATGAATGTGATGATCCGTGACACTCATCATCATTCTCACTTATGAACAAGGTGACTGACAACCACTTTTGTTCTACAAGCAACCAAGGCTCTAGTGAATATCTCTTGGATTCTTTAATCGGAATCTTCGTGGTATAGGCAGGACTTGATGGCGGCATTCAAGAGAATCTGGAAGGTCTAAACCTTGTCTGTGGTATTCTGAGTAGGATTCAATGACTGAATGACTGTGACGTGCTTCAAACTCCTGAGGGCGGGGCATTAGTGACAGACGCCAAAAGAATCACTGGATTCTATTCCGGTCTGATTGAGAACCGATAGATGAATTCCGCTATGCTGTGACCAGAGCATATGCAATCATTTTCAATGAGAGGATGGGAGGTAGCCATTGACAACGGTGAAACCCTACACGAGCTTGCCATGGAAAGGAGTAAGAAGGATTGGATGAAGACAGTAGGAAAGCAGAGAGACGGAAGGGAAGGCATCTTCATTCGCTTATCTGAAGCTCTCACCAATGATATACATAAGTATCACTATCTTTATCTTTTATGTTATTTTCGTTCATCACCATATACATTTGAGTTTGCCTGACTAAGATTTACAAGGTGACCATAGCTTGCTTCATACCAACAATCTCCGTGGGATCGACCCTTACTCACGTAAGGTATTACTTGGACGACCCAGTGCACTTGCTGGTTAGTTGTGTGAAGTTGTAGTGATCACAATTTCACGCACCAAGTTTTTGGCGCCGTTGCCGGGGATTGTTCAAGTTTTGAGCAAGCTTTTGGTAACAATGCCTGAGATTGTTTGTGTATGGACAACTGACGGTTCATCTTGTTGCTTAGATTAGGTATTTTTTCTTCAGAGTTCTTAAGAATGAATTCTAGTGTTTCAAGGTGATGTTCTTATCATCACCAAGGCTGATTGATTCTCATCAATTTAGCTCTTGAATGCAGTGTCCTGCTGAAGCTTAGCCGGCCATGTCTAATTCCTTTAGACTAAAGCTTTAGACTAAACATTGCATGATTCCTGGAATTCTCATTAAGAATTTTGATATCTTTTTCCACTTAATTTTCGAAAAATACAAAAAAAAAAAATCACAAAATCATAAAAACCAAAAAGATTTTATGTTTCTTGCTTGAGTCTAGTGTCTCATCTTAAGTTTGGTGTCAATTACATACATTCATTCATGTGTCTTAAGGATCTTCAAGTAATTCTTGATGATTTCTTACTCTGACCTTTGAACTCTTTTGGCTTGAGTGTTTATGTGTCTCATATAGTGTTAGTAGTATACAAACTGCTAAGTTTGGTGTCTTGCATGCATTGTTATTTGATTCTTGTTGCATTTTGATTATTAAAAATCCAAAAATATTTTTAATTTGTGTCTTTTCAAGTCAATAATACAGAGAATTGAAGATTCAGAACATACTGCAGAGGAATTATACAGAAAAAGCTGAGCATTCAAAAATGCCCAGTGAAGAAGACAGACTGGCGTTTAAACGCCAGCCAGGGCACCTGGTTGGGCGTTTAACGCCCAAAGAGGTAGCATTTTGGGCGTTAAACGCCAGAATGTATACCATTCTGGGCGTTTAACGCCAGGATGGTGCTAAGGGGGAAGATTTTGTTTTTCAAATCAATTTTTTTTCAAGTTTTCAAGGTTTTTCAAAATCAAATCTTTTTCAAATCATATCTTTTCAATCAAATGTTTTCAAAATCAATTTCTTTCCTTTTTCAAAGATACTTACTAACAATTAGTGATTTGATTGAACATTTTTTGCCTTTTCTGTTGAGGAAGGTTTTATGTTTGAATCATATCTTTTCTTGTTAGGCAAGTCATTAATTTTAAAAAATCATATCTTTTCAAATTGTTTTCAAATCATATCTTTTAAAATTGTTTTCAAATCATATCTTCTTAACCACATCTTTTTCAAAATAGTTTTCAATCAAATCTTTTTAATTTCTAATTTCAAAATCTTTTTCAAAAATCACTTGATTTCTTTCCCACTTTTATTTTCGAAAATCAAATGGTGTTCTTCAAAAATATTTTCAAAATCTTTTACTTAATTTTCGAAAATTACTTCCCTTCTTCTCACATCCTTCTGTTTATGGACTAACACTATTCCTTAATGTAAAATTCGAACTCCATCTTCTTTGATAAAGTTCGAATTTTCTACTTCTGTCTTCTACCTTTCTTTTCCTCTGACACCTCAAGGAATCTCTATACTGTGACATAGAGGATTCCACATTTTCTCGTTCTCTTCTCTTTCATATGAGCAGGAGTAGAGACAAAGGCATTCTTGTTGAGGCTGATCCTGAACCCGAGAGGACCTTGAAGAGAAAGCTAAGAGAAGCTAAAGCACAACTCTCTTTAAAAGGACTTGACCGAATTCTTCAAAGAAGAAGAACACATGACAGACGAAAACAACAACAATGCAAATAATGCAAGGAAGGTGCTGGGTGACTTTACTGCACCTACTCCCGACTTCTATGGGAGAAGCATCTCTATCCCTGCCATTGGAGCAAACAACTTTGAGCTTAAGCCTCAATTAGTTTCTCTAATGCAACAGAATTGCAAGTTCCATGGACTTCCAATGGAAGATCCTCATCAGTTCCTAGCTGAATTCTTGCAAATCTGTGACACAGTCAAGACTAATGGGGTTAACCCTGAGGTCTACAGACTGATGCTATTCCCTTTTGCTGTAAGAGACAGAGCTAGAATATGGTTGGATTCTCAACCTAAAGAAAGCCTGGACTCTTGGGAAAAGCTAGTCAATGCCTTCTTGGCAAAGTTCTTTCCACCACAAAGATGGAGTAAGCTTAGAGTGGAAGTCCAAACCTTCAGACAGAAGGATGGAGAATCCCTCTATGAAGCTTGGGAAAGATACAAACAACTAATCAGAAGATGTCCCTCAGACATGCTTTCTGAATGGAGCATCATAGGTATTTTCTATGATGGTCTCTCTGAACTATCCAAGATGTCTTTGGATAGCTCTGCTGGAGGATCTCTTCATCTGAAGAAGACGCCTACAGAGGCTCAAGAACTAATTGAAATGGTTGCAAATAACCAATTCATGTACACTTCTGAAAGGAATCCTGTGAACAATGGGACAAATCAGAAGAAAGGAATTCTTGAGATTGATGCTCTGAATGCCATACTGGCTCAGAACAAGATATTGACTCAACAAGTCAATTTGATTTCTTAAAGTCTGTCTGGAATGCAAAACGCACCTGGCAGTACTAAGGAAGCTTCATCTGAGGAAGAAGCTTATGATCCTGAGAACCCTTCAATGGAAGAGGTGAATTACCTAGGAGAGCCCTATGGAAACACCTACAATTCTTCATGGAGAAATCACCCAAATTTCTCATGGAAGAATCAAGAGAGACCTCAACAAGGTTTCAATAACAACAATAATGGAAGAAACAGGTTTAGCAATGGCAAGCCTTTTCCATCATCTTCTCAGCAACAGACAGAGAGTTCTAAGCAGAATACCTCTGACTTGGCAACAATGGTCTCTGATCTAATCAAAACCACTCAAAGTTTCATGAATGAAACAAGGTCCTCCATCAGAAATTTGGAAGGACAAGTGGGTCAGCTGAGCAAGAAAATTACTGAACTCCCTCCTAGTACTCTCCCAAGCAACACAGAAGAAAATCCAAAAGGAGAGTGCAAAGCCATAAACATGGCCGAATGTGGAGAGGAAAGAGAGGAGGTGGACGCCACTGAGGAAGACCTCAATGGGCGTGCACCAATCTCCTCTGAGTTCCCCAATGAGGAACCATGGGAATCTGAGGCTCAAAATGAGACCATAGAGATTCCATTGGACTTACTTCTGCCTTTCATGAGCTCTGATGAGTATTCTTCCTCTGAAGAGGATGAGTATGTCACTGAAGAGCAAGTTGCTAAATATCTTGGAGCAATCATGAAGCTAAATGACAAGTTATTTGGAAATGAGACTTGGGAAGATGAACCCCCTTTGCTCACCAAAGAACTGGATGACTTGTCTAGGCAGAAACTGCCTCAAAAGAGGCAGGATCCTAGGAAGTTTTCTATACCTTGCACCATAGGCACCATGACCTCAGAAGGCCCTGTGTGACTTAGGGTCAAGTGTAAACCTCATGCCCCTCTCTGTAATGGAGAAATTAGGATCTTTGAGGTACAAGCTGCAAGAATCTCATTGGAGATGGCAGACAACTCAAGAAAACAAGCTCATGGACTTGTAGAGAACGTTTTGGTGAAGATTGAAGACCATTACATCCCTACTGATTTCATAGTCCTAGAGACTGGGAAGTGCATGGATGAATCAATCATCCTTGGCAGACCCTTCCTAGCTACAGCAAAGGCTGTGATTGATGTTGATAGAGGAGAGTTGATCATTTAAGTGAATGAAGAATCCTTGGTGTTTAAGGCCCAAGGACATCCCTCTATCATCATGGAGAGGAAACATGAAGAGCTTCTCTCAAAACAGAGCCAAGCAGAGCCCCCACAGTCAAACTCTAAGTTTGGTGTTGGGAGGCCACAACCAAACTCTAAGTTTGGTGTTGAACCCCCACATTCAAACTCTAAGTTTGGTGTTGGGAGGTTCCAACACGGTCTGAGTATTTCTGAGGCTCCATGGGAGTCCTCTGTCAAGCTAATGACATTAAAGAAGCGCTTTTGGGAGGCAACCCAATGTTTTATAGTTAACTATTTTCTTTTGTTATTTTATCTTTTTTGTAGGTTGATGATCATAAGAAGTCATAAAAACAATGAAAAAAGCAAAAACAGAATGAAAAACAGGAAGAAAAATAGCACACCTTGGAGGAAGATGCTGCTGGCGTTTAAACGCCAGTAAGCCTAGCAGTTGGGCGTTTAACGCCCAGTCTGGCACCATTCTGGGCGTTTAACGCCAGAAAGGGGCACCAGACTGGCGTTAAACGCCAGAAAAGGGCTAGAACCTGGCGTTAAACGCCAGGAATGGGCACCAGCCCGGCGTTTAACGCCAGAAATGCCTCAAAACGTGATTTTGAGTGCCAATTGGTGCAGGGATGACTGTTCCTTGACACCTAAGGATCTGTGGACCCCACAGGATCCCCATCAACACCCCACCACCCTCTTTCTTCTTCACCCATTCACCAATCACCTCAATACCTCTTCCCCAAAATCCTTCACCCATCAAAACCCATCTTTCTCTTCACCACTCATACCCTAAACACCACTTCTTCCCCCATACATGGCCGAACACAAAGCCATTCCCTTCTTCCTACATTTTCTTCTTCTTCTCCTCCCTTCTTTCTTCTTTTGCTCGAGGACGAGCAAACCTTTTAAGTTTGGTGTGGTAAAAGCATTGCTTTTTGTTTTTCCATAACCATTTATGGCATCCAAAGCCGGTTCAACTAAGAAGGCATGACCACAAGCTCATCACTAAGAAGAAGATGGAGCAAACAAGAGACCCCTCTCATCAAGAGATCCCTGAGATACCTCAAGGGATGCACTTTCCTCCACAAGACTATTGGGAGCAACTGAACACCTCCCTAGGAGAATTGAGTTCCAGCATGGGACAACTAAGGGTGGAGCACCAAGAACACTCCATTCTCCTCCATGAAATTAGAGAAGATCAAAGAATCATGAGAGAGGAGCAACAAAGACAAGGAAGAGACATTGAGGAGCTCAAGCACTCCATAGGACCTTCAAGAGAAAGAAAGAGCCGCCATCACTAAGGTGGACCCGTTCTTTAATTTTCTTGTTCTTTATTTTTCTGTTTTTCGAATTTTAGTGCTTTATGTTTATCCATGTTTGTGTCTTATGATCATTAGTGTCTTAGTGTCTATGCCTTAAAGCTATGAATATGAATCCATCACCTTTCTTAAATGAAAACTGTTTTTATCACAAAAGAACAAGAAGTACAGGATTTCAAATTCATCTTTAAAACTAGCTTAATTAGTTTGATGTGGTGGCAATGCTTTTGTTCTCTGAATGTATGCTTAAACAGTGCATATGTCTTTTGAATTTGTTGTTCATGAATGTTAAAATTGTTGGCTCTTGAAAGAATGATGAAAAAGGAGACATGTTACTGAGGATCTGAAAAATCATAAAAATGATTCTTGAAGCAAGAAAAAGCAGTGAATACAAAAAAAAAAGAAAAAAAAAGAGAAAAGAAGGAGAAAAACGAAAAAAAAAGAAAAAAAAAAGAAAGAAATAAAGTTGTGATCCAAGGCAAAAAGAGTGTGCTTAAGAACCCTGGACACCTCTAATTGGGGACTTTAGCAAAGCTGAGTCACAATCTGAAAAGGTTCACCCAATTATGTGTCTGTGGCATGTATGTATCCGGTGGTAATACTGGAAGACAGAGTGCTTTGGGCCACGGCCAAGACTCAATAAGTAGCTGTGTTCAAGAATCATCATACTTAACTAGGAGAATCAATAACACTATCTGGATTCGGAGTTCCTAAAGAAGCCAATCATTCTGAATTTCAAAGGATAAAGTGAGATGCCAAAACTGTTCGGAGGCAAAAAGCTACTAGTCCCGCTCATCTAATTTGGAGCTTAGTTTCATTGATAATTTGGAGTCTATAGTATATTCTCTTCTTTTTATCTTATTTGATTTTCAGTTGCTTGAGGACAAGCAACAATTTAAGTTTGGTGTTGTGATGAGCGGATAATTTGTACGCTTTTTGGCATTGTTTTTAGTATGTTTTTGGTATTTTAGTTGAGTTTTTATATATTTTTATTAGTTTTTAGTTAAAATTCACTTTTCTGGACTTTACTATGAGTTTTGTGTATTTTTCTGTGATTTCAGGTTTTTCTGGCTGAAATTGAGGGATCTGAGCAAAAATCTGATCCAGAGACTCAAAAGGACTACAGATGCTGTTGGATTCTGACCTCCCTGCACTCGAAGTGGATTTTCTGGAGCTACAGAAGCCCAATTGGCGCGCTCTCAACGGCGTTGGAAAGTAGACATCCTGGGCTTTCCAGAAATATATGATAGTCCATACTTTGCCCAAGATTTGATGGCCCAAACCGGCGCTCAAAGTCACCTACAGAAATTCCAGCGTTAAACGCCGGAACTGGCACCTAAATGGGAGTTAAACGCCAAAACTGCATAAAAGCTGGCGTTTAACTCCAAGGAGAGTCTCTACACGAAAGTGCTTCATGCTCAGCCCAAGCACACACAAGTGGGCCCGGAAGTGGATTTCTATGTCATTTACTCATCTCTGTACACCCTAGGCTACTAGTTTTCTATATAGGACCTTTTACTATTGTATTTTTAATCTTTTGATCATGTTTTGATGATTGAACCCTCTTTGGGAGGCTGGCCATTCGGCCATGCCTAGACTTTGTTCTTATGTATTTTCAACGGTGGAGTTTCTACACACCATAGATTAAGGTGTGGAGCTCTGCTGTACCTCGAGTATTAATGCAATTACTATTGTTCTTCCATTCAATTCCGCTTGTTCTTGTTCCAAGATATCACTTGTTCTCCAACTTGATGAATGTGATGATCCGTGACACTCATCATCATTCTCACTTATGAACAAGGTGACTGACAACCACTTTTGTTCTACAAGCAACCAAGGCTCTAGTGAATATCTCTTGGATTCTTTAATCGGAATCTTCGTGGTATAGGCAGGACTTGATGGCGGCATTCAAGAGAATCTGGAAGGTCTAAACCTGTCTGTGGTATTCTGAGTAGGATTCAATGACTGAATGACTGTGACGTGCTTCAAACTCCTGAGGGCGGGCGTTAGTGACAGACGCCAAAAGAATCACTGGATTCTATTCCGGTCCTGATTGAGAACCGACAGATGAATTCCGCTATGCTGTGACCAGAGCATATGCAATCGTTTCAATGATAGGATGGGAGGTAGCCATTGACAACGGTGAAACCCTACACGAGCTTGCCATGGAAAGGAGTAAGAAGGATTGGATGAAGACAGTAGGAAAGCAGAGAGACGGAAGGGAAGGCATCTTCATTCGCTTATCTGAAGCTCTCACCATGATACATAATCACTATCTTTATCTTTTATGTTATTTTCGTTCATCACCATATACATTTGAGTTTGCCTGACTAAGATTTACAAGGTGACCATAGCTTGCTTCATACCAACAATCTCCGTGGGATCGACCCTTACTCACGTAAGGTATTACTTGGACGACCCAGTGCACTTGCTGGTTAGTTGTGTGAAGTTGTAGTGATCACAATTTCGCGCACCACTTGTCCCCAAGCAACTGAAAATCAAATAGGATAAAAAGAAGAGAATATACTATAAATTCAGAATATCAATGAATATTAATTATAATTAAATGAGCGGGACTTGTAGCTTTTTGCTTCTGAACAGTTTTGGCATCTCACTTTTTCCTTTGAGTTTGAATGATTGGCTCTCTAGGAACTTAGAATTTCGGATAGTGTTATTGACTTTCCTAGTTAAGCATGTTGATTCTTCACACAGCTACCTTTGAGTCTTGGCTGTGGCCCTAACACTTTGTTTTCCAGTATTACCACCGATACATAAATGCCACAGACACATAACTGGGTGAACCTTTTTCAGATTGTGACTCAGCTTTGCTAGAGTCCCCAGTTAGAGGTGTCCAGAGCTCTTAAGCACACTCTTTTGCCTTGGATCACGACTTTAACCACTTAGTCTCAAGCTTTTTACTTGGACCTTCATGACACAAGCACATGGTTAGGGACAGCTTGATTTAGCCGCTTAGGCCTGGATTTAATTTCCTTAGGCCCTCCTATCCATTGATGCTCAAAGCCTTGGATCCTTTTTACCCTTGCCTTTTTGGTTTTAAGGGCTATTGGCTTTTTCTACTGCTCCTTTTTTTTCTATATACTCTTTTTAGCTCCATTTTTTTTTCGAAT